>NW_002476413.1:0-600000 GCF_000189635.1 Tetrahymena thermophila SB210
AACCCCAACCCCAACCCCAACCCCCTTCCAAATATACTATGTTGATTGATGATTTTTTAAATATTTACGATTAACCTATTTTTAATTTTCATAAATTTTTAAATTCATTTTCAAAACCAATTAAAGAAATTAATTAATTTTTACAAATTTTATAAATAATTTGACTTAAATTTAAAAATAAACTTTTGAAATATTTTGCATTTAGAATAAGGATTTTTTTAAGAAAATAAAATTCAATTTTAATAATTCAAATAAAGTTTCTATAATTTTAAATTGAAAGTGTGATTTGTTTTATTAAAAAACATAATCAAATTAGATGTTCAATATTAAGGCTGATAAATTTTTTTAAAATAACGAAAATTTGTTAATTATAGTTAAGGAAATTTTAATTATAAAATAAAAAAAATTAATTAAATTGTTATTAGTAAATTTCTTTAAATTAAAAAATACTTACATAAAATACTTTAAAATTTAAAAAAAAGAATATAAAATAATTGTTGCGAAGGAAATTGTTTGTTCTTAAAAACACATTATAGTTATGATAAATGAATATGATTAAAAATAAGAATATTTGAACATAATGACGTCATGAATTTATATTATCTTGATAAAAGTAAATTTTTTTAATAAAGACTTTTTCAAATAGTGGGTAATAGTTCTTACATACATCAATTTTATTTAAACATAAGCTAATATTTTTTGTATTAAAGAAATTGCATTTTTTATTGTAAATAACACTTGATTTCTAAGTAAATAATGGTAAAAAAATAAAAGCAAATACATTTAATTTGTATTTTTTTATTTCTATGAACTCTATTAGTAATTAATTATAAATTATGTTATTTTGTTAATTAAAATAACAATAATATAAATAAGATAAATTAGTATAGCAGGAATATAAATAAGATAAATTAATATAGCAGGAATATAAATAAGATAAATTAAAAAAGTTTTTATCGAACCAATAAAAAAGGGATTATGCGTATAATAATTCAGCTAATTTTTTCTGTAATTATACCTATATCAGCAGGAGTTATAATAGTTTTCTACATTTACTACAAAAGTGTGTATTCCAGCCTTTAAGATTGGTATTTATTTTAAGTATTTTGCTCCTTTTTAATGCAATTATTCTTTATCTTGAAGGGAGGATCTTTCATCTCAATATCTCTAAAACAACTAGATGCAAATACTTCACAATTTAGTCTATGTAGATAAGTTTATAATCTAGTATCACCTATAAAAAGTAAATAATTCAAATACTCTTTTCATATTTATATATATATTTTACCAAACAGATTTCAAATGATTTGATAGTCTACTAAGGACTTTACAATAAATTTATAAACAAATAAGTTAAATGTAAAATAATATACTTGATCCAGCAATAATAAATAACTTTCAGTTTTAATTGAAAAAAATAGTGTAAAATGATGGTAGGTAGTATAAAAACTGTTCATACACTTATTTAGCTTATGGTAAATGCCCATAATATATTTATGATGCATTTGATAAAGGAATTTATTCAATCTAAGTGGAGCTATTTTTTCATAGAACTAATTTTACTTACAATAGTTTTCAGCCTTAGGGATAGTTTAGATTAAGATCTGTATAATAATTCAATTTTGTAGAAATTAACATTTATTAATTAATCTATTTTATATTAAAATTAGAATTGGAACTTTTACTTTTTTGCTAAATCTGCGATTTATTCAAGAAGAAATGACCTCATAAACATATCTCTAGTTTATAATACTTTTAATGACTCTCTATTAACTTCAGCTCCTGGACAGTAATTTTATTTAAAACTTTAACTCAAAAAAATGAATTTTTTATGCATAAATAGGTTAACTAATTTATCTTCCATTAATTACTTGGATTGCATGGGCAAGTAATATAAGGAACCATATGATCCAAGATGCCGTGGATGGTATTAAAATGCAATGTAATATCCAGGTATATATTTTCAAAGTAGAACTAACTATTTAATTTTTTAATTATTTCAAAAATATATAAAAGGAAACCAATTTTATAAGCCTTACTAAGATTTATTCACAAAAACAACTGTAATGACAGGTTCAGCGCGTATTGATGATCCATAAGGAAATAATTTAAGTGTTATTTCAGTTGACTTTCTAATTGGCAACCTTATCAACTAGTTGTTTGTTGAGTAAGATTAAAGCTCACTCAATAGCATCTTAGATACTCATTCTGTTTTATTTCATGAAGATCAAAATACAGTAAGATATAAATATATATTTATTTTTTTTAAATTTATTCTTAAATTTATTTTTTTAAATATTGTGAAGGTTTATTATCACAAAAATTGGAATGCTAATGAAAGGACAATAGTTCCATGGTAAGATTTAGAATTCAATAAGACATATGGTCCATATACAAATGATGAATACTATAATTTTGTAAGATAGGTTTAATCTTCGAAGGATTATTCTATTTAAGGTTAGTATTAGATAGATCATCTTCAGAATATTACTTAATTTTATCAGTTTTGGACTAAAAATAAGAAACCTTAGTAAATAAATTATCATTCTATATAAAAATATATTTTTTATTAAAAATTTAATTGTGAAATTTTTAGAATTTTTACGAGGGTTGATTTTATTTTCTTTTTTGTAATTTTTTAAATTTCATTCTTTTTTTTTTTAAATAAAATAATTTTTAAATTTATTAAAAAAATTTGAATCAACCACTCTTAAATAAAAAATAATAAAATATTTTTAATTAAAAAAATAATTATAGCATTAGTTTGACTTATCCAATAGAAATTACAAGTCCTTAAAATGTTTGGAATAAAACTATGATAAAAAAGTAAGTGTTAATGGTAGGTAAAGTAAGAGAAGATTCATCAGGGATATTTAAAGTTCTTAACTTAACTCATGATTCTAATTATGCTCTAATACTTAGTGTTTAAGTTGGCTTAATAGTTTTCATTATAATAATTTTAGTATTACATTATGCAGCAATACTTAAATATCAAGTTTTGGTACCCATAGAATAGCTTAAGATTTTTATTATATAAAATACTGATTAGTTTAAATACTAAAATGCATAATAGGTTAAAAAATATTAATAAAACGAAACAGAATAGATATTTTAGAAAATAAATAAAAAAGAATATAGTCAAAATGAGAAAATCGATAACTCAACAACAAAGTTTGATAAATCAACTCATAACGTTAACAATTAGAGTTTGGATTTTAAAATTATGCAAAATAGTAATTATTTATTAATTCGAGATGATATAAAATATGATTTAACACCTTCAGCAAGTTTAAATGCTTCATAGACTTCTAAAATTAATAACAATATTTAAAAACATTACTCTGCATTTAATAAACGATATAGTGTACAAAGCAAATTTCAAGTAAAGTATTTGGATGAATTAAGTTTTAATCAGAATAAAACAGAAAATGGAAATACAATTAAAAAAGATGAAAATAATTTTTAAGATTTTTTAAAATAAACTATAAAATCTGAAAATAAAGACTAATTACAATAAAAGAAACTAATTGATAACAGCACAAATTTTTCAAGATCAAGAATTTCGACTTTTGGTAAAAGTTCTGTTTTAGTTTAAAACTTTAATATATAATCAGATCTTGAACCTAAATTTTTGGAAATGCAAATTATTAAAGAAGCTTTTTACTAACTTTAATCAGTTATATCTTTCAAGCGAAGTGATTTATAATAATATTCGCAAATGACAAATATTGATGAAAGTATAGATGAAGGAAGATGTATTTTACATTATGCATTTGCTTATAAAATATTTAGATAGTTAAAAAATAATTTTGGAGTAGCTTTAAGCTCTCTTAATTTAGGATATTTTTGCTATAAAAAAAGTGATTTTACACAGGCAATTTCTTACTATGAATCAGCTATGATTCACTGTATAATATAGTTGGGTTTTTCAAATATTTAAGCTTTTATAGATTAATGGAAAAAAGGACTTATTTAGCTAAACACCAAATAAGCGTAAAATTAAATGATATCTATTATTTGTGTCAGTTTAATGTTGTAATCTGTATCTATAAAAGAAGTAATTCTAGATAGAAAAGACCTTTAAAAAAATAAAGAAATAGTATCAAACTTTTTAAAAAGTAAAGTAATGAAAAAAAGTTGGCTTGATTTAGCAAAGTTTTATGTTGAAATAGGTTCTGAATTAGTAAGTTAATTAAAAAAACTTAACTAAGAAATATTTACAGATCAAATTATGATGATAATTTAGACTAATTATGTTGAGATCTTAATAGAAGAAGAATCTCTTGAAGAAGCTGAAAAATTGCTTTAAAACTTATAGAAGAAAATGCATCATCATTAAATAGGAAAAAGAAAAAAAAATTAAGATTTGTATTTAAACTAATTTTTAGGAGCAATCTCAAAATCACCTTCTAACTAATATAACTAATAGGAAATCTAAAATTTTTCATTCAATTAAGAAGCAAATAATTAAGAAGATTTAGAAAATGATTTTGAAAAAATAAATTCAATTTTAGAAGGAAAATTAGAATTTCTGATAGGGTATGTATAGTAAAAGAAAAAAAACTACAAAAACGCCTGCCTACATTACTTAAAATGTCTAGAAGAATATTATTACTTAGAGGTTACAATATAGAAAAAGGTTATAGAAAATGCTTGTCTGATATTCTAAAAAAACAGTTTGTCTATCAAGAATTTGAAGAAAGAAATAATTATAATGAATTAAAAATAAATAAAAAAAGTTTATGACATTGCTATTATAGTTGAGGGAAAAGTGGGTGCATCTTTAGAATTCAAAAATAATATTTCCCCTTTTCTTTTAGAAATGTATTCAAAATTTATCAGAAACAAGGACAGAATAACTTTTATTGCCTACTAAAATAAAAATAAAAGTGTTATATAACCCCTTCTGCCTATTAACAAGTTTAAACAATGGAAATTTTGTATTGAAGAAATACCAAAATTCTCAAAATAATTAACATAAGATGACTACATAAATTTTGATTTATAATAAAGCAACATATCCATGTTGCCACTAGATTCAGCCAAAACACCATTAAAAAAAGTTAATTCATAAATTGGCTAATAAACATTCCTATAAAAAGAATAAAAATCAAACAAAAATAATCGAAGAATCTTGTACATAATTTTTACAAACTCTTAAAATAGTAAAGTAAACCCTTAACATTTATGTAGAGATTTAACTAGAAATCAAATTAAATTAAATTCTAAATATATCTATGTTTAGCTAATTAAAGATCAAATTTTAAAAGAAAATTAATAAATTTTTAAGGACATCTAATAAGATTAGCCCTTTTTGCATTTAACAGATGTTTAATAACTTCAATATTTCATTGATTTTCATAAAAGATCTGAAAATAGCTAATTTTATCTCACTAATCTTTTATTTTCTGAATCTAATCTATGAAAATCTCTAATAATTATATTTATTAAATTATTTTAATGTAATTCTTCTTATATTTGAAATAAATATCATATTTTAAATTTATTTATTTTTAGTATTTAAGAAAAATAAATTTTTAAAAAATATTATTTTAATGATAATTAGTTGGTATCAAAAATATTACATTACTTTATTTGTGTGCAATCTGGTTTTTTATATTTTTAAAATACTTAAATATTGTGTTAAAATTGAATATAGGTACAAATTATCAAAAGATAACAATTTATTTTAAAATGATGAAAAAATTTATTGAAATTGATTGTTTTTTCAGTATTATAATTATCGAAATATATTATAAAAATTACAATAAAAACTTTGTATTCTAGTTTTTTCTTTGTAATAAAAAATTAAACATTCATAAAATCCATCATAATTGTCTTAACCAAAGAAAATTTTCTGAGAAACAAAACAATTAAATTTATATACTTATAAAAATCTAAATAAGAATAATATCAAATTTTATAATAAATGCGTATGCTAACATAACTGATACTATCAGTAATCTTACCATTATCTATTGGTGTTTCATTAGTATTCATTCTTTACTATAGAAGTATTTATGATAGTCTTCAAGATTGGTATTTATTTGTACATTTTATAACATTTTGTTAATTTATAATCATAAAGGGAGGATTTATCAACTGCTTATCTAAAGGTTAATTAAATGCAAATACTTCACAATTTAGTCTATGTTGATAAGTTAGTTAGTTAAATTCACTTATAAAAGGTAAATATTTAATTACGAAGACTCACATATGACTAAATAGTTTGAAAATAAATAATAGATTTCTAATGACTTAATTGTATACTAAGGACTCTACTATAAATTTATAAACGAATAAATTAAGTGTAAACAATAAGATTAGAATCGATTCTATATTTTATTTTATTTTTTGAAAATCAGAACAAAGTATCTTTAGATAACATAAAAACTGCTCATATGCATACTTAAATTATGGTAAATGTCCACAATATATTTACGATGCCTTCACAACAGATGGTTAATATTCACTTAAAGTTGACCTTTTTTTCCATAGGACTAATTTTACATATGATAGTTTTGAGCCAGAGGGTTAAATTAGATTAAGAAAAGTAATAATTAATTATTAATTTCTACTTTGTAAAAGAAACAAAGCATTAACCATTTATTTCAATTTATTAGAATTGGGATTTTTATTTCTTTGCTAAATCAGCCATTTAAGCTAGGAAAAATGATCTAATTAATATATCTATAGTCTATAACTCATTTAATGATAGCCTTTTAACAATTACTCCAGGATAGTAATTCATTTTTCATTTATTAAAGCTAATTTTTTTTTTGAATAGGCTAACAAATTTGTCTTCAGTAAATTATCTAAGTTGTATGGGAAACCAATATAAGGAACCTTACGACCCTAGATGTAGAGAATGGTATTAAAATGCTTTACAGCATCCAGGTACTTTTTTAAAATATAATTTTTGCACTTTATTCTTATAATTAAATTTTAATCTCAACAGGAAATCAGTTTTTTAAGCCATACTAAGATTTTTTTACTCATACAACTATCATGACAGCTTCTGCTCGTATAGATGATCCTTTGGGAAATAACATAAGCATTATTTCTGTTGATTTTATAATTGCAAATCTCATAAATAATCTCTTTGCGCGGTAAGACCAAAGTTCTAACTTCGACACTCATTCTGTTTTATTTCATCAAGATTAAAATACAGTATAAAATTTATTCTTATTTTATGGTATTTATTTTATTCTATTAAAGGTTTACTACCATCCAAATTGGAATGCTAACGAAAGGACTATTGTTTCATGGTAAAATCTTGAATTTAATAATTCGGATTATGATCTGAATGAATATAGTAAATTTACCATGTTAGTTTAAAATTCAAAAGACTACTCTCTTACAGGTTAATATGATATAGAATCTTATGTAAATGTGACTTAATTTTTTCAATTTTGGACAAAGAATCAAATACCATAGTAAATAAATTATTTAAGATTTAATCTATTTCATTCAGCAATTTTGCCCTTTTTGAAGAAAGTCATTTTATCAAGCTTTTTTTACTAATAAATCAGTTACAATTATAAAAATAGAACATAAAAAATTATAAAATAAAATGTTTAAACAATAATTTGCATTAAAATTTATTTTAATAAGTATATAATAATACATATTAATTAAAAAATATAGCATGAGCTTGATTTATCCTTTGCAAATAGTATCTCCATAGAACGTTTGGAATTAAACAATGGTAAGTAAATAAGTATTAATGGTAGCAAAAGTAAGAGAGGATATATCAGGAATTTTCAAAATTATTAATTTAACTCATGACACTAATTATAAGGTTATCCTTTTTGTTGAAACTTCGATAGTTTTGGCTATTATTATAATTTTAACATTGCATTTCGCAGCAATCCTACAATACTAAGTTGAGATCCCTTTAGAAAAATTAACAGTCTTTATAAATTAGAATACAGATTAGTTCAGAGATCAAAACAATAGCAAAGAGAAATAATATTAAAAAATATATTAGACTGATATGTCAAATAAATCTTTAAATTATGATTTGAAAAAATAAATAAAATTAAGCAAACGGAAAAGCAACAACTAAGAGAATTTATCTCTTAAAATAGATAAATCTCCTAATATAAAGAATTAAATTAGTACAAATTTCTAATTATTAACAAACAAAACTTTTCAACTTAACAATGAGGAAGTAAGGTTTGATAATATACGCTAAAATAAATGTGATAATATTAAATTTAAGAATAAATAAGAAGAACTTTTCAAATAGGAGAGCTACTAAGAAAAATATAATTCAAGCTCTATGCAAAACAGAACTGAAAAAGATTAAAGTGTTTTTAGACTTGAAAATTTAAATGAAGAGAGATAAATTTCTTATTTTAATATAGAACAAAAAGCATAGATGGCAGAAACTAGTTAATATTTAAAGCTTAAAAATAAACTGTAATTTGAAAAACTAAATTAAATTTTAAATAATAATGATTAAAAAAATAATTACAAAATAAGCGATCAACCTTAAAAAGTTAATTTAGAGGAAGATTTAGATCCAATGTTTTTGGAAATGTAAATTATAAAAGACACATTTTATTAGCTTTAATCAGTTATATCATTTAAAAAGAATGACATACAATAATACTCTAAAATAAAAAATATGGAAGAAAACCAAGATGAAGGGAGATGTATCCTTCACTATGCATTTGCTTATAAGCTATTTAGATAATTAAAAAATAATTTTGGAGTAGCTTTAAGCTCTCTTAATTTAGGGTATTTCTGCTATAAAAAGAATGATTTTGTAGAGGCCCTTATTTATTATGAATCTGCTATGATTCATTGTATAATTGATATGGGCTTCTCAAGCATTCACGAGTTTATGAGCTAATGGAAACAAAGTTCTATCTAGTATTGTAAAAGTTAAGAAGCAATCAATTAAAAACTTACTATTATTTGCACCAGCTTGATTCTTTCATCACTTACAATAAAAGAAGTAATCCATAATAAAAATGATCTACTTGGAAATAAAAATGTATTCAAAATATTTTTTTCTAACTTTTAAGTGCAAAAAAATTAACTGAAATTAGCTCTATTTTACGCTTAAACTGTTTTGAATATTGCTTAATAACTTATTCTTTTAAATAAAACAATATTAAGTGATGAAATAATTATAATAATTGAAACCAACTACTTAGAAATCATTCATGATTTTGCTCCAGTTGAAGAAGTTGAAATGATGATATAAAATTTAGAATAAAAAATTGAGAAAAAAAAATATTTATAAGTTAAATTGCTAGATTCTTAATTAAATTAATTTTCTACATAAGCAGTATCACCTTTTAAGAAATTTAGTGATAAAAATTTAGATTAGAAAAATGTTACGCCTAAAAAAGAGTTATTAAGAGAATTTGAAAAAAATAATTTTGAAAAGCTTCTTTTGATATTGAGTGGAAAATTAAATTTTTTTAATGGAGTAATTGAACAAAAGAAAAAGAATTTTAAAAATGCTTGTGTTCATTATTTTAATTGCTTAAAACAAAATTATTATCTCGAAAAATACATCTAATAAAAAATAATTAACAATATAACTGACATATTTTTACAAAATAATTTATAAATGGAAAATATAATAGATTAAATTAATATGATAAATCAAAGATAAACAAAGAAGGTTTATGATTTAGCATTTATTTTTGAAGCTACTCTTGGAATATCCTACGAATTCAAATTTTTTATTTAAAAATTTCTTTTAAATATGTATCTTTAATTTATAACAAACTAAGACAGAATAACTTTTATTGCATTCTAAAATAAAAATAACAGTACAATTTAACCTCTTTTACCTATCAGTAAATTCAAATAATGGAAGTTCTGTATTGATGAGGTACCAAAAATTTCTAAATTATTAACAGAGGATCAATATATAAATTTCAATAATTAAAAATCTAAAGATTAACATGATCAGGATAAACAATTAATTAAAACTAAATTTTAATAAGATTGCAATAGCAAATAAATTAAATCATAGGTTTTTTTAAATTAAATTTAAAACTAATAAAATATGAGAAAAAATTTGTATTTCATATTCACAAATTCATCAACTCTTAATTTGAATTATGAGCAAAATATATTATAAATTATATAAAATATAGGAAAATCGACAAATTAATAATAATAAATAATACACCTGCAGCTTTCAAACGATTAAAGCTATAATATAGACTAGAAAACATATCTGGAAATTTAACAAGACTAACCATTTTTAATTTTAACAAAATTAGATCAGCTATAATATTTTATAGATTTACACTAGAGATCTGACAATAGTTAATATTATCTAACTAATCTTATACTTTCTTCATCTAATTTATGAAATGAATAAAATATACATTTAAAAAACAAAATAAAATTAAAATAATTATTTTATTTATTTATTTACTTTTCTACCAATAAATTGCTATTTGTATAATGTTTTCAAAATAAAACTAATTAACTCAAAAAAGGATAAATTAACTTTCATATTATAAAATCAGCATTACAAATTAATTTATTTGCAAAATACAATCATTTAAAGTTTTAAAATATTTTTTTGGTTAATATGAAGAAAAAAGCTAATTATTATTTAAGGAATTTTTATAATAATAAAATATTTTACATTTTAAATATTTAATAATTATAATTATGATTAAAACACTATGCTCTTTATTTCATATTTCCTTAATATTAATTAAAAACCAATTTATATAATTCTAAAATTTAAACTCAATCAATTAGCATGCAAGGAGGAAATAAATAAATAAATTAATTAATATGGCTATTTTAAAATTCTTATAAAATGAAAAATCTTTATTTGATTAAAAAAAATTTTAATAAGTTAAATCATTTTAATATTGCATTTATTTTATTTTAGTTTTAATATAATTGAAAAAGAAAAATGTCTAAGAAATTTCAGTCTATGTTTGAATAATCGATATAATTGAATATATATTTGTACTTAAATATATAAATTTTAAGTAAGTAATTGTAGTAAAAGTTTTTCAATTTAATTAGTAATATTTTAATAAAACAATAATTGTCAAGTTAAAAGTCAATATTAATTGTGATTAATTTAACTTAAAAAAATATTAAAAATATTGCTAAAAATAATAGGATTTATTAGTAAATGCTCATATAGTTAATATTCTCAGTAGGCTTTCCACTATCAATAGGTGTCTTAATGTTATTTTTAGTTTATTATAATAACATTTATGATAGTCTCAAAGATTGGTATTCATTAATTAATTTGACAATTAATAATAATTTGATTATGAATTATTAAATAGGGAAGATTTATCAATCGCTTATCTAAAGGTAAGCTAAATGTAACTGCTCCATAATTCAGTCTATGTTAATAAGCTTATTAGCTAGATTTATTTACAAAAGGTAAATTAACTTCTAAATCTTACTCTAAAAATAATTTAAAAACAATAGATATCCAACGATTTGATTGTACAATAAGGACTCTACTATAAATTTTTTAGTAAATAAGTGAAATGTAATTTTTTAAATAATACTTAAATAAATTTAAAGCATCTAATTCAATATATTAGAACCTAATGAAAACAGGTAATATAAGAATTGTTCATATCATAATTTAAGTTATGGTCTATGTCCTTCATATATTTATGATGCTCTCTCAGATTGTGAATATTCGTTTAAAGTAGAGTTATTTTTTCATAGAACTAATTTTACTTATGATAGTTTTCAAGCTGCAAATTAAATTGTGTTAAGATAAGTAAATAATTAATTTTTCATTTTGTTAGTATTAAACTATTATTTTATATGTATTTTTTATCAGAATTGGGATTTTTTATTCTTTGCTAAATCTGTTATTCACTCAAGAAGAAATGATCTTATCAACATTACTTTAGTTTATAATTCTTTTAATGATACCATGATGGCAATTGCTCCTGGAGTGTAATATTAATATTTTCGTTTTTAATTTATTGAAATATATTTTATGTAGAAAAACTAATTTATCTTCACTATAATATCTTGATTGTATGGGGTATAATTATACAGAACCTTATGATCCAAGATGCCGTCCATGGTATTAAAATTCTTTGCAGCATCCAGGTATTAAAATAGAAATTTTTTTAGGTATTTGAATTCTTTAAATATAAATATCAAAAGGAAATCAGTTTAATAAACCTTACAAAGACTTGTTCACTTATGAAACAGTAATGACAGCTTCAGCTCGTATAGATGATCCGTTTGGAAATAATATAAGCATTATCTCTATAGACTTTATTATATAGAATCTAATAGATAATTTGTTTACCTAAAAAGAAAAAGATGAAATTGATAATTTTGATACTCACTTTGTACTATTTCATGAAGACAAAAATACTGTAAGTTAAAATTTTATAAACGATTTATTTCTTATGAAACTTTAAATACTTTTAAACATATTGTATGCAGGTTTATTATCACAGATACTGGAATTTCAAGGATAGTACAATAGTTCCTTGGTAAGATTTAGAATTCAATAAGACTAATAGTAATTTTACTGATGATGAATATTATAATTTTGTGAGATTAATTTAAGATTCTAAGGACTATTCCATTACAGGCTAATATGATATAAAATATAAGCAAAATATTACTCCTTTTTATCAATTTTGGAGTAAAAATAAGAAACCATAGTAATTTATTTATTTTATTCAATAATTTAAAAATTTTATATCACAAACTAATAAATATCCTTTTCAAATATTAAAGATTTATATTGGTTATAAATAATGTAAATCCTCCTTAATTATCTCCAGCTATTAAAAATAATTTATGAATTTTTGTATTAATTTTATGGATTTATTTTTTAAAAAGTATTAATTTTAATTGGATATGTTTTTGGAGATTTCTAAGTACATATAAATATGAAAGAATTATCAATTTAAACAAAAAATTTTATAAAAACATAAATTTCCAAATTTTATTATCTAAATTAATATATTTTAATTAATTAAGCATTAGTCTAATATATCCAATAGAAATAGTATCTCCGTAGAATGTTTGGAATAAAACTATGGTGTAAAAATAAGTATTGATGATCGGTCTAGTGAGAGAGGATATTTCTGGGATTTTTAAAGTTTTGAATTTTACGCATAATTAAAATTACAAAATTATTTTTTTTATCTAAGTCTGTTTAGTAATTGGTATAGTTTTGATTTTAACCTTATAATTTAGAGCGTTTCTTTTACACTAAGTAGTGATTCCTTTAGAAAAATTAACTATTTTTGTATCATAAAATATGGATTAGTTTACTAAATAGAGCTTATTGCAAAAAGAAAATTTAAAAAATTTATAAAATTTAGCAACTTTAAAATCTTAAAATTTATGTTAATAAAAAAAATCAAACTTTAAGATCAAAGGAAATAATCCAACAAAAGAAAGTTTGGTTTATAGATCATAAAAATCTCCTCATATTTAATGTTAGTAAAGTTTCGATATAAAATTAATTTAAAGTAAATACCAAGATGAAACAATATTAGATTAAACATTTTCTAACTTATAAAATGAAAAGTAGTTTTCAAATACTCTTTTCTTGAATCAGTAATAATAATAAAAAGTTCACATTAATCATTTATAAGTATAGAAACAAAAGTAGGAATTCCATTTAGAAAATGTAAATATAAGCAGTTTGCAAAATAAAACTGAAAATGAAGAAGAAAATTGCAATGTTTAATACTCATTTCAAAATACTTAGTTAAATTTTAAAACATACATGGAAGTGCCAATTTAAAATAATACATCATAATGCAATAATGAGAAAATCAAATCACATAATGATATTCCTGTCTAAAATAACACATAATAAAGTAAAAGTGATAAGGTTAAAGCGCAAGTAGAGCCAACTATCTTAAATAATAAATATATAATTAATAGTGAGAAAAAATTATCTATTTCTAAACAATCTTCTCTATCATAACAATTATCTTAAAATGTTAACTTAGAGTAAGACCTAGATCCAATGTTTTTGGAAATGTAAATTATAAAAGATACATTTTATTAACTTTAATCAGTAATATCTTTTAAAAAAACTGATATCTAGTAGTAATAAATTATGAATAATAGAGATTCAACTGTAAATGAAGAGAGAGGTATAATTCATTATTCATTTGCTTACAAGTTATTTAGATAATTAAAAAATCATTTTGGAGTGTCTTTGAGTTCTCTTAATCTTGGATATTTTTACTATAAGAAGAAATAATATTAAGAAGCTCTTGCTTACTACGAATCTGCTATGATTTATTGCTTTATTGATATGGGTTTTGCAAATATTTAATAATTTATGGATTCATTGAAAAAGAGTCTTAATAACCTTGTAAAACCCTAAGAAGAGGAGAATTAGAAGATTATAATTGTCTGTATCAGTCTGATTCTACTCTCTCATACAATAAAAGAAGCAATTATAGATATAAATGATGTTATTTCAAGTGAATCTATGGCTTATAAGTTATTTTAAAAGATGCAAACACAAAAATGTTTATTAGATTAAGCTATTAAATACACTGAAATCGTTTTAGATTTAATTTAGTATTTAAAAAATAAAAAATTATTTATATTTAAAGATGAAATAATAATCATTATCTAAGCTAATTATTTGGAGATGAATATTCATAAATTACCAATTGAATAATTGGAAAAGCTTATTAATAATTTAGAAAAAAAATTGTCATCATATACAAATCATGAAAATGTATTATAATAAGATTTTTATAATAATTTATCAACAGTCAATCTTGAAATCTAGAAAAAGGAAACAAATTTTTTTTAATTTTTAAGGGAGCTTTAAAGAGAATCTAAAAAAAATAATTTTGAAAAGCTTCTTTTGATATTGAAAGGAAAAGTATAATTTTTTAAAGGAGTAATTGAATAAAAGAAAAAAAATTTTAAAAATGCTTGTATTCATTATTTTAATTGCTTAGAGTAAAATTACTATTTGGAATATTACATACAATAATAAATAATAAACAATATAAATGAGATACTATTATAAAATAACCTATCAATAGGAAATATGATGGATTAAATACATATTATAAATCAAAGATAAATATAAAAAGATTACGACTTAGCTTTTATATTTGAAGCTTCTGTTGGAAATTCTAGTGAATTCAAAACTATTATTTAACCATTTCTTTTAAATTTTTATTCTGAGTTTATTAGAAATTAAGACAGAGTAACATTTTCTGCTTTTCAAGATGCTAATAGAAGAACAATACAGCCACTTTTATTAATCAACAAATTTAAATAATGGAAATTTTGTGTTGATGAAATACCAAAAATTTCAAAATTATTGACTGGAGATAAATAGATAAATTTTTAAAAATAACTATCTCGCGAGTAAACTGATAAAAGTAAGTTGGAAGGATATAACAAAACTTAAGTAAGAAAAGAACTTTTTTAAAAAGAAAATAAAAATTAATCAAATTCTAGAAAAAATTTATATTTTATTTTCACTAAATCCTTGAGTGGCAATTTTAGTTCCTAAATAAATTTAAAAGAAATAATTGATTATTCATAGAGCTAAATAAATTAATAATAGATTATTCATATTTAATTTTTTAAGGATGATTCCAGAATAGACAAATAAATATTTATGAATATTTAACAAGATTTACCCTACATAAATTTAACAAGCATAGAATAACTTTAATATTTTATAAATTTCCACAAGAGATTTGATAATAGTTAACATTATCTGACTAATCTTATACTTTCTTTATCAAATTTATGACATTAAATAAAATAAAAACTAATTTATTCTTTTTAGTGAAATTTACCTCAAATACTATGATACTTATTCAAGCCAATCACTTATTTATAAATAAATTATCTTTATGAAATATATGATTTGTCCTTAATTTATCTAATATCGATCGAATATTCAGTTTACCTAATTTACTGTTTTTGAACCAAAAATTTATTCACTTTTTTTAATATATGACTTTTTGATTAAAGTATTTGACAAATTATATGATATATAATTGCTGTTGAAGTATTTATTTTTTTTGCAATTAGATTTAAAAATTTTCATTTTGATAAAAATTAATAAGCTGTGTTAATTAGCAGATATGTTATAAAAACAGCTAGGTTTTAGCTTTAAATTTCTCAAGAAATAGTGTTGGGTTCAATGCATATATATTAAAAAAAGTGATGTCTGTCCCAGTCAAAAAAGAAAAAATTATACTTCTAGTTTCTACGGTCTCAGTTTTACAGAAATTTTATGAAACTAAAATTAAATCACTGGTTAACATGCAAAGAGGAAATAAATAAATAAAAATGGTTACTTTAAAATTATTAAAAAATGAAAAATATTTATCTGATCAATAAAAATTTTAAAAAGTTAAATCATTTTAATATTGCATTTATTTTATTTTAGTTTTAATATAATTGAAAAAGAAAAATGTCTAAGAAATTTCTGTCTGTATTTGAATAATTAATATAATTGAATATATATTTGTATATTAAATGTGGAAATTTAAGTAAGTAATTGTAGTAAAAATTAATCAATTTAACAAGTAATATTTTAATAAAACAATAATTGTCAAGTTAAAAGTCTATATTAATTGTGATTAACTTAGCTTACAAAAATATTAAAAATATTGCTAAAAATAATAGGATTTAATAGTAAAGTAAATATGCTCATATAGTTTATTTTCTCAGTAGGCTTTCCACTATCAATAGGTGTCATAATGTTATTTTTTATTTATTATAAAAGCATTTATGGTAGTCTTAAAGATTGGTATTCATTAATTAATTTGACAATTAAAAATAATTTGATTATGAATTATTAAAAAGGGAAGATTTATCAATCGCTTATCTAAAGGTAAGCGAAATGTAATTGCTCCATAATTCAGTTTATGTTAATAAGCTTATAAGTTAGATTCATTTATAAAAGGTAAATTAATTTCTAAATTTTACTCTAAAAATAATTTTAAAATCATAGATTTCCAACGATTTGATTGTATAATAAGGACTCTATTATAAATTTTATAGTAAATAAGTGAAATGTAATTTTTGAATAAACTTAAATCAATTTTAAGTTATCTATTCAAATAAAAATTAGAACCTAATGATACTAGGCTATACAAGAATTGTTCATACCATAATTTAAATCATGGCTTATGTCCTTAATATATTTATGATGCTTTTTCAGATAATGAATATTCTTTCAAAGTAGAATTATTTTTTCATAGAACTAATTTTACATATGATAGTTTTCAAGCTGCAAATTAAATTGTATTAAGATAAGTAAATAATTAATTTTAATTTTGTTGGTATTAGTAAAACAAATGATTATTTTTTATGTAATTTTTATTAGAATTGGGATTTTTTATTCTTTGCTAAATCTGCAATTTACTCAAGAAGAAATGATTTTATCAACATTACATTAGTTTATAATTCTTTTAATGATAGCTTCATGGCAGTAACTCCTGGAAAGTAATGTTAATATTTTCATTATAAATTTATTGATATATTTTTTATGTAGAAATACAAATTTTTCTTCAAATTAATATCTTGATTGTATGGGACATAATTATACAGAACCTTATGATCCAAGATGCCGTCCATGGTATTAAAATTCTTTGCTACATCCAGGTATTAAAATATAATTTTTTTAGGTATATGAATTCTTTAAATATCAAAAGGAAATCAGTTTAATAAACCATACAAAGACTTGTTCTCTCATGCAACAATAATGACAGCTTCAGCTCGTATAGATGACCCTAATGGAAATAATATAAGCATTATCTCTATAGATTTTAATATATAGAATCTCATAGATAATTTGTTTACCTAAAAAGAAAAAGATGAAATTGATAATAATTTTGATACTCACTCTGTACTTTTTCATGAAGACAAAAATACTGTATGTTAAAATTTTAAAAATTAATTATTTCTTATCAAACTTAATGTACTTTTAAACATATCTGTATGTAGGTTTATTATCACAGATACTGGAATTTTAAGGAAAGGACAATAGTTCCATGGTAAGATTTAGAATTCAATAAGACTGATAGTAATTTTACTGATGATGAATATTATAATTTTGTGAGATTAATTTAAGATTCTAAGGACTATTCCCTTACAGGCCAATATGATATAAAATATAAGCAAAATATTACTCCTTTTTATCAATTTTGGAGTAAGAATAAGAAACCATAGTAATTTTTTTGATTTATTTTATTCAATAATTTAAAAAATTTTTATCACAAACAAAAAAATATCATTTTCAAATATAAAAGATTAATATTAATTTGAAATAATGTAAATCCTCTTTAATTATTTATCTCCATCTATTAAAAATTTTTCTTATGAATTTTTATATTGGTATTAATTTTTAAAAAAGTATTAATTTAAGTAGGATATATTTTTGGAGATTACTAAGTATATGTAAATGTCAAACAATTTTGAATTTTAACAAAAAATTTTTTAAACATAAACTAACAAATTTTCTTACATAGTTTTTAATTAAATTAAGGATCAGCCTAATATATCCAATAGAAATAGTATCACCATAGAATGTTTGGAATAAAACTATTGTATCCAAATAAGTATTGATGATCGGTCAAGTGAGAGAGGATATTTCTGGGATTTTTAAAGTTTTGAATTTTACAAATAATACAAATTACAAAATAATTTTTTTTATTTAAGCCTGTTTTGTAATTGGTATAGTTTTGATTTTAATCTTATAATTTAGAGCCTTTCTTTTACATTAAGTAGTGATTCCTTTAGAAAAATTAACTATTTTTGTATAATAAAATACGGATTAGTTTAGGAAATAGACTCTATAACAAAAATAAAATTTAAAGAATTTATAAACTTTAACAACTTTAAAATCTTAAAATTCATGCTAATAAAAATAAAAAAACTTTAAGATTAAGGTAAAAAATCCTACAAACGATAGTTTGGTTTATAGATCACAAAGATCTCCTCAGATTTAATGTTAGCAAAGTTTTGACTTAAAATTAATTTAAAGTAAATTCTAAGATGAAACAATATTAGATTAAACATTTTCTAACTTATAAAATGAATAGTTTTTAAATACTTTTTTCTTGAATTAGTAATAATAATAAAAAGTACACATTAACCACTTATAAGCATAGAAAAAAATGTAGGAATTTCATTTAGATAATTTAAATATAAGCAGTTTGCAAAATAAAACTGAAAACGAAGAAGAAAATGTTAATGTTTTACACTCATTTCAAAATACCTAGTTAAATTTCAAAACAAAAATGGAAGTACCAATTTAAAATAACACATAATAATGTAATAATGAGAAAACCAAAGCATATACTGAGATTCCTATCTAAAATAACACATAATAAAGTAAAAGTGATAAAGTTAAAACACAAATAGAACCAACTATCTATAATAATAAATAGCTAATTAATAGTGAAAAAAGCTTGTCTATTTCAAAACAATCTTTTCAATCATTACGATTATCTTTAAAGGTTAATTTAGAGTAAGACCTAGATCCAATGTTTTTGGAAATGTAAATTATAAAAGATACATTTTATTAACTTTAATCAGTAATTTCTTTTAAAAAAACTGACTTCTAGAAGTAATAAAATATGAATAATAGAGATTCAAGTGTAAATGAAGAAAGAGGTATCATTCATTATTCGTTTGCTTACAAGTTATTTAGATAATTAAAAAATCATTTTGGAGTGTCTTTGAGTTCTCTCAATCTTGGATATTTTTATTATAAAAAGAAATAATATTAAGAAGCTCTTTATTACTACGAATCTGCTATCATTTATTGTTTTATTGATATGGGTTTTGCTAATATTTAATAATTTATGGATTCATTGAAAAAGAGTCTTAACAATCTTGTAAAAAGCTAAGAAGAGGAGAAATAGAAGATTATAATTGTCTGTATCAGTCTGATTCTACTCTCTCATACAATAAAAGAAGCAATTATAGATAGAAATGATGTTATTTCAAGTGAAGTTATGGCTTATAAGTTATTTGAGAAGATGCAAACACAAAAATGTTTATTAGATTAAGCAATTAAATACACTGAAATAGTTTTAGATTTAATTTAGTACTTAAAAAATAAAAACTTAATTGAGTTTACAGATGACATTATAATAATTACCTAAGCTAATTATTTGGAGTTGAAGATCCATAAATCACCAATTGAATAATTGGAAAAGCTTGTTAATAATTTAGAATAAAAATTGTCATCATATACAAATCATGAAAATGTATTATAGTAAGATTTTTATTAAAATTTATCAACAGCCAATTTTGAGATTTAGTAAAAGGAAACAAACTTTTTTTTACTTTTAAGGGAGTATTAAAGAGAATCTTAATAAAATAATTTTGAAAAGCTACTTTTGATATAGAAAGGAAAAGTATAATTTTTTAAAGGAATAATTGAATAAAAGAAAAACAATTTAAAAAATGCTTGTATTCATTATTTTAATTGCTTAGAGTAAAATTACTATTTGGAATAATACATGCAATAATAAATAATAAACAATATAAATGAGATACTTTTATAAAATAACCTATCAATAGGAAAAATGAGAGATTAAATACATATTATAAATCAAAGATAAATATAAAAAGATTACGACTTAACTTTTATATTTGAAGCTTCTGTTGGAAATTCTAGTGAATTCAAAACTATTATTTAACCATTTCTTTTAAATTTGTATTTTGAGTTTATTAGAAATTAGGACAGAGTAACATTTATTGCTTTTCAAGATTCTAGTAGAAGAACAATATAGCCACTTTTATTAATCAGCAAATTTAAATAATGGAAATTTTGTGTTGATGAAATACCAAAAATTTCAAAATTATTGACTGGAGATAAATTGATAATTTTTTAAAAAGGTAAGTAAATAAATAGAATTTAAATTGAAGGATATAACAAAACTTAAGTAAGAAAAGTACCTTTTAAAAAATAAAATAAAAATAAAAAAAATTCTAGAAAAAATTTATATTTTGTTTTCACTAACTCCTTGAGTGGCAATTTTAGTTCCTAAATAAATTTAGAAGAAATACTTGATTATTCATAGAGCTAAATAAATTAATCATAAATTATTCATATTTAATTTTTTAAGGATGATTCCAGGATAGACAAATAAATATTTATGGATATTTAACAAGATTTACCCTACATAAATTTAACAAACATAGAGTAACTTTAATATTTTATAGACTTCCACAAGAGATCTGATAATAGTTAACACTATCTTACTAATCTTATACTTTCTTAATCAAACTTATGATATTAAATAAAATACAAACTAATTTATTCATTTTAGCTAAATTTACCTCAAAAACTATGATACTTATTCAAACCAATCACTTATTAAAAAATAAATTATCTTTATGAAATATATTATTTGTCCTTGATTTATTTAATATCGATCGAATATTCAGTTCACCTAATTTTCTGTTTTTGAATCAAAAATTTATTCACTTTTCTTTAATATATGACTTTTATATAAAAGTTTTTGACAAATTATATGATATATAATTGGCTTGATATTTGCTGCTGCAGTTACCCATATTATTCTTTTCGTCTAGGCATTAAAATCAATCCATCTAAATATTCAAGTCCTTCATCCTCTTCTTCTTCTGGCAATTGATAAAAAATTAAATAAAAAGTGTTTTAGAGATTTGGGAATAAGCTTAAATGGCATATGACCAAAAAAATAAATTTAAACAGTCAAATAAAAAATATTTTGTAATAATTTATGAAAAATAATACAAAAAATAAACTTTTTATAGGAAATGAAAAGATAGCCAAATCTAAAATATTGAGAAAAATAAGAATAGAAAATCTTTTTTTTAAAATTAATAATAATATTGTTTTAAGACTCATTTTATAAAGCTAGATTACCTAAATTTAAAAAAAAATGAATAAAACATAATTAATCTTGGATAATATTAGGTTTTTCATATTTTAATTTAAAATTTTAAGAATCAATTTACTCTACTCTTAAAAAAACCACTTATCCTTAATATAATAATTAAACAAATAACTTAACACTTTTATTTTTTTACAAAAAGAAAACTTTTTTTTATTTTAGGTTTTTAAAACTACTGGAAGGCTTTCTTTGTTATTTTTTTGATTGATTTTATTATTTTCATGGTATTTATTAATACAACAAGATAAAAAATAATCTAAGATGCAATAATCTAACCTGATAATTAAAATAATACAATTTATTACAAATAGCAAAGATAGACAGACATATAGATAGATCATTTCAAAACAAATCATCCTCTTTATAATTTTCATCTTCTTACTATTTAAACTTATAAAATAATGCATATTCATCTGCTTTTTTGACCATTTCTATTTCTCTTTCAAGTTAACTCTCACCTATAACCTATTTTTAAAAAAAAGAATATTTAACCATAAAAGATAAAATGCAAAAATATCAATTTCTAATCTGAATTAATTTTAACTTAAAATAATAAGTATTTTTTGTTTTATTTCCTCTTAATCTTTTTAATTGAATTAAAACAAGATTTTAAAACATCAAATTAAAAAAAATAAATATTTTCAAATGAAAAATAAAGTTAAAAAAATATTTGGTTACGGCTAATCCTTACAAATCAGCATTTTGTTGATAAATCGTTTTGTAATCTTTAACTAAATCTTATATACTTTCTAACCTCTCCTCATAATATTTTGAAGCTCTAAAAGATTGAAAGGGCTATTATAATGATTAAGCTACTTAAAAGGTACTATTCATAAAACTGATATTAGATTAATTTAAGCTAGCACTTTTAAATGGTGTATGTGATTTTTTCATTTGTAGTTAGGAGTTATTGTTTTTCATAATACTTTACACATTACTGTTGCTCTTTGTTTAAACATTTATATTGCTTATATTTTGAGATTAGCTCTTTGCTAGTTAGTGGCTCATATGATTTGGAGTATGCTGATTATAAGGTGATCCCTTTTAACTCTATTCTTAATAATTTTCAACTAAATTTTTTGTTCTATTTTCATTCTAAATGGGAACACTTGCTGTATCATTAATATTGCTTGTATTGTGGTTATCAGCTTCTATAATAGATTAATCTTCTATCATAGAGCCAAAATTCTATTATAAAATAGAACTATTCTGATTATTTAAATTATTGTTATGCAATGTTTCACTAATATTTTTTAATTAAAGTAATCTTTAATGAGTACTTTAAAAGGTATTACTGTTATTTAATATATTAGCGACAGGATCAGTTATTAATGGTTTCCTTGAAAACTGTAAAACCTTCCTCTCACCAGTTAGAGAAGAGCATTAAAATGCCTGAGGTAAATCCTGAGTGATAATGAGATCTGCAGGTTCTTATTTATCCAAATCATTATATAGATTCAACTTTCTAGATTGTCTTTTTCTTAAAGTCATTTCCCATAATTTAGATCCATACCTCTCTAAATCACTCTTACAAATACTAAAAACTTCAGTAGCTTCTCTCATATTTTTATAATAATCACTTCTAATCTATTTTTATAAAATAAAACACATAATTTAATTTATATCAGTTTTAATATATTTAATATTCTATTTTATTTATTAAAATTTATTTTAAAATTAATTAATTTAAAAATGTTAACATCTATCTTTCCATTTTAATAAAATTTGAATAAATTTGCTTGTAATTAGAAAGAAATGAATAAAAAATATTTACAAGCTACGAATATGAAAAGTCTCTGTTTAATTAATCTGAAGTTTTTTCTATGAATTTTTACCAAAATTGCTCATTATCTTCATGCTTTTACATAATACGAATATCTCTGGTTTGTTACATTTTTTAGTCTATTTATAATTATTATATATCTAATTCCTCTTGCTTTTAATTGAAGCTGATTCTTTACTTAATTACATCAATTTAGTCAAGCAGTTATCGTTTTGTCATTTTATTAGTTAGGTTTCTATTTTTAATTTTACTTTTGTTATCAGATTTCTATTTCGAAAGGGTAGAAAAGCTATTTTATTTTTTTATCTAGCTATTCTTCTTATTTCCACCTATTTCTTTTAATCTCTCTTGATCTAAAAATTACCCATCTTTTTTTTAAAACCAGTCTGGTTTTCCTACTAAGGATCTTGAAATGATATTTCCTATTTCATCATATCTAGGTCCCTTTTATTCTATGCTAAGAGTTTTAGTGTTGAATATATTTTACTTCGAATTATCAGGTGATGCTTACAATGTATTATTTTAAGAGTAGCTTTTTTTTATTTCTCTTTAACTTATCTGAGGAAGGGTATTTTCCTAGCATTTACTAGCTATGGATACTTTTTTTGATAAAGGCAGTGCAGCAGTAATGTCCTGACATTATATATTTTTCTAAGATAGTTAATCTTCATGAACATCTAATTATAGTATTAAATCTTCCTTTGGTTATTCATAAATTACTTTATCAGAGTTTCTTGGAGATGTCAAAGGAGATAAATGATGAGATGGTTTTTTCTAATGATTAGCATTATTAACTACTTATAACTATTGGTTATTTCCTTACTCATTATTATTGATCATATCATTAATAACTTCTTGATTGAGCTTCTTAGCAAGATAGAATTTCTTTTTTCTATTACTTTAATTGCCAAAATTCGTATTCTCTTCTACATTTTGTTATTAGCACTTCGAATTCTTAGATGATATTGATGGTAAATCTATTTGTTTGCTCAAAAAATTTATCTAAGTTCCTTGCTTATACTAGTCTTCGCTACCTCGATTAATTCTAGGAGAGAACTCTATTTGTTAAGTCCATACTGAATCTTGCTTTGGTCTTTATAAATAACTCATAGAAATTGTAAACTCAAGCAATTATATTATTTTTAAGTGTTTCTCTTAGTCCTCTATTTGTTAAACACTCTATTAATTTTTAGCATAATCAATCAAGCTTATAATAATTAACTATATTAAATAAAATAAATTGCTTTTAAATAATTTAGATAAATTATAAAAATAAATAAGTAGAATGTTACTTAAACTATTTTTATTATCGAAAGATAAGCAAATTTAATTAAGTCAATTTATTATTTTCATTTTTGGTGAAATAATATTGTTGTTTAATCTCAATTTGTAAAACATTCTGATGCATTAAAAAAACTATTTTTGAAAAAAAAATAACTTAATTTTAACAAATACAATTTGAATTCTAGAATATCATATGTTTATTTGTTTATTTCTTTTAAAAATATTTCTATTCTTCTAACACAGCTAAAGTATTAACCTTTTTTATTTTTAAGTTTAAATTAAATAATGTATTTAATTTAATATTTATTTATTAATAATTATTGAAAGTAGATATAATTTTCCTAAAATTATAACATATATCTATCTAAATATGTCTATATTTATTTATTTATCTTCATAATATTAAAAGTATGCAATAAATTATACAAATAATAATAAACAATTCATTTATTATAAATCAACTAACTATTTAATTTTGTTTGTATGGTATGATTTTCCAAAACTTTAGTAAATCATTTCATAAGGCTAAAACTATTTAATAAATTCTACAAATAATAGCAAAAACACATTTATTATCAATAAGTCAAATATTTTATTTTATTTGAAGGTATGATTTTCTTATATTAATGACTTTCACATCTATTTATCTATTTTGAGAGATTTTCATAAGATTAAATAAAAAAGATGTAATAAATTCAACAAATACAAGTAAAAAGCATATTTATTATTAATTCTATAATAACAAAGTTTTATTTGAAGATATCATTTTTCTAAATTAATAACTTGTAAATTATTTATATAAAATGAGAAAATATTTAATTAATTCAATATTAATCATCAAGAATATATTTGTTTTAAATACAAAAATTAAATTATTTATAAATAAATTTTGTTTGTATATATAATTTTCCTATTTTAATTGATTTTAAATTTATAATTTATAAACTAACTACAATTTTTCTGTCTAATTATTTATTTAATTACTCAATTATTCTACTTTGGTATGTTTTATAAGTTTAAAAAATATGCAATGAAAAAATATTAATAAAGAACTTTTTGATTTATAAATTATTTAATATAGTTTATAAATATAATTTATTAAAAGTTAATATAAATTGTTTCATGAACTCTACAAATTAAAATAATATAGAATATATTTTAACTGACTAATTATATTCATTTTCTTGAAAATTTTGTTAATTTTTTTAAATTGATAATGAGTTTTTGTAATTAAAAATTATGTAATTAATTCTATAAATGATAATAAATGGGATATTTTTAGTAAATCAGCTAAATATTTATTTATTCATATATAAACTGTATTTGTAGATATAATTTTCTTAATTAATATCTTGCTTATCTATCTATTTTGAGATTTTTTTACATAATATTAGAAAATATTTATTGAATTCTACATATAATAATATAGAGTATATTGATTATGCACATATCAGTTTATATTATAAGTTCATAATAATGATTAATCAATTTGCTTAGAGAGTTCATCTAATTTTTTTTAAAATTTTAAATATTAGTTATTTCCAGGAAAATTTTTAATTTTTTATGATATTACCTTCATCAATATCTTCATTGTCTTTTAAATTTTATGAAGCCTCATCCAATAAATCTGTGAATCCTTTGTCTGTGATTAAATCTAGTTTTTTTAAATTTATTTTATAACTACTGATTGATAATTATTCCTTTATAAACTAATATACCTGACCCTTGATTGTTGCTTGGGTTTGATGAAGTTCCTACAGTTGAAGAAGTAATCTTCGTTTTTAAATACTAAATTTCTGCTACATTTTTTTACTCTCTCTTTTTAAAATCAGTAAGCTATCTCATTAATCTGTCAATTTCCTAAATTTTAAAGAGAATTATTTATAGCTAGCTAAACAACAAACTTATAAGCTAATTCTATTTGAATTAAGATTAAATGTTACTTTTTGTTAATCTTTAATCAATGTATCTTTCTCACTATTAACTTCTTCAGCTGGTTTTGGCTGAGGAGTTCTTTCAACTAAAGCTTCTTCATCACAATGATCCTCGCTAATCTTGTTTTGCAATATTAATTATATTATTAGAAAACAAAACCTTAAAAGTAAGTTTACTCTATTGTATTGCTTTGTGGTGTTAGACTTATAACTCTAGCTATTTTCTTATTCCTTTTAACGGTAACCTAAGATATATGCAAAAGCGCACATAACTACAATAAAAAATAATGTTAACAATTCCATCTTTTTTTGTAAAATTTTCAAATTAATAAGTTAGTTAATTAGTTTTTTATAAATATTTTGATTAATTTGCTTTTTTTTGATATCTCTTTAAAGAAAGATATTCATAAAAAATGATTAATTAATGCGAATTGATTAAAAAGCGACTCAAATAAACAAACAAACAAATCATAAAACTTAAAAACGTTTTTAACATATTTTATAAGAAATTTTTGATATCAAAATATCCATTTGTGCTCATCTTATTAATAGTCAATTCAACCACAAAATAAATTCAGTGAAATTAATAAATCTTTGAAAAAATATAAAGAAATCTAAGTTTAACTTATTTTACCATTTAAGTTTTACATATAAAATGAATTGTAATTTCTTCCTTTTAAAAACATTTGAACTTTGTTGTCTTTTAATTGAATTATTTTTACATTTCACTAATCAGCTTTTTTTGGAGTATTAATTTAATTTATTAGCTCTTAATTAAGATTTTGAGTAAATTTAAGTAAATATTCAAGTATTAATGCAATAAGAGTGTAAATAAAAGATAAAAATTTTTGAGTATATCAAGGCATTTAAAAATTTGTTTAAGAAATGAATAACAATAAAAATATAGAGTCTTGCACAAAAATAACAAACTATTTTTACATTTAAGAAATATAGATAATTTATATTTTTTTAGTGCTCTTTGAGCATTTTATTAATAAAAATAATTTAATACATGATTAAATTATCAAAAAAATTTATTTAAATATAGTAGGTTGATATTTATTTTGTTCATTTTAGATTGTAAAATTTAGTATCTTTTTGATACTAAAAATCACTCTTTCTTCACTTGAAGCTTCTAATTATTTTTATTCATTTAAAATTAGTTGTAATTTTTATTATTTTTAAAAGCATTTAGCCTGTCAAGTTATGAATAGATTATTATCAGAAGAAAGAGAGTAAAAAATAGAAATTATAAAATTTTTATAAGAAAACTAATTTCAAATTAAGCTTCTGATAAAAACGAGTTACTTTAATAGTCTATCTCTGCATTTTTTTTAGAATCATCATTAATTTAAATTTAAATTTTATTTTTTTCTTCTAAGTTTTTTTTACTCTTTTCTTGATTTTACTACTATTAAAGTTTTGCTTTATTACTATTTGTGTTTTTTTATATTTCAACTTTTTCTTCAATTACAACCTCATTTTCATAAGTTGTATTACTTTTTATTTTAAAGGTATCTTTGCCCTTGTTATTAAATATATAAAAACCAAACTCTTGACCTTTGGTATAAATAACTTTGTAATTCTATATTAATAATCTATTAAGGTATAACCTGCTTTTAAATCTTGAATTGTTCTTTAAACATTCTTTATAGAAAAACTCTGAAAAATATTTGACTATGTTTATTTCATTCATTAATTGCTGATCGGTATTTTGCTAACTCCATTCAAATTGTAGCTTTTCAGGATGAAATTATATACCATAGAAAGGGTATTATTTAGCTTCTGCAATTGCAACAAATTTCTTTCCACTTAAATCGAGGCTGTATGCCAAAGGAAGGAACTAATTTTTAAGTACTCCATGTCTTATAAACTTATTTACTTTAAATCCGTATTTATGGTTAAAGTAATATACTTATTATTAATTCTTTATCTATTATTTTAATTATAAAGACATTTTGCTAAAAAGCCGACTTTTTTAAGTGTTATTTTAGCTCAAAAAAAACCCTCCTAAATGGTTCTCGCCTTAAAATTAATCTCTAACTTCAGTTTTAGTGAATGATAGGACTAGTAGCTCAAATCCTAAGCAAGTTCCCCATACGGGAAAGTACTTTCCTTCATCGTTAAGCTGTTTTGCAATGCTTATAAGGTATTCTCCTACTTCTGCAAATTTAGTAAACTCCTTATCTCCGCTTTCATTATTTCTGTACATTAAATTAGCCCCACCACCAGGAATAACTAGTCCATTAATTTAATACATTTTATTTGTTAAAAACTTCAAAGAAGATGTGTATTTGAGAGGGATTATTAGTGCTCCTGTTTACTAAAAATATTGTGCATATGAAGCATATATGTATGAAAATTAAGAATGATCATATTTCTAAAATCCAGATGGAAGGGTTAAAATTCCAATTACAGGTTAATATATATCCTCATTATTTAAATTCTAATCTTTGAATGCATTTTGAAAGCTATCAAAGTTTGTTTGCTCATCTATTTAAGCAGCTAATGCTATTAAAAGAGTATAAAAATATAAAATTTAGAAAAGCATTTTTCATACTCTTTTAAAAGATATTTAATTCTTAGATAATAAATAAAAAGAAATTGTTAAAAAATTAAATTATTTAATTAATTAGTTTTGTATGTCATAGACTTTATTGTTTCCATTCAATAAGGTATTCACTTTATAATTTTAACAAAATAAAATTCAAAATTTATATAATGTTTTTAAGTTGAAATTAGAACAATACTTGCTTCTATTTAGCTATTAATTAATTAGGTGAGCTATAGATTTTTTTTACATTATTTTATAAATAATTTACCATAGAATAATTTATTTAGTAGAGTAAATTTTAGTTTTTTCAAAAAATAATTTATTTTCAATAAGCTTTAATTTAAAATATTATCAAAAAATAAATAAATAATTATTTATTTAACCTTTTAACAAAATTTTATTTTAACTATTAATTAATTAGCTGAGCTACAGTATTTTTTTACATTATTTTATAAATAATTAGCCATATATTAATTGATTTAGTAGAGTAAATTTTAGTATTTTCAAAAAATAATTTATTTGTAATAAATAATACTTTAAAATAATATCAAAATATAAATAAAAAAATATTTATTTAACCTAAAAACAAATTTATGTGCTATTATATTTTCATGATTTTTTTTTTTACTGTTTTAATTTTTAAGAAATAGGATAATTTATTCATAGATACAATGAAAATAATTTATGTTTTATTCTTAGCCTGGTATGATAAATACAAATTAGCTATTTATTAAATATTTATTAAAAACAAATAAATTATTAAAAAGACTTTGATTCATAATAGACTGAAAATTAATCCAACCAACTGAATTAATTTTGAAAAAATAAACATAAAAAGCTTAATTCTGATAAAGCATTAAGTAATTTCTTTATTTTGATGAATAGCCTAGCTAAATTATTTTTTTCATTTGACTTATTTTTAATTATTTGAAAAAAGAAATTCTACTTTTTTGTAAAATAGTATTATAATTTACGCAAATTTAAAATATGATTAAAAATAGAGTGAATATATTATTTATTGGTTTTAAGTTTTCCAAAAACCTCTAAAAATATTAAAATTTGTTATTTGATTACAGAGAATATTAAAATAGAAAAAATGAATTAAATTATTAGAATTAAATTTTCATAGATTAGTGTTGATATTTATTGACTAGACTAATTATAAGTAGAAGAATTAACAAAATCAAAGAGTTCTGATAAATAAGATTATTAAATTTGGTGGGAAAAATATTCTGATAAATAATTATCAATATTATTAATTGCGCTCAAAGATTTTTTGTATGTTTATCAAGCATCTATTTCATTAATTGGAATACATAAATAATGACCATAATTACTAAATATTAAACCATAATAAAAATTAATCAAAAATAATTACTAATAAAAGTACAAATACACAAAAGACAAAAACTTAATTTATTAACTAAAAAACAACCTTATACTAATAACTAAATCTAAACAAAAATGAAACCTATAACTATTAGATAACATGATCAACTTTTAGTCTATGATAAATAAAATTAATTTGCTGAAATCAAGATAACAAGTTTTTGTTAAATTAAACAATAACTATTTGAATTTTATCTTAATTAAATTTCTTCTGTAAAAACTCTCAAAATTGATATAAATGAAATATACTTATCTTAAAAGGACCAAAGTTCAACATTTTATTAACTCCGTGATTTATTAATGCTTAAAGTAACAGGTGAAATGAAAAATTTGGAAAAAATTAGCATCAAATACTACATTTAAGATCTTTATTCTTAAAATATCAAGAAAGTTGTACAGTTTATTTAAAATACTTAAAACTGCGCCAAAGTTATTGAAGATTGCTCAGTTTAAATTGTGTATAAAAAATCTTTAATGCATTTAGACAATATTTTAGAATCAATAAATAAATATTTTTCCTGCATTGCTGGCAATATTACTTCCTTCACCCTTAGACTCTAAAGTGATATTGGAAAAGAAAGCTTGCTGAGCTTATCTTAATTGTTACTTCTACTTAAAAATGTTAAAAAATTCACTTTTTAAGCTTCTAGTTCTTTGAATTTGAAAACTGATGAAAACTTAGGTTAATTTATATAATCTATGAACAACATTATAAAATCTACACACTCATTTATATTTGATATGAAGGAAGCTTCTTATTAGCGTGGTGTTATTTCATCAATTACTGAATATCTTAGTCTACTGATTTCATAGGGAAGTGAAGAATTAAAAACTGTTATTATTGACTTAGAAAAAGTAGGATGGACATTTGAAAGATAAAAGATGATTAAACCTAATTTCGTATTTGGTATTGCTACTTAAATGCATAAGTGGCCAAAAAGCATCCAACATTTGACCATTAATTTAGACCGTGCCTTAAGCTTTAATGAAAATATTGTTGGTGATAATGTTAAGCTTTTACTAGAAGGAATTCATCAAATAATTCCTTAATTATAAACATTTTCTTTAAATTTAGATGGCATAGGTTTTAGTATGAATGAATTTCAAGTAAATTTTGCAGAAATCCTTTGCTCACTCTTCAACAACGCTAAAAAATTAACTGACATTCAATTAAACTTACAAGGTCATTTAGATTTGACATTAGACTAATGGACTTAACTCTTTTAGAGTATTACAAATGTTCCCTGCCTTAAAAAATTAATTTTAGGTATAGAAAGATGGAAAAATTATACTAATGATTTTGAAGCTAGAGATTAAAGAATGCTAATTAATACTTTTCTTGATAATCTATATAAAAATCACAATAAATCCTTAAAATAATTCCATTTCAACATTGATGATTGGTAATATTTATAGAGTTTTAAATCTGAGTATGCCTAAAAGCTAATGAAATTTGATTTTGTAGACGATTTTTAGCTCTTATATTATAAATCCACAAATGATGACTCTTTAAAAAATCTTTAATTGATAGAAGTCATGGGTCTTAACAAAAAACAAGAAATATATAAATAAATTTTGCTTAAAAAGCTTGGACTTTAGTTACCAAAATAATCTGCTATTGAATTTGAATATCTCTAAAGCGAATATCTTGATAAGCATGTTAAGTATTTCTTATAATTACACAATCAAATATCTCAAGATTCTCCAACTTTTTCATCTGTAAAAATAGTTGAAGAATGAAAATTTTCTGTAAATTTATTTTTAATGAATTAAAATTTATTAATTTTATATAATAAAAATGTAAATAATTTCTATAAATGTATCTAAAATCTATAATTCAATAATAATTATAATAAAATCATTTATTTTCTATAAAAAATATTAATACTTATTATAAAAGTGAAAGCTTTCTTTAAAACTTTAAATTGTATTTCATAAAAAAAACTAAATAATAATTTTTTTAATAAGATACTATAAATAATTTAAATCAAATTTTATTTTTCATGAACTGTATTGTAAGTTTGATAATTTTATAAAATAAAAATTTAAATAATTTCTATAATTATATCTAAAATCTATAATTCAATATTAATTACAAAATCATTTATTTTCTATTAAACAATATTTAATACTTATAATAAAATTTATTATTAAAATAAATTTATTTTTAATGAATTATAAGTTTATTGTTAATTTTAAAAAAGAAAAATGTAAATAAATTCTATAAATATATTTAGAGGTGGGAATTGATTATTCAATTAAAAATAAAATTGAAAAAAAAAATCAATTAAAAAATTCAAAATTTCATTTGATTAATATCTTTCTTTATTTATTTATATTTGAGGATTTATGATATTTAATTTAAAATATTAAAGTTTAAATTTAAAATAAATAAATAAATTTTTTATTTTACATAAATTAAATTAAAAAAAAATTATGATAATTTAAAGTTTAATTAGTGAGGATTTTTTTGGTAACTAACTGTTGATTTAATTAATTTTATATCCTTATTTTATCTTTTTAAATTCGAATAAAGGCAAATAGATTAATTAAGTAAAATTATTTCATCTTAGATAATATGTAATTTTATGGAAAGTATTCAATTTTTATAACTGTAAATATTTATTAAATAATTAGGCATTTATAACTATCACAAAAACTACTTTTTTTTAATATAGAAAAGTCTTCAAGGTTATTTTTCTGATAAAATATGAAATTTATTAAAACCTAATGTTCATTAGGAACTTAATTTATGCCTAATTAATTTGATGAGGCAACCTAATATGTCTTAAAAGGTTGACTTATTTAATTAAATAAGCAGTTGAAAATTACCACACACTTTTATATCAATAATAATAATATTTTGATGAATAAATTTTTATCATATAAAAATACCTTGAAACATTATTGTCAAGTAGAGGTAATAGAACCAAGTTTATTCTTAAAATTATATTAATATATTATTTTATATTAGGAATTAATATATTGTGTATAATATTTTATAAAAAGTAAACATTCTACTAAAATATAATCTTAGTAAACTAAAAAAGATTATCTAATATTATTAACAACAAATAAAATGTAAGATAATTAATTATTTTTTTATAAATTAATTTGTAAATGATTAATTACGCATTTGCAATTTCTTATCGAAAAGAAAACATTGAAGAATTCAAAAATGATATTTTCAAATAATGCTCATTTAATTATTAAAAAACTAAATACAACAAATAAATTTATAAAAATTTATTGGAAATTCAAATCATAATACTGAGAGTAAATGTATTAATTATAAAATAAGCTTATTATGCTCATTTTACTTCTATTTGTTTCAGCAGCAATCGGTGAATAAATACTTTTGTTGTAAACTACTGATAACGATTTTAAACTAAGTGTATAAATTGGAACTCCTCCACTAGATTAATACTTAATTGTTAAAATTGGAGATGATGAGTATAGTTTCTTAGGCCAATATATTTTTGATAGCTCTATTCAAGTTTATGATATCTCATTTTACTAAAGCTACTTAAAAGGTCTATAACTTTACAACATGAAAAAAAGTTCTTCTGCTGATATTAATCCTTAAATAATAAAATAAACTTCTTCAAATACATATTCGTAGGCATATGTCTAAGGTAATATTGTTACTGATGTACTCTAGGTTGGCAATACTAAATTCAAGTATACATTCCTAAGTGTCAGTAAAGAATAATATTTATTTAACACATAATTAAATGGAGTAATTAGATTAAACAGATTTCAAGGCAATATATTTGACTAAATGTATTCATAGAATGTAATTAAAACAAGAGATTATTTAATTTCACTGGAATTATCATTTATCAATGAAGATGATTATGAATAACTTAAGAAGTTGAGTCTTAGATATGATTTAGATTAATGGTCTGATAATTATAAATATCCATCTAATTTAATGATATAAGGTGATGTTTTTGCTATCAAAGCATATGGAGTTTATTTGAACGGTGAAGATGTAACAGATTTATTGAAGATTCGTACAATAAATTTTGATGTTTTATATGAATAAATTATGATCCCCTCTGATCTATATGCCATAATAACTAGAGATAGTGCAGTAAATAATATTATAAACTAAGGGAGCATTTATTTTTGCTAGGATTGCAAGTGTTCAGAAATAGATAAATTACCAAAAATAAAAGTGGTAACATAAGAGTATGTCTTTGAAATAACTCCAGAATTGTATACTTATTATAGTTATGATTATAGAAGTTTTGAAAAATATTCTTGCAAAGTAAAGTTAGGAAGTTCTTCATAATTTTAATTTACACAGTAACTTTTATCAGTTTTGAAAGTTTCTATTATGTATTAGAAAGAAATAAGTAGTTTAAAGTTTATTGGTGCTCAAACAACTTCTCACATGAGCATAAATACAATAATAATTGTATTGTCTTTGTTTAATGGATCAAGTCTAGTTATTATAGTTTTATTTACCATTTAATTCTTAAAAAAATACAGTTCAATAAAATTAGAGTTTTATTATTAACGAAAACATAAAATCATGTGATTAAAAACTATTTTATAAAATAAAACTGATGACATTTAGCAATTTTAAATCATTGCAATACTCTAATGATATTATTTCAAGTACTAATAAATTTTACTTAATTTTATTCATTCAATTTTGATAGAAAATTTTATTTTTATAAATTTATTTGTTTGAGTAAAACTTATATCTTAGACTTTTGATTCATTTTATTTTTTAATAATATCTTAGTTTTTGAATTTTATATTTTGTTAATAATTATGAAAATGATGTTAATGTTTCAAATATCAATTAAAAAGTAAAAAAATTGTCATAAACGACAAACAATATATAATATAAAACTCAAATATAGGCAAAAATATCTTTGATCAAAAAATATATTATAAAAATGTATTCAAACTAAAAATATAAGATTAATATTCTTAGGTTTAATTAAACTAAAATATAATAAAATTTAATCATTAGTTTTTGTTTGATATGAATTTAGCTTTTCAGTTTGACTTTTTAACATCTTTTAAAAAAATAAAGAATAAATTCAACAAAAATTAAGTAAGTAAAAAAAAAAAAAACAAATATTAAGCTTATAAATTGATAAAATGAAATATATATTTTTTTTTAAGTTATTTTAAAATTTTATTAAGAACCTTAGTTTAAATTGTTTATTTAATATTTAATGTCACTAGATTAGGTAAGCGAGCAACTTTTTGAACCTAATTTTATTGTAAAAATTTGATAATACAAATAACACAACGCTTATTTTACAAAAAAAAAGTAATTTATATAGAAAGAAGAGTAAGATTAGTCTTAAAAGCAATATCATTCATTATTGGATATAACTTAAAAAGATTTGATTTTTCAATAAAAGAAAAAATTGTAAATCTTAATTCTTTTATTTAAACATTTTGAAAATGTAATAAAATATTGATTGAATTAGATATAAATTCTTTTATAAGGACTTATTTAGTTTTTGTTTAAACAAAAACTTTCTAGTAAATTTTTTTATTTACTTTTTATCTGAAGTTGTCTAAAAAAAAGTAATTTGACTTTTTAGAAAAATGAAAATTAAATTGTTAAAAAATTTATTGATACTATCATTATGCTTTATGGTAGTTTTCACTTAATTTGAATCCCTAACTGAAGAAGACGAAGAAATAGTGAACGGAGAAGAATATGTCTAAACACCTTTTGGATTACTTCCTAGAGAATGTGTTTTAAGAGTTCCAACAGGCACTCATATCCAAGAAACAGAAGAAGGGTTTATTCATCTAACTAATGATTAAGAGAATTTTGTTAAAAGAGTAGCTAGAAATGAGAAATGTGATAGAAAAAATCCTACTAAATTACTGAAAACATGGATTGATAATGGAGGTTGGACTATTCCTGATGGTTTAACATTATAAAAATTTGAAGGGAATTACAAAGTTCCTAACGATCCTCAATTAAAAAGTAATTAAATTCTTTACTACTTTATTGGGTCTTAAAATAATGATGGAAGTGGTCCTGGAATTAGCATAATTTAGCCTGTACTCACTTTTCGCTATAATAAATGGTTCTTCTAATCTTGGAATTGCTGCCCTCAAGGTATGGCTATTAATAGCTCTCCTGTAGGAAATGTTAAAGCAGGAGATACCCTTTATGGTTCTGTAGAAATTGTTGACGATAAAGTGACTATTGTTTCTCAAAATTCCGAAGGTTAATCCTCTACTCTCTCAGTAAGCAGAGAAGATAGAAACTTTAATTGGATAGATGCAACTCTTGAAGTGTACAAAATTATATCCTGCAAGAACTTCCCTACAGAATATCTTGAATATTCTAATATGAATGTTACTCTCTCTAATGGGTAATCAGTTTAACCATAATGGGAAGATTAATATGGTAACTCTATGTGTAACGGAAGGACAAGTATAATTGATAATTAAACTATCAGAATATAGCATAATATTTAATAAACTTAATAAAATTGAGAAAATTGCTCTCATAAATAAGTTAGAAAAATTTTTATTAAAATAATTTATAAATTAACTTTTATGTTTTTAAAGATGATATAAAATTATAAAAAATCCTTTATTTTAAATTATAAGCAATATAATAAGTCAATAATAATTAATTATTTTTGACCCATATAAAATAAAGTAACAGTTTAATTTTATTTCACAAAAAAATTTTAAGATTGATTTATATTTCAAATGAATTTACTTTAATGTGATTTTAGAGCTTATAAACATTTAATAACTCAAAGTAAAATTAAATTACATTTTATTATCTATAATAGATTGAATCAAGTATTTTTAAAGCTCAATAATTTTGTGTTAAAATTAAATTAAAATTTAAAAAAGATTAGTTTTTACTTTAACAGAAAAGCAAAAACTAATTCTTTAACATCAGAAATACAGTAAGCTAAATAAAATATCTTTAAATACTATTCTCTCCATCTTATTGAATCTTATTTTTAATTCCTCTTTATTAAAACTCCTTTTTAATTTATTTATTTATAAATTAAAAAAAAATTTCAATGTAAATATTTAATAAAATCAAAATATTGGTCCAGTCAAATTGAATATTAAGATAATTAAATTTTGGTGATTTTTTAATGTTTTTCTTTATCCTTAGTGAATTTCATCAAACATTTTAAAATAACTTTACAAAAATGAGTTAAGCTTAGTTGAGTATATTTAAAAAATAAATCATAATTTATTTTGAAATGATCTATTTATTATTTATAGTTTATGAATGTATTGTCAATTTACTACGGTATATTGTTATTAATAGATAATACTTTAAAATGTTAAATAGTCAAAAAAATAAAAATTTGTTTTGATTAATATCTTTATTTATTATTGAGGATTTAAGATATATAATATAAAATGTTAAATGTTAAAATTTATTTTTTGAATTTAAAATTAATCTTTTTTTTTTAATTACATAAAAAATTTATAAAAAATACTTGTGAGAATTAAAATTTATTCTAGAGATAATTTTCTTGAGAATTTTTGATACAATTTCTTATTTTATCTTTTTAACAAAGGTAAATAGATTAACTAAAATGATTTCATTCTAAATGCAAAACAAGTTTCCAAAAATATTAAATTTTTATTAAAGAATAAAGCGCTTTTAAATATCACAATAATTACTTCATTTTCATATTGAAAGGTCTTATGGGTAATTCTTCTAAATCAAAACCTAATCTTAAATAGATACCAAAGTCAGGCATAATTAATTTTATGAGGGAGCCTAATATCTAGAATAGTAACCTAATTTATTTAAATAAGTAGTTGAAAATCACTTTTAATATCTATGATAATTACACTTAAATAACAAATTTGTATCCGTATAAAAATGTCTTGAAACATAATTATTTAGTAAAGGCAATAGTAGTAAGTTTATTCTTAAAATATAAATATATTTATTTTATATGAGGAAATATATTATGCTTAATAATTGCAAAAAAATTAAATATTATTCTACAGTAAACTGTTATTAAAGAATAAAGAGCTTTTAAATATCATTAAAATTACTTCATATTCATATTGAAAGGTCTTATGGGTAATTCTTCTGATAGATTATGACGTTAATCAAAACCTAATCTTAAATAGATACCAAAGTCAGGCATAATTAATTTTATGAGGGAGCCTAATACCTAGAATAGTAACCTAATTTATTTAAATAAGTAGTTGAAAATCACTTTTAATATCTATGATAATTACACTTAAATAACAAATTTGTATCCGTATAAAAATGTCTTGAAATATAATTATTTAGTAAAGGTAATAGTAGTAAGTTTATTCTTAAAATATACATATATTTATTTAATATCAGGTAATATATTATGTTTAATATTTTTAAAAAAATTAAATATTATTCTAATAATTATAATTATATTAAAAAGATTTTCTAATATTATTACTAAAAATTATATGCAGAACAATTAATTATTTTTTCTGTAAATGAATAATCAAAGTATATAATTACTTACAAAAAAAAGCATATAAAAAATCAAAAGCTTAATCATGGTCCTTTCTTATAGTACTTGTTATTGACTAAAAATCCAAAATAATTTAACAAAATTTGTTTAAAGCTAAAGTAGTTAAATCAAAAGTAAATGAATCAATTATAAAATAAGCTCATTATGCTCATTTTAATTTTGTTTGTTTAAACAACATTTGGTGAATAAATACTTTTGTTGTAAACTGCTCTTTTTGATTTTAAACTAACTGTATAAATTGGAAGTCCCCCAGTAGATTAATACTTAGATCTTAAAATTGGAGATGATTAGTAAAGTTTTCTTGATCAGTTTATTTTTGATAGCTCTATTGAAATTAGCGATGTCTCATTTTACTTAGAATATTTGAAAAGACTAAAACTTTATGACATGAAAAAAAGCTCTTCTGCTGATATTAGTCCTTAAGTAATAAAATAACCTTCATCAAATACAATATCAGATAAATATGTTGAAGGAAATATTGTCACTGATGTACTTTAGGTTGGTAATACTAAATTCAAGTATACATTCCTGAGTGTCAGTAAATAATAATACTTATAAAACACATATTCAAATGGAGAAACTAGATTAAATAGATTTTAAGACAATATATTTGATTTAATGTTTTCATAGAATGTAATTAAAACAAGAGATTATTTAATTTCACTGGAATTATAATCTATAGCCAATGATAATAAATAACTTAAGAAGATGAGTATTAGATATGACTTAGATTAAAAGTCTGATAATTATAAATATCCGTCTAATATTATGATTAAAGGTAATATTTTTGCTATTAAAGCATATGGAGTCTATTTGAATGGTGAAGATGTAACAGATAAATTGAAGTTTCATACAATTAACTTTGATAATTTACATGAATACATTACAATCCCCTCTGATCTATATGAAATGATCACTAGAGATAGTGTAGTAAATAATATCTTAAACAGAATGAGAATTGATGATTGCAAGGATTGCAAGTGTTCAGAAATAAATTCATTACCAAAAATAAAAGTAGTTACATAAGAGTATATCTTCGAAATAACTCCAGAAATGTATACTTTTTAAAATTATAATTTAATTGGATACTCAAATAAGTATCCTTGTGATGTATAGCTATAAAGCTCTTCAGAATTTTAATTTACGCAGTAACTTTTATCAAATTTAAAAGTTCCGATTATGTATTAGAAAGAAATAAATAGCTTAAAATTAATTGGTGCTCAAACAACTACTCATGTGAATATAAATGCAATAATGATTGTATTACCTTTGTTAAATGGTACAAGTCTTGCCATTTTATTTTTATTTGCCATTTAATTCCTAAAAAAGTACAGTTCAATAAAATATGAGTTTTATTACGAACTAAAACACAAAACTATGTGATTAAAACTAACTATATTCTAAAACAATTAATGATGTTACTTCAAGCTCTTTAAAATAATAAATGTTGCTACATAATATTGTTTTAATATTGATTGATAATTTTGTTTTATATATATTTGTTTGAGAAAAACTTTTTTTATCTTAGACTTTTTCACTCATTTTATTTTTTAAAGATATCACTATTGTTGAATTATTTTTTGATAATACATATGAAAATTTGATTTTATGTAAAAAGAGTAATTAAAAAGTAAGAAATCATTCATAAAAAACAAAAAGAAAAAGAAACCCAATAAATAACAAAAACAACTTTTATGAAAGATGAATTTATATGAAAGAATTCAATCTATAAATTTTAGATTAATATTGTTAGGCTTAATTAAAGTAAAATAGTAAAAATTTTATGATTAATTTTTGTTTGTATGAATTTAGTTATTCAATTTGAATCTTTAACATCTTTTAAAAAAGTATTGAATAAATTAAATAAAATTTAAGAAAGTATAAATATTATAAACAATTATTAACCTTATAAATTAGTAAAGTTAAAGTTATAGATAGATATTTATATGTTTAATTTAAGCTAATTTTTAGAATATGCTGAATTAATATTTAAACCTAACAAATCTATTTAAAATTTAGTAAAAGTTTTGAATTAAATTATTTACTTCAAGTTAAGCTTTAATTATTTAAGATTAGTACAATTTGCTAATGCTGCTCCTATACTAGAAGCTCCTATATCACTGATATTATTTTCTCTAAATTAATAATTTTAAATAAATTAAAAATTCTACTCTAAAACTGTTAAAAAATAAGTGGTAAAATAAAGATTTGTAAATAAAATATTTTTACTCTTCAAAATTTAATTCCAAATGAGTAAGATTAACACATTTTCCTAACCCAAAAGCAAGATCAGCTGCTCCTTAATCAAATATTTGGTTTTGACTTTAAGTTATATAAAAAATATAAATTATCATAATAAATATTTTAAAAACAAATAACTCAAAAAGTATTTATATTTAAAAACCATTTTGTAATTTTTCAAAGCATCAAAAGCTGTTTTTTAATTTTTTTTTTTACCTTAAGTTAAGTGCTAAAGAAGTCAGATTTAAAAATCTTTATAAATCTTTACCAATATTAGATGCTCCTTCTTAGCTAATTTAGTTATTACTTTTATTAATTTTGTATAATTAAAATAATTTTTTACTTTAAATAAATAAAAATATGTAAATTTAACTATGAAAAAATATAATTATAATTTTTAAATTTACCTTAGTCCTAATGCTAAATTTTTAATCTTAGTACAGTTTACTAAACCCTCTATTAAATAACTGATACCTTCATCAGAAACACTTTAGCAATCACTTTTTAATTTATTTAATAGATATTTGATAAAGTTAAAACTAAGATTTATTATACTTTAGACTTATATTTAAATCACAAAGATTTTAACAATTTCCTAACTCTTTCCCTAATTAGGCTAATCCATCTTCTCCTATATGATTTTCACTAATTATGTTAAAAAGATTAATCTATTTTATATAAATATAAATGATATGAAATTACTCTAGACCAAGTTTTAGCAAAATAAGATTTTTGAGACTTCCTAGACCAATTGTTAGAGTTTAAAAATCCTCATCAGTAATTTATATATGTCTATTTAATATTTAAGATTAAGTTAAATCAAAATTAATTTTTTTAAAGTTAAAACTAAAAAAGATATAAAAAATATTTAACAAACATTCCTAAAAAAAATTATAATTTTATTATCTTTTGCTCATAACTAGAAAAGATCTTTATTAAATAACAAACACGATACTTCAAAAAAAAAAATTTATTTACTTAAATAAAAGCTCTAGGTTAATTTCCTCATTTTGTGACTGAGAGAAAATAAACTAATTTTATTAAAAATAAAATTTATGAGAAATACTTAAAATAAAATTAATTTACTTATTCAAATTTGTAAAATTTGTTAATTTATTAAATCATTTTTTTCTATTTTGATTTTTATTAATATTGTATCAATCTATTTTTATAATTTCTATTAAAGTATTAATTAACATATTAATTGTTAATCAATTATTTAAAAGAGTAAAGAAAATAATTGTGAAATATACCAAAAAATATCATTTTTTAATACAATTGAATAAAACTATAAAAAATTAATTGTATCAAGTTATTAAAATAATAAATAATTAGTATACTTTGAATGATTAAATTTGTTTCATGATAATAATTAGAAGATTTCAAGTAATATAAATAAAAAATAGTGAAAAAAAAAGTTAAAATATTTTTATTTCAATTTATTCTGATCAGGAATTATTTTATTTAAAAATATCTATCTTATCTATTTCAATAAAATATATAAAATATAGATTTATTACATTTAGAATTCGAATGGGAAGTAAAATTTTTAGATTTAATTATTTGTCTGATAAGAAATTTATTAAATTTATTATCAAGTCTATATCAATATTTTTTTATTATCTACTAAAAAAAAAATAAATAGGTTAAACATATCAATAAGTAAAAAATAAAATTAAATAGAAATAAATAAATAAAAATAGTATCTAAGTAAATAAAAAAGATCATTTATATCAGTAAATACATCTAAAAATACAACTAGAATTAAATTTAGGCAAAATATTATAAACTAATTTTTTAAAAATATATTGAGTTCAGAAGAATTAATCATACAATTCAAATCTTAAAAAGAGAAAAAAAGATGAACAATTAAAGAGCAACTAAAAATCTTTGGAGAGAATTTATGAGAATTAGTAATAAATAGCTAAAAAAAATCAATGATAAGGATTTCACTGAGTTCGTAAGAAGTTTAAAGTACTCGGAAAGAGGATTAAAAACTATTAAGTAGTTATCTAAATGTAGTGAAAATGTGAAGGAAAAAAGATTAGCAGAAAAATACATAACGCAAATAATTAACCAACTAAAAATATAAAAAATTATAGTCAAAAGAACTGGTATTCCTAATGGTGTCGAATAGGCATTATGCCTTTATATAAAATTTTATGATATCATCTCTTAAGATTGAAGAAACTCTCTATCATTTTATAAAATAATTGTAGCAAAAGTAGAGTTTTCTATTCAATTAATTAATTTTCTAACTATTGTAAAATGTAATCGATTTTGATATCTGATTAACTATGTATTTCTCTATATTATATACATTACTGTATTTTAAGTTTTAGATTTTAAATGATTTCTAAATCAATTTTAAATGAAGCTCTATGTTTTCGTTTTCTTAAAATAGAATAAATTTTTATTTTTTTAAAGAAGCTTTTACAATATTTTTAATTTTTACTTCATGATTTTGTATTTATTTATTTAGTTATTTGTTTTGATTTTAACATAATATTTTCCTGATATTTTTCTTTACTTTTTTCTTTTAAATAATTAATCATAGTTTTTTTGACGTTCATTATAATATTTTCCTTAATTTTTTTCAAATTTGGTTGATTTTTGTTTCAAATTAAGATAAAATTTTCTTTATATTAATAAATTATTAGATGCATTCATAGTGTTTTTAATTTAATAATATATATATATATAATTAAAGAGTTCAATTTACTATATTTCCTAATAAAATGTATATGATAAAATTTATGATGGTCATTTTAAAAATTAAAATAAAATAATTTACTTAATTTTAATTTTCTAAAAATTTAATTATTATAATATTTAAATTTTATTTTATTTTGTTTTAAATAATTTAAAAATAATATCTTTTTCTTTTATATTCTCATTAAAATAAATAAAAAATAATTTAATATTATTTTAATAAATATATTTTTAATAAGCTTTGATTTGATATTTATTAGTGAGTATTCTATTTTAAACATTTTTTTTCTCTTTCTTATTTACAAGATAAAAATGCAAACTCTTTACTTGAACAGGAAAAAATATATAAAAATTGTTTGACTAATTAATATTCAAGCTATAAATTAGATTTATAATCAACAAAAATATAATTTTAAAAATATTAATAAGACATTTCCTTTATATGTGTGTTTTAAGTTTTTAAACATGTTAGCAGACTTAAAATTCTAATTTTATGTAATTAAAAAGCATCAATTTTATATGGTAATACTTTTAAATTTATTTTTGGATATCCAAATTTTTAGTTTTAAAAATAGTATTAGTAATATTTAAGATCTAGCGCTATAAATAAATGTCAAATTTGAATAGTTTTTGTAAGCATACTAAATCTCTTTACAAATATTTTCATTTTTGATGCAATTATCATTAATTTTTTGTATTCATAATATAACATAATCATTATAATACAATAAGCAGATAAAAAAATACTTAATAAATATGAAATTAAATAAGTATATGAATATAATTTTAGGTATTTATAAACTTGGTAAATTACATATGATATATTTTATTTAAAATAATGGAAGAAAATACTCATGATCAACGCAATAAACACTCTCTTTTTTATTATTTGAATTAATCATCAATTTTTAACCAAATTATGAGACTAACCATATCAAATATTAAATAAAAAGAAGAATCTTTCTTTTAATTTCATTTGTGAGTTTGAAATAAATGTGCTCAAGGCAAAAAAAAAGTAAATAAACACTCTAATTTCTTTTAAGACAAATTATTCAAAATAATTGATATTATTTATTCACTATCAATTTTCATTTAATTTATTTATTTTTTAAAATTATTTTAATATTTAATTCTTGTGTAATAAGTAAAATAAAAAATTATTTTAGTTTTTTAGATTTGAACTATTTATTATGAAGATCCATCCATTTATATTCATTATGATACAAACAAGCAAACTAATATTTTTTTTCTTTTATTTATCTACTAAAATATCTATGTTTAATTATGAATTTTTTTAATGTATATTTAATAATTTAAAAGAAAATTAATATATAAATTTAAGTGTTTAGATATTAATAGAGTAGTTATGAATTATTAAATCCTATCTCGTAAGTGTCAAATTATAAAAGTATTAGCATTAAATTATACTATATCTTTACATAATTCTACTTAAATTGCAAAAATTTTAAATACTATAACTTACTTTAAGAAGTTTTTATATCAGGTAAATAGTAATAGTTAATTAAAGATATATTGTAATTATCTTCAAAAAAGTGTATCTTCTGATCAACTTTCTTTCTTTAAATACTTCACAATAAAAAAAACATTAAATAGAATTAAAAATAAAATATTTGCAATAAAATTTAATGGAATTTTTAGAAAAATGTATTTTTTTGTATTTTATATTTCATATCATTGCCAAGATATATATGTTCTTTCACATTTTTTTATATGGTAATAAAATAAATCATATATTATTAAGAAGAAAAATACGAAAATAGGTTTAGTGGTTAAAAAACATTCTGATGTATTTAATTAAAAAATTTAAGGTTAATTTTACCAAGAAAGAAAACACAATAATATCTTACTATTAGCTTGAAAGTTAATTAATTTTATTTCTAATAAGAAAAGGGTGGTCCTCCTCTGTAAATTAAGTTCTAAATATTTTTCAATCACATCTTAATTCTTTCACATAAATCAAGCTTTCATAGATAGGTTAAGATAGATAATTCAAAAAAAAAGATAGTTTGACTATTTTATTTAGTGTTTTATCTTCAGTAAGAAAGAATGTTATAAAATGAATGACTTTTATAGTGAAATTTTATTGTAATTTAAATAAATTCTTATGATTTAAATTTAAGCTAGTTATTGTGCTTGTTTTAAAACTTTTTATAACTTAAATCTAATTAAAAATTCTATGTTAATTTGCATGAATTTAATTCACCTGTAAAATCTTTTTAATTTCTATTTCATTAGATGCTTTAAATAGATAGAACACTTTCTAATTAACTAAATAAAGACTCTCTTTTTAAGAAAAAAATTATTGGCAGTGATTTTCCTCTTTTTTTAAATAATTTCAAAATATTTTGGTTGTATGCCCTTTCCATTTTATTCATCTTAATCATTTTAAAAAATATTATTTGCTTAAAGATATTCAATACTTAAATAGATTTTATAATATGCATACATATTTATTTGACAATTCAAGTAATCTACTTTTCAAATTAAAGATCCAAGTTTTCTTTTTCTATTTCCACTTCTTTTTTCTCGAATATTTGCCTTTCTATTTTACTATATATATATATATATTTTAAGCTTTGTATATAGATAAGTTAATTTTAATGGAATATTTTGTACAAATAATCTAATTTGTATTGTTTTTGTAGAAATTGTACTGAATCAAACTTAGAGGTTTCTAATTTTATAAAACTCTTTTAATTGATAACTTTTTATGGTTATGATACTTTTAAATTTTGATAAGGGAACGAACATTTCTATCTATTTCTTCACTCGGATCAGCTCTTTTGAGCAGAAAAAAATTAAAATTTTCTAATAAACACTCGAATTCTAATAAAACACTTCCTTCAGTCTTTCATAATAAAAAATGGTTTTATTCCATTTCAAGTCTATGCTAATTCATTTTTACTAGATTTTAAAGGTTTTTCATTTATTTTTAATTATCTACTTATTTTTTTCTTATCAGGAATGGTTAGTAACTTTCATTTTTATTTGTTTTTAAACTAAGTATTAATTTAATATAGACGAATTCTTTTATTTAAATTTGATGGGAAGAATAACCAAAAAAAAATAATAATAATTAATCAATAAAAAACTTTAATTATCTCTAAAGAAATTAAAATATCTGTAAAAAATTAATTAACAAGTAAAGAATCTAATTAAATTTGAAATGTTCTAAGAACCAATCTTTACTAGCGAAATAGAAGGAGATATCAACTTTTTTGGAGACATAAACCAAGAATATGATAACTATAATTTTGATAACAATAATAGTAACTATTATGATAATTATTTAGATGTCTAACACTTAACATCCAACAATAATGCTTCTGATGAAGTAAATCAACAGAATTCATCCTTATTACCCTAAGAATAACCTCAAAGTTATGAATACCAATAATAATTGGGTCAATAGAATACAAACAATTAATTATCTTCAACAAATCTTCCAAAATAAAAAACTTTTAATGAGAATACCAAAAACTGTCCTAGAGACTACTTAAGATAATTTATCTTAAGAAAAAATACTCATAAATTGACCAAATACTTTAATAACAATAGAATTACATAACAACAATACTTATCATTTTGTAATAAATTCTTTAAAAGTAACAATGTCACTATGAAAGCAATAAAATAAGCATTACAAAAAGACGATAATGGTAACTACTCTTAAGAATAATATTGCTTTTAGCAAATCATAGTACATGAATTACCAATAATAATTCTTAAAAATAATCTAAATAGAAATGAAGAGCAAGTAGCCCTAGATTAATGGACTTGGGTTACCCACTTTTTGATTAACTACATCTACTAATGAATTAAAGAAATTCATATTTAAAAGAATAAATACCTCTCTCAAAAATATAATAACTCTACAAAAACTCATTTTATCTATTAAACATAAATCTCTCAAAAATATTTTTTAAATAAATACTCTAAAAAACTCTCTCAAAAATAAATTATTATAAACTCTATTAAAAAATCTAGTATATTATAACTCTATCATAAAATTTCCTAGTTTATTTGTATTTCATTTATTACAATATAACTAACTATACTTAATTGAATAATCATCTTTTTAAATAAAAACTACTTTACAAAAATTTATCCTTTTAGACTAACACTTTATTTCTATTTTATTTGATTACTCAAATTTAATAGTTGAAATACATAAATTTGTTACTTTTTATTAATTTATTAATCAAACCTTAAATATCCTTATTTATTCTTATTAATTTAAGACCTACTAATTTAATTACTTTCTAATTAATAAAAATAGATAAGAGGAATTTATTTATATTAGTTTTTCCTTCTATCAAATTTCTAACTAATACTAATTAGTTTCTAATTTCGAATTTAATTAGCTAAGCTTTTTGATTACCAAATTAATTATTCTTTTCTTGATTATCGTTATAATTTAGAATAAAACGATTGCTTTTAATTTAGAGTGATACATATATTCTAAATGTTAAGTTTTGTAATTAACTCTACTTTAATAGAAGTAACATTTTTGATGGATTTTAAAATATTCTAAATTGATTTACTGTTTAGATGAAGTGCAAAAAAAATAAATAATCAATAAATTATACAATATAAATGACTATAAAATATTAATATTTTTTAATCATTAAACATATTTTATAATAAGTTTTCCTCTTGTCTTGCCATAGCAAAAATTTTAATAATTATAAGTCGTTCGTTTTTTGAGAATTGAGTCTTAATTGATAGTCTCTAAATATGGTTATCCTAAATCTTTGAGTTCTATGTAAATTCTCCATTTATTTTCTACTTCTAAAATTATTTTATTATTCATTTAATTTTACACTGCAGTTGTATCGAATATATCTTTTGGTTAAAAGACTTATTTTTGATTTAATGGCAAGGTTATTTTCTTAGTCATTTATATATGAGTTCTAATTTTTACTTTATCTCTTTTTTTAAAATATTTTTTCATTGATAATGATTAGAGGTATTCCTAATGCTATCATAATGAATGGCGTCTCTCTTGATATTCTCTTGTAAATTACAGCTACAAAATTATTTGTTAAAATTATGTATAAAAACTAAACCTCAATGTAATGATTTATTTGTCTATTTATAGAGCTTAAAACTATGTATTTAATGAAATATAAGGAAACTATGGAGGTTCTTAGATTAAAAAATTGATGATTAACATTTTTTTTTTTTTCATTTTATTCTTATCAGGAATTATTAATTATTTAAAAATATCTTAAATAATTCAAAAAAATAAAGATTTATTACATTCTGTATAGAATTTGAATAGATTTAATTTTTCTGATAAGAAATTTTTGATCAAGTTTTTTTTAATATTTTTTATTATCTAATTTTAAAAAAATATATAGATTAAACATATCAATAAGTAGAAAATAAAATTAGATAGTAATAAATAAATAAAAAAAATAGTATCTAAGTAAATAAAAAAGAGCTTTTATATCAGTAAATACATCTAAAAATACAACTAGAATTAAATTTAGGCAAATTATTATAAACTAATTTTTTAAATACATATAGAGTTCAGAAGTAGTATCATATAATTGAAATCTTAAAAAGAGAAAAAAAGATGAACGATTAAAGAGCAACTAAAAATCTTTGGAGAGAATTTATGAGAATTAGTAATAAATAGCTAAAAAAAATCAATGATAAGGATTTCACTGAGTTCGTAAGAAGTTTAAAGTACTCTGAAAGCGGATTAAAAACTGTTAAGCGCTTATCTAAATAGAGTGACAATATAAAGATAAAAAGATTAGCAGAAAAATACATAACGCAAATAATTAACCAACTAAGAATATAAAAAATTATAGTCAAAAGAACTGGTATTCCTGATGGTGTCAAATAGACATTAACCCTTTATATAAAATTTTATGATATCATCTCTGAAGATTGAAGAAAATCTCTATCATTTTATAAAATAATTGTAGCAAAAGTAGAGTTTTCTATTCAATTAATTAATTTTCTAACTATTGTAAAAAGTAATCGATTTTGCTATCTGATTAACTATGTATCTCTCTATATAAACTACATTACTGTATTTTAAGTTTTAGATTTTAAATGACTACTAAATCAATTTTAAATGAAACTCTGTGTTTTAGTGTTACTTAAAATAGAATAAATTTGTATTATTTTTATGAAGCTTTTACAATATTTTTAATTTTTACTTCATGATTTTGTTTTTATTTAGTTATTTGTTTTAATTTTTACATAATATTTTCTTGATATTTTTCTTTTTCTTTTTTCTTTTTTCTTTTAGCCAATTAATCATAATTTATTTTGATGTAATTATAATATTTTCCTTAATTTTTTTCAAATTTGGTTGATTTTTGTTTCAAATTAAGATACAATTTTCTTTATATTAATAAAATATTAGATGTATTCATAGTGTTTTTTATTTAATAATATATATGTAATTTTTATCTTAGAGTTCCATCATTTTGAAAATTAAAATAAAATAATTTGCTAAATATTAATTATCATAAAATTTAATTATTATAATATTTAAATTTTATTTTATTTTAAAAATTTTATTTTGTTTTAAATAATTTAAAAATAATATTTTTTTCTTTTATATTCTCATTAAAATAAATAAAAAATAATTTAATATTATTTTAATAAATATATTTTAAATCAGCTTTGATTTGATATTTATTAGTGAGTATTCTATTTTAAACATTTTTTTTCTCTTTCTTATTTACAAGATAAAAATGCAAACTCTTTACTTGAACATGAAAAAATAAAAAAAAATCGTTTGACTAATTAATATTCAAGCTATAAATTAGGTTTATAATCAGCAAAAATATAATTTTAAAAAGTATTAATAAGACATTTCCTGTATATGTGTGTTTTAAGTTTTTAAACATGTTAGCAGACTTAAAATTATAATTTTATGTAATTAAAAAGCATCAATTTTATATGGTAATACTTTTAAATGTATTTTTGGGTATCCAAATTTTTAGTTTTAAAAATCGTATTAGTAATATTTAAGATCTAGCGCTATAAATAAATATCAAATTTGAATAGTTTTTGTAAGCATACTAAATCTCTTTACAAATATTTTCATTTTTTATGTAATTATCATTAATTTTTTGTATTCATAATATAATATAATCATTATAATACAATAAGCAGATAAAAAAATACTTGATAAATATGAAATTAATTAAGTATATGAATATAATTTTAGGTATTTATAAATTTGGTAAATTATAAATGATAAATTTTATTTAAAATAATGGAAGAAAATACTCATGATCAAGACAATAAACATTCTCTTTTTTATTATTTGAATTAATCATCAATTTTTAATCAAATCATGAGACTAACCATATCAAATATCAAATAAAAAGAAGAATATTTCTTTTAATTTCATTTGTGAGTTTGAAATACATGTGCCCAATTAGAAAAAACTAAAAAACACTATAATTTCTTTTAAACAAATTATTTAAAATAATTGATATAATTTATTCACTATTAATTTTCATTTAATTTATTTATTTTTAAAAATTATTTTAATATTTAATTCTTATGTAATAAGTAAAATAAAAAATTATTTTAATTTTTTAGATTTGAACTATTATGAAGATCCAATAATACTCAATATGAAAAACATGCAAACAAATATTTGTTTGCTTTTATTTACATACTAAAATATATATGTTTAACAATCTAAAGGAAAATTAAAAGATAAATCTAAGTGTTTAGATATATAAAATAGATATGAATGATCAAAAAATCATAAAAATATTAGTATAAAATTATACTATGTAATTACATAATTCTGCTTAAATTAAAAATTTTAAATACTATAACTAATTTTAAGTAGATTTTAATATTAGGCAATTAGTTATAGTTAATTAAGGATATATTGTAATTATCTTCAAAAAAAGAGTATCTTTTGATTAATTTTTCTTTCTTGAAATAATTAACAATAAAAAAACATTAAGTAGAATTAAAAATCAAATATTTGTAATAAAATTAAATGCAAATTTTAAAAATGTATTTTTGTATTTGATATTTCATATATTTGCCAAGGCATATATGTTCTCTCACAATTTATTAAATGGTAATAAAATAAAATAAGTCATATATTGTTTTGAAGAAAAATTAAAAATTCGAAAATAGTATTAGTGGTTAAAAAACATTCTGATCTTTAATTAATAAAAAAAAGGTTAATTTTACAAAGAAAGTGGTTTGAAAGGTAATTAATTTGTATATATTTGATTGATTTAAAATAAGAAAAGGGTGATTCTCCTTTGTAAATTAATTTCTAAAAATTTTCAATCACATCTTAATTCGTTCACATCAATCAAGCTTTCAAAGCTAGATTAAGATAGATAATTCAAAAAAAAAAGATTATTTGACTATTTTATTTTTTGATTTATCTTTAATAAGGTAGTTCCTAATAAAATGAATGATTTTTATTTAAATTGTATTGTAATTTAAACAAATTCTTATGAAATTTAAACTAGCTATTATGCCTATTTTAAACTTTTTATTATTTAAATTTAATTAAAAATTCTATGTAAATTTTCATAGAATTTAATTCACCAGTAAAATCTTTTATTTCATTAGGCTTTTTTTAATTAGATTGAACACTTTCTAATTAACTAAAGACTCTATTTGCTAGAGAAAAAAAAATAATTGGTTGTGATTTACCTCCTTATGTATTATGTAGATGATTTCAAAAGAATTTTCTTATTTGTATGCCCTTTCCATTTTATTCATATTAATCATTATAAAAAATATTATTTGTTAAAAATATATCTTCCAATTTTAATTTTAAATGGGATTTAAAGATGCATGTATCTTTATTTAATTATTCAAATTATCTACTTTTCAAATTAAAGATCAAAGTTTTCTTTTTCTATTTCCACTTTTTTTTTCTGCAATATTAGATATTTTGCCTGCTGAATATTTGCCTTTCTATTTTACTATTTATTTAAAGTGTTAAATAAAGATAATATAATTTTAATAGAATATTTTGTATAAATAATCTTACTTGTAATGCTTTTATAGAAATTATACTCAAAAAATTTATTGGTCTCTAATTTTATAAAACTCTTTTAATTGAGAGCTTTTTTCCATTATACTTTAAAAATTTGATAAGGGAACACTTATAACATTTATCTATTTCATATTAGCTGATCAGAAAAAAATGATAATTTCTAATAAAGCACTGAATTCTAATAAAACTCTTCAATGTTTCATAATAAAAAATGGTGTTATTCGATTCTAAATTTATATTTATACATTTTAAACTAGATTTTATAGATTTTTTCATTTATTTTTTATTATCAATTTATTATTTCTTAACTGGTGAGGTTAATAACTTTCATTTCTACTTACTTTATCAACTTAGTCATAGTTTGATATAAATGAACTCTTTTTTTAAATTTGATGGGAAGAATAACCAAAAAATAATAATAATTAATCAATAAAAAAAATTAAATATCTCTAAAGAATTTAAAATATCTGTAAAAAAATTAATTAACAAGCAAAGAATCTAATTAAAATTGAAATGTTCTAATATTCAATCTAAGCTAGCGAAATAGAAGAAGGTATCGAGTTTTTAGGAGACATATACCAAGATTATGATAACTTTAATTATAATAATAATAATGGTGATTATAATAATTATTAAAATTTCTAACACCCAACATATTACAATAATGTCTCTGATGAAGTAATTTAACAAACTTCATCCTTATTACCTTAAGAATAACCTCAAAATTATCAATAGCAATAATAATCTAACGAGTAGAATACAAGCAATTAATTATCTTCAACAAATCTTATAAAAAAATAAACTTATAATGAAAATACCAAAAACTGTCCTAGAGACTACGTAAGATAACTTATCTTAAAAAAAAATACTCATAAATTCACCAAATACTTTAATAGCAATAGAATTACAGAATAACAATACTTAGCATTTTGTAATAAATTCTTTAAAAGAAATAATGTCACTATGAAAGCAATAAAATAAGCATTAAAAAAAGACAATGATGATAACTTCTCATAAGAATAATATTGCTTTTAACAAATCATAATACATGTTTTACCATTCATAATTCGTAAAAAGAATGAAAATAGAAATGATGACCAAGTAACCAACGATTAATGGAAATGGGTTTTCCACTTTTTGAGTAACTACATCTACTCATGAAATAAACAAATAAATATCACTCTCAAAAATATAATAACTCTACAAAAACTCATTTTTAACTATAATAGATAAATCTTTCAAAAATATTTTTAACTAAATCCTCTAAAAAACTCTCACAAATACAATTAATATAAATTCTATTAAAAATCTAGTATATAACTCTATCATAAAATTCTCTAGTTTACTTGTTTTTAATTTATTACAATATAACTAAATCTACTTAATTGAATAATCATTATTTTAAATAAAAACTACCACTCAACCAATAATTTATCCTTTTAGACTCTTTATTATTATTTTATTTGATTAATCAAATTTAATAGTTGAAATACATAAATTCGTTTATTTTTTAATTAGCTTATTTATTAACCTTAAATATCCTGATTCATTCTTATTTATTTAGAACTAAGTAATTGTATTACTATCAAATTAATAAAAATTAACTATACTTTAACAGAAATAATCATTTTTGATGGAATTTAAAATATTCTAAATTAATTTACTTTTTAGATGAAGTGTATACAAAATATATAATATAAAGATTAAATCAAATTCTTTCGAGGTTTAATAATAAATCATTTTTAAAACCATAGGATAATGTCATAATCTTTTCAGTATCAAAGTCCTTTGGGATTTCAGGAAGCTTGAATTACTTAAAGAATTCAATAGCCATAGCCTTAATTTGCATGACAGCTAAGTGCTAACCAATACAATTTCTGGCACCACCAGAGAAGGGGATATAAACTAAATGTGAGTTCTTCATTTTAGAATCGTTGTTACTATCCAACCAACGTTCAGGTTGATAGCTGAAAGGGTTTTCAAAGTATTTTTCATTGAAGAAGTTGACTACGTAACCGCAGTTAACAAGGGTACCCTTCTTAATGTTATACTTGCCTAAGGTATGATCTTAAACAACTTCTCTTTAGAATAAGAAAGGTCCGGAGGTATCATATCTTAAACATTCCTTAACATTAGCTTGTAGAATATTCATCTTCTATAGGTCAGCAAATGTATAATCATCATTAGGGACATAGGTCTTGATTTCTTCTTAGATCTTCTTGTACTATTCGGGATACTTGATTGCGTAGTAGACTACGTTAGCGGCGATCTTACTTGTTGTTTCTTTAGCAGCAAGGAACAAGTTGAAAGAGATAGCGAGTAAGTCTTCAAGTTCTTCTTCAGTATTCAAAAGGTTTTCTTAAACTAAGTGGTGGATGAAAGAAGGATATTTAGGTTGATATCCTGGTTGTTATTCTCTCTTTTTGCATTCAAGAATGATTTCATACATGAACTTTCTTAAGTTCTTTCCTCTTTCGTTTAAGTCTTTGTCAGATTTTCTTAAGCCTAATTCTGTAGCTTTAGTACCAAAAATCATGGAGAACATTCCAACATCTCTAAGATAAACATCGTTAGCAAAAGAACCAATAAGTTCACCAAGAGTTTTTCCATCCTTATTCTTATATTCATCCATGTCGAATCCCAAGAAAATAGAAAGATCTGATGCACCAGCAGTCATTTCGAAGACCTTTTGGATGTTGAAAGATTTTTCATTTTATTAGCTGATATATCTTTTAGAGAGTTCTCTAATACTACCTAACTAAAGAGCAATTTATTCAAAAGTAAACATGTTGGAGAGAATCTTACGGCTCTTCTTCCATCCATCACCGTAGTGCTTAGCAAGACCAGTACCAATTAACTTGTTAAGACTATGGAAGGGGAGTTCATACTTAATGTAATGTTATTGGCATTATAAGAATTCACTAATTAAATCAGGGTTTACTATTAATAAAGAGGCTTTAGAATTAAGATTGCTAAGAATAATATCTTAATCTTTGAAGTCAGCACTTTCGCTAATGTGCTTAATTTAATGAATACAATCTTTGTGCTTATTGGTTTTTTGCAAGATGCTGTCCCAGAACCATCCGTAGAAGGGGAAGAAGTTGTACTCTTTGATGTTTTAGTTTCTGTAGAATTGCATTCTTAACTTAGGCAAAACAATAAATTTGCCTACGAGATACAAGACAAAAGAAATAACTAATGCTTAGATTATTAAGAATATCATTTATGATATTTATTTTGATAATTGATGAAAAATTAATTAATTAATTATATTATATCAATTGATTAAACAAAAATCCCAAATTTAAATCAACCAGAATAAAGTAATAGTCTTTTAAATAAGAAAACCTTGTTATTTGATCTAATTAATTTATCAAGTTTAGATTAAATTAATCAAATTTATACACATCATCATAATTATTATATCTAAGTATCTTTGAGCTTACAAATTGCCCAGATTAAATACATATTTTTTTTTTCTTTCTATCTTTTCATCTTACTAAATTTCTTTTTAATATTATAATTTAGTTGATGTAATCCACAAAAAAACTGATCTGAATCTTAACCATAAAAACGAAGCTTAACATAAATTATCATAAATTCAAACATCTTATACAAATTAATAAAAAGCTGACGATGTTTAAGTTAATTAGCCCTTTGTATCTTTATTTTTTAAAATATATTCTAAATTGAGAAAAATTCTTTTATTTTTATATAAATTTTATAAATCAATATAAGAAAATGAATATTTTATTTATCCTGAAATATTTTTGATGAACTCTACTTAATTTTTGAAGGAGGGTAAATAAATATACAGTAAATGTTGTTTTTGCATTTTGAATTATTTACCAAATTTAGAGAAAAAATTCAATAAGAAATATCAACTTACTTTAGACACAAAGTAAAAATGTTAAGAGATAATCAAATATATTTTTTTTTGAGGATTGGTACTAATAAGAAATCAAAAAAAACAAACAACTATTTTGGCGTATTAATGATTTCAATTTTTGAGGGGGATTATTTAATTTTGTTACGCAGTTTGGCACATAAATTATATATTTAATTAACTAGTAGTAACTGATAAAGCTTAAATGAAAATATCAATCCTATTTTTTGTATAATATATTATTTAAGAATAAGTATGTGAATATCCAACTTAAAAAGTGTTAAGAGTTAATTTTTTAAAAACCAATGTTATGCTGATAATCTTTTATCATTTATTTTGAATAGGCAACATAGCATTATTAAAAGAAATACATAAGACATTTCATAAATAGCTTTTAAATAACCTGCAAATTAATTCATAAGTGTTGTAAATACGATCATACAAAAAAAAACGTTTTGTCTTCAATTTAGAAACAAAAATTGAATTCTCAAAATAAAATTAATTACAGTAGCATTTAGTTATAAAATAGAAAACTTGTTTTTTCAAAATATTTGCAAGAGCTATTTTAGATATTCTTCAAAATTATAAAAACCTTATTTTTAGCGAGTAAACAACAAATAATTAGATTAAAAGTAAGAAATTTTCTGATCGCCAAAGGTATTAATTTTTGGGATTTTTATTAAATTTTGAGCATATCTTATTTACATAATTTAGCTTTAATATGCGCGGATATAAATTAGTTAAGCAGAAATGTATATGAATTTAACAGTTGATACTTTTATTGAGAAAATATAAGCTTCATTTTTATTTAAATTAGCAATTAAAAGTATTTATTCAATATTGATTCATTTGAAATATAAAATAATCTATAAAAATTTAGCTAAAATTAGCTAATTAATTAATTAGTTTATAGATTGATTAGATTAGTTAGTTTACATATTATTTTTGAGTTATATTTCCTAAAGATATTTACTAATATGATATAATTGAAAATATATTTGATATATATATAAATTTTCTATTATATATTTATTTTAACTAAAAATAATAGCTAGACTGAGACATTAATATTAAATAACTTGCAAATTTATATCAAAATATTTGCTAAGAAGATACATATAAACATTATATATTAAATACTAAGGAAACACAAAAATTAAAATCTATTAAAGATAAATTAAAATAAAGTTATTAAAACTATAATCTATATAATTCCACTTATTTAGAGTATTTCGACTTCATATATCTGCGTTTATTAAAGTGAAAATTAACTTAATTATATAATCGAGGATATTATTTTTTTTTTTAATTTTACTATTAATTTTAATTATTTTTCAGCAATCCATCATGTAAAATTAAATTTAGCTTAAGCAATTTTAAACAAAATATTATTTTTAAAAACTCCCTTTTTAAATTATTCTTGGTTAATTTATACAAAACACATTTGCTCAAGAAATAAATATTTTTAACATAAATTTAAAAATTAAATATATACTCTATCGCATAAATTTTACTGAAAATGCTTTCTTACAAAAAAAGATTTAAATTAAAATTATTTTTGTAATGAATAATTTTTATAGTCAAAAGTGATTTGAGCAATCTCATAAGCTTAGCAACTTTTAAACTAAAAAACAAATTGTTATATAGTAAGCTTTTTATAGATTAAAAGTTCTGTTTTTCAATTTTTCTCTACTTGTTCTTTTTTAAGTAAATAAAAATTTTAATAAACCAAAATACATTTACTCAAGAAATAAGTATTTTTAGTAAATTTAAAAATTAAATCTACTCTATCACATAGATTTTACTGAAAATGCTTTCTTACAAAAAAAGATTTAAATTAAAATTATTTTTTGTAATGAATATTTTTTACAGTTAAAATTGGTTTGAGCAATCTCATAAGCTTAATAACTTTTAAACTAAAAAATAAATTGTTATATAGTAAGCTTTTTATCCATTAAAAGTTCTGTTTTTTAATTTTTCTCTACTTGTTCTTTTTTAAGTAAATAAAAATTTTAATAAAAGAAAATAGAAATTTATTTATTAATTTTAATCAATAATATGTTCTCCCTTACAAAATTTTTATTTTATACAATTAATGGTGAAAAAAAATATATCCAAGATTAAACTTTCTTAATAATACTATGTTGCATTAAAATAAACAAATGTATAATATGTATCAATTTAAACCTATGATAAAAAGGATTTTTATTGTATATGACTAAACACATTATTATAAATAGAAAAGGTTTTTGTAAATAAAAACACTTCAAGTCATTATTTCTTATTTTATTTTTTAATAGATTAAGTAATTTGAACTTTTAAACCATATCAAATTCAAATAACATACACAAATTTTGTTAAAATAAATAAATACTATCTAATAATTCTAACAACAATTTATCTTTAAAATAAGTAAATTTAAATTAATATATCTAACATTTTTATGAAAGTTTAAATAGATAATTAATATATTTTAAAACTTTTATATATCAATACAGACCTTATTTTTAATAAATAATTTAATTTTAGCCATTTTTTTGAAATAAAATAAAAATTAATGAAGGTTTATTTTGTTAAGCAAAGCTGCTTTTAATATAAAATTAATTTTTTTATTTTAAAGCCTAAAAATTTATGTATTTACACTCAGATAAAGAATAGGTACTTCATATTATTATTATATATTAATTAATCTATTTTCATAAGTATATTTTCAAAATAATACTCACAATTTATTTAGATGCAAAAGAAAATGGTAAAAATAAATACAAGTCAAAGATTTTAATAATTTTTTATTAATCATTTATATTTACTAATATTTCTTTTGGTTTTCTTTAGAAATAGCTATAATATTGAAAATTATCTTTATTAATAAAAACATTAAATCAATTTATTAATTTAATCATGTACTTTATAAAAAATATTTTTTATTCTTTTCATTTTATAAAGAAAGATATTTGAGTTAAAAAATGTTTTAAAATATAAATTCTGAAAGATTATTCTAATTGAGAATTCAATTAATTAATTTATTAACATTAAGTTCTCTATAATTGCAAAAAATTATTTAAAAATTTATCTTTTATCATAAATATACTAAAAATTTAAGAAATTGACTTAAAAATCTGTAATTTATTGATCTAAAATAATTTATGGTTAATGGCAGAATTATTAATTGGTAATTTTAAAAAAATAGTGTTATTTTAAAGAATGAAGAAAAGCAAATTAGTAAATAAATAAATAATTTTCTATTGATTAATCAAAGAAGTTAATTAAAAATAATAAAAGGAAATTAATTCTTCATAAAAAATAAAGTAGAACTTTCATAAACACAAGCCAAAACAATTAGTTTTATTTTTTCTTTCATTAGTTCTTAGCAATCATGAATTATAATCTATAAATAATTTTATGGTAAGTAACCTTTTTATTGGCTTTTGTTAATTCTTATGATTTAGATATGCATAATAAAAATCTACCTATATTTGAACCTTTTCCTGTTAATTCGATATCACCTAACTAATTGTGTAATAATGCATCAACTGATATAATGAGCGTTTTTCAATCTAACTAAAAAAAATTAATTGCTTTAAATTTAAAATCATGTGGATTTGGAATTTATGATATAACTTCACTTGAAAATGATATATTTCTTCTGAAGCATTTTGAATACTAACCAGAGAAGTAGAATGTTTAATATTTAGGCACAACTGATTATCAAAAATATCTATGGGTTGCATATGAAACAGGACTGTTAGAAATTTATGATATCTCTGATTAACAGTTTCCTTTAAAAGTAAATATTCAGATTACATATTAAGGATAATTAGATGTAGTGCATAAAGTAACTTAATTTGATGGGTTTAGCTTCATATTTTTAAGCTGCTTGAACAATTTCAAAACAGCAGTTTGGCTTAATGATAAGATTATAATAACAAGTGAAATTCATTTAAATGATTTAAACATTTCTAAAATAATATTGTAACCATAATAAAATATGTTATTTATTTAAGGATAAAGCTCAATTCATTTTTTCAAATAAACAATTAATGAAATACAGCAAGGAATATTTCATTACTTATGCTCTTATTAACCTTACCCAAATAATATATTAAGCTCGTTTGAAGTGATGAAATAATTTATTCTAATCATACAAATCTAATTCCAAGAATACTTAATGGTAGATATTTAGAATTATATTGAAAGTTATGATGGAAGTAATTGTAATTAAAGTAAAATTAAATAAATTAATAATTATCCAGCTTTGTCTCATGGCAACTAGATTTTTCTTTCTGATGATCAGAATTATTTGTTTACTTAACTAAGTTCAGTTGGTGTTTATATCTTTGATGTTAGTTAGAATCAATTTACAGTTTTTTAAAGAATTTAAATAAATGGATACTGTAGCTATTTTTAGATTAGTAATGACAAAAAATATTTATTTTACTCAAATAAGAGTTAAACCTAAATTTTTAAAATAGCAAAACCAAATTTAAATCTTGATATCCCTAATCTACTCATGAATCAATTCTATTTAAATAGTAATTCATTGTAAAAAATTAATAATTCTAATATCAAATAAAATAGATTAATTTATTAAGAAAACGAAGATATTATATTTGCATCTTTAAAAGATTAAGGAATATAAATATTTCTGTATTAAGGGAACGGAGTAATAAGTCTTTAATCTTATTTTGAGAATAAATTAATTTGCTATTTAGAAAGAATACCTGGCACAACAATATTCTACTTATTATAGAAATAACAAGGAATATAAATTTTAGATTTAAAAAATGTTTCAAATCCTTAAATATTAAATCCTAGCTTAACTCTAGGTTATTCATCTGTCTAATTTAAATATATAGCATTCAATAGCTTAGCAACTTTTGGATTTATTTCAAATTTATCGAATTTAATAATCATTAATATTTTAAATAGAGAAAACCCTTCTGTTCTTTCAATTATAAATACTTCATTTTACTTAAATGGAGATTCTAGCTTGGAGCAGTTTACATTATCTAATGACGAAAGTCTTTTATTTTTGTTTCCTAAATAGTATGGTATTTTGATTGCTAGCATTTCTGATATCTTAAATCCTTCTATTGTTTTTAAGTTAGCTCAAAAGAATATTAATGCTTTAGTGTAAGCCTTTTATATACTTTAAAAAAAAATAATTTTTACTTTTTTTTTATATTATTTAATATTTTATCATAATAGCTAAACATTAGACAATTATTTAATATGCAGCATCGAATTTTAAGGAATCTTGGTTTATTTTTTGAATTCTAATTTTTAATTAACCTTTATTTCTGACATTCTAATCCAAGGAGTCATAAATACTGCTTAGCTTATTTATAGTGATAACTATTTATTAGTAGCAACTGCTGAAAGAAATTAAATATACTTAATTAATTTAAAAAATAAGACAAATCCATCTATAATTTAAAATATAGAATTGTTAGATAATGACATAGCTTGTTCCATAGCTACTTATTCTGATGAATAATTTGCTTTTGTATCCACATATTCAAACATTTATTAATTATTTCTTTAGAGTCCTTTTATTTTCCATCAGCAAATATACAAAATAATTTAAATTCCAAACTCTAATTAATATAAAAGAATAAATACTTTTGATAATTAACCTCTTCAGGTTGGAGATTAGGTAGATATCTATCTAATTAATATCAATAATAAAAATGAGCTAAAAATAAGCTAAGCATTTTACTACTAAAATTTTATAGCAAAAAAGTTACCTGATTGGATGAAATTTTAATTTTCTAACCAAGTCCTTTCAATGAAAATATCTAAAGATTCTCTTTTTAAAGACGCAAGTGGAAGTTACTCTCTTAATTCATTATAATAAGTAATATTTTTAGGCTATCAATAATTACAAGATGATGCTTTCATAAATTAAAATCTATCTATTGATTATAATGATTCACTATTTTTAAAATAAATTTGCACAAAGTTAGGTTACTTAGATAAATATGGTTTTGTTTCACCTTCTTATTCACCTAAAAATATGTTTACACTAAGAGAGTATTAATATACTAGATATTTTTCAAAATGGAGTTAGACACAAATTAAATTATAGTAACTACTCAATTTTGTTTAATTCACTTTAAATTAAAATATAGTAAATTATGTTGTTTAATTTGAAACTTAACCCTCGCTTATTGTTGATTTTGATAATCCCTAAAATCCTATTTAGTCAAATTAAAATCTAATAACATTAACACTTCAAACATCAATCGGCCAGTTTGTTTCCAAAAATTACTCAGGAGTTATAGAGATCATTAACTCACAAGGAGATACAATAAAACTTCAAGGTTCTGTTTTGAGCTTAAATTAAGCACTTAAATAAAAAATAAAATTATTCCTATAGGATATACAATTATTAAATCAAGCTTATATAACTGTAACGATTGATGATTCTATAAATTATGAATACTTTAAAATTTTTCCTTTGAATTAAGTTAATTTTATTTCTCTTGAAGCTCCTATTTCTTTATATAGAAATATTTAAGATGATTTAAATCAGTATTATGATAATGGAGAAATATATGTTCTTACCCCTTTTAACTATTAAATAAATGATAGAGTCTTCAAATATGACAAAGAATAAAATATAATTTTTACTGCTTAAATTTAAAAAGCTGATGGATAATTTGAAGATATTCCAGCTAACTTTTGGCTTTAATTTTCTACTAGAGATCTTTCCTTTAAAGGCACACCATCTACTTAAATATTCAATACAGAGTATGTGATTTTAGTATAGGCAACAGATGGATATTCAATTATATAAGTTAAGTTTAAAATTAAAATAATTAAAGTCCCTTTTTTTTTAGTAATATAAATAATCCTTTAAATTATAGGACCAATTATCGGATTAAAAAGCATTTGGAAGCGTAGAATGAAAATTTTTAATATTTTTTTTGCAAAATAAACGAAGTACACTTAAGAGTTAGCTTATGTTTCAGAATACTATGAAAAAACCTTTATGATCACAGACAATTTACTTTATTTAAGTTAAAAGCTATGGAAAAATGTGAATATTTAAAATTATAAACAGCAAATAATAGAGTAAATAAATGGTGTTTTCTAAAATGTTTATTTTAGAAATTAGATTTTATAAAATTATGAATTTATATTTTAGCTTGATGTGAACAATAAGCCATTATCTGAAGAAATTTCTAACTAGATTAATCCAATTATGATAAATAAAAATCAAGAAGAGATAGAATCATAAAACAACTAATTAAATAGTGTACTTTTAACTTAAAATTATACAATTGATTAAAAATAAATGAGGGATAGTAGTTAAATTTTACCCACTTAGTAATCTATTCTAGTTAACAATGATACAAATATTTAAATTAATAAAATAAATTATAATATTACAGAGTAACCTAAAAAAGATTAGGAAAAAAAGAAATAAGATAAATTACAATTCAAAAATATTTTGAAATTAAAAAATTTAATTGACTTAGAAAAAAATTTATCTTATTCTAATACTTAAAATAAAAATTTAAACAAAAAGGATATAAAAATTTTAAAAGAAAATGGACTAATTGATATTAATGGAGTAATAGGACTAATAATTTAATCTGAGCTTAAACTCCCTATGAAGAAAAGAGTATTAACAAAATAATTAATGGAAAAACTGCTTACAGGATAATCTCTCTTTTAACGTATGGTGTAAGGGTTATTGATTGAATTTTTGATAGAATGCATTCCTGTATGTTAATAAATTCTTCTTTTACTTAAAATGGAATCTACTAAATTTTATAGTGAAAAAGATTGGTATAAAGCATATATTATTTTTGGATAATATTAATAGAATTAAGACTAATTTCCAACATGTAAACTAAATGAAGAATCCATTAAATTAGCTTTTCAACAATTTGCATCAGAAATGGAAACATATTAAAAAAATTTAATTGATAAATAATCAATAAATTAAACATCACAAAATATTTTAACTACAGTTAATTCATTTAACTTAATTTAGTATTTGGAGTGTTTAGTATCATATATGCCATTAATAGAACAATATTTATATACTTAATTATTAGGTGTTTCAATCAAAAAATAAAAAATTTATGAAATATCTAAGGGTGAGTGTTTCCATTGCAATTCTTTTAAGATTCGTTCTATCAAAAGTTATGAAACAAGAAAAGGGTGCTCATGCTGTACTCATGCTGAAAAATTTCTAAATCTCAACGATGTAGAAAAAGGACTTTCTGATTATTAAAAGTTACCTGAATGGATTAAAATCGATTTTTAAAAATAATCCATGAAAATAAAAGGTATCCCAAAAGAGGAAAATATAGGTTAACAGAGAATAAAGATATATGATTACAATGGATATCTTTTAAGATAATTTGATATTTAAGTACTACCAGAAAGGAAAGAAAAATAAAACTAATTAGAGGAAATAAAAACAGAAAATTAATAGAACTCAAAAATATTGAGTCCTCTAAGAAAAAAAAGATTTAATAACAAAGGATTCCTACTATCTCAATCTTTATTTAAAAATAATTTATTTAAAAAGTAAAAATCTTTAAGAGAAACTATATAATTTGATGATAATATTCCAAACAAAATTTAATCCTAAGAATTTAAATCTAATTCTAGAAATAATTAAAATATTACATCAATTAAATGTTTTACTTTATAATAATGATTTTATTAATCTAAAATTGTTAATAAGACAAAATATTATAAATAAAAATATTTTTTATCTATATTTTTAAAATGTATCCAAAAACATTTTAAAAATGTTGTGTGTAATTTTTTTATTTCTATTTTAGAATTATTATTAATTAAGATACTCTTTAAAAATAGCGGTGTACTTTAATTTTGTGATGTTTATGTAGTTAGTAGAGATGAGGGCAATATACTTTATAATACTAATTAATATCCGATGCTTATTACAATTTTTATAATCAAAATTAGATTTTTCAATTCTTTAAAAAAATAGAATGTGAAAAATATTTTTTAATTTTTACATATTTATAAAAAATTTTTCAATTCTAATATTCGAAATCTTCTAAATTTAACCATTTCTTCACCTCTAGTGATGAGTTAAAATGAAATAACTAATTATCCTATCAGAATTATTAATCAATATTATTTGATTTAAATACAAAATCATATGTAAAATGAGCATACTAAATACTATAAAAAATATTCAAAGACCTCTTTGTCCTCTTTATTATACTTTATATTTTCAACTTAAGTATTTAATTTCATAGTTTCTGTAATTTATAATTTATTGATTAGAAAATTTTGATTTTCTTTTATAAATCATAAGACAAAAGTTTGAAAACATAATTATATGCAAAGATAATAAGTGAACAAAAATCCAAAAATTTACTAAATTTATTGAGTAAAAATTAAAAATTATTTTTATTATTATTTACAAAGATTTTAAATATTGATAAAAAAATTAAAATTATTTTTTCTCCAAGAATAAGTTTAAATCCTTTTTAAACAAAAATAAAAATATAGATTATTAAAAAATATTTGTTTCAATTAATTGTTTAATTTTAGATAAATCGAATGTTTGAAAAATTCAATGACTATTTTAAAAAAATATTCTTCTCAAATAGAAATGCGAAAAGACAAATTAATAATATATATTTAAAATTATTATTACATAATTAGCATACTTATAGACTTATTACTTTAATTCTACATAAACATATTTTATATTTTTGTTCATTTTTCAAAGTAAAAGCTCATTTTTAGCTTTAACAATTTAATTTTGATTCTTTATATTCTGGTTTTTTATGTATGTTACTAAAGTAATTACTATTTATCTAATAAAATAAATAAGATGCATTCCTAACTAGATAATTAACAGAACTGCTATTATAACTGAAATAGCTGTATTTGCAAGGTTAAGATTATCTTAATCATCTTAAATAAAACATAAACAAGCAATAAAGCTTAAAATTAAAAGCATCATAGTCCTCTTTACAAACTAAAACTTGTATTCAATGATTTCTTTAAATGGCTTTTGATGATTTACAATAAGAGTTTCAATACCTATTATCATGTGAAGTGTGAGAATCTAAGATATTGCTTATTTTCCATAGACTATAACTAAAATATTTAGAGTTTTTCTTATCAGGATTACGACGTAAAGGTAATTATTGTTTCTAAGCTTCCAATTTAAGAAAAGTTATTCCTAATTAAATTTTCTTTAAAGAGAATTTTTGTAAATAGAAGAAATTGCTAAAACTAAACAAAGTCCTATAAATGCTAATGCTAAAGATCCTCCTAGTATGTTTACGAAATTCTCATTTTCAAAATTAAAGAACTGGAGTAAAGCTGCTATCAAAAACTCTTAGTATGTTATTAATCCTAGACCAATCACAATATTTAAAAAATAATTTTCATAGTAAATCTGAAGTTAATTAACTAAAAAATTAGAACGAGACATTTTGAATTTGTTAGCAACTTTTGATATTAAGAAAATAACATAAGAAAAAGACCATATACAAACTAGCTAAATTATGTTAGAAAATATAAGTGTATCAACTTGATAAAGCTAAAATTTAAAAGGAGCAACAGTGTTAGGATTTGAAATATTAGGTATTTATTAGAAACTTGAAAAACTAAAGATATGAAGAATCTAGCAAACAACATAAGGATATGAGACATTCAGGTATATCAAATAATAGATAAATTAGAGAATATCATAAAAGTGGACTAAGTAGTAGAGTTTGCCAACTACTAACAAAAGAATCATAAATATAAAAAGAGCTAAGCTGATTGAACTAGATAAACTACTTGGCTACTAAGTTTCTGGGTACTATATTTGCTAAGCAAAATCTTATGAATTTGGTTAATTTATGTATTGAGTTATGTTTGGAAGCTAAGATTAGGCTTATGTTTAACTTAAAACAGCGCTGTTAGAATCAAGCACATCTTAATATTAAGGAATGTTAAGTTAAACATGCATATTTGTTATATTTATATTTGATTTTATAATTAACTAAAATTGTTGATTTTACAAAATCCCTAATTAGTTTTTAACAGGTACTATGATATAGCTATAATTTGAAAATGTATTATTCTATAAATCTATGATATTTATCTACCAATTAGTATAATTCATAATTCTAACTTAGCGATCAAAATAAATTAATCCTTTAATCAAGTAATAGCCATCTATCTAAGTAATGTCTTGAGAAATTGATAAAAGCGGTACTGCGCCTAAGTAAGATTTTTAACATTATGACACATAATTAGTAGAGTTTACTGCTAGAATATTTTAAGAAAAATAAATACTTAATATTTTTAATTTATAAATAAATTGGAAAAGAAAAAAGTTATTGAATACTGTAGTTCCTTGATTTTCATCATTAATTTTTAATGATATTTTCTAAAAAATTAATGATATTCCCATTTTTTTATTAAATAGGTAAAATATATTGATAATTTGTGAAAATCAAGGAAATATGGTAATATTTTTGTTATGTTTCAAAAAATCTTTAATTAGAAATTAATTTTTTACTTTTGTTTATGAATAAAAAATTTAAAAATATTATTTTTTAAGATTACCATTGACTTTCTGACAAGTATATCCGTTCTCTATTGTGCAATTACTTGAACAACCATCTCCATCTATTAGATTTCCATCATCACATTATATATTTGACTTTGCAAATTAGTACATAGTGTAATTTTATTAGTTTACATAGCCTTTGCCGCATATTTCTTAGCAAATTCCACTTGTAGAATTAAACTAAAAACCTTAAAGACCATAGCAATACTAGCATTGGCTGTTTAGGTTCATAAAATACCCTAAGTTTTATGGACATTATTAGCATTTTCCATTTACTATAGCATAATTATTTAAAGTGCAATTTCCACAAGTATTATCTGGTTACAATAAATAAGGTAACTTACATGATAGACATTGGTTACTAAGACCTCCATTACAAGTATCACAACTCTAATCACAAGCCTGACAATTATTTAAATTATCTAGATAATAATTATTTTTGCATTAGCAAAGCTAGTTTTGAGTATTTAAAACTAAATTATTAGCACAGCTAATGCAAGAATTTGAATCAGAACAAGTTTTACAGCTAATATTACAATTTTAGCATACATTTGTCACCTAATTAAAATATTAGTTAGGTTAGCAAAGCCCACACAATGAACTACCTCCAGTAATGAAATGCAAGCCTGTAGAACAAGTAGTACAACTAGAAGAGTTAGAGCAGGTTTCACAAGATTGATCACAAGGCTAACAAATGTTAGAACTATCTAAATATTAGCCTTTAGGACATCCACATAGCTAATTTTAGCCTAAAGAGATGAAACCTTAGGCACAACTAATGCAACTAATCTAGCTAGAGCAACTAGAGCATGTTACATTACAAGGTTAACAAGAGTTAGAACTTAAATCAAGATACTGTTTATTTCCACACCCGCACAACGAATTATTTACCTAAATTAAGTTATTTACACATGTTTTGCAGCTTTAAGAATCAGAACAGCTACTACAAGATGAATTACAATTTCTACAAGTATTTGTATATTAATCAACATATTAACTGCTTGAACATGCTCCACACAAAGAATCTGTAAGCTATAAGAAAGACAAACCTTATTAACAAGTACTGCAACTTGAAGAATTTAAGCAGCTAGAACAAGAGGAATCACAATTTATGCAAAAACCTGATATATCTAAATATTGACCTACCTAGCATGAACACAGTTAATTGTTTCCAAGAGATATTAAATTATTTTTACAAACTAAGCACGATATTCCATTTTAGCAAGTGCTGCAAGTACTATCACACTATATACATTTGTAATTAACAGGGTCAAGATAATATCCATCAGAGCATCCACATAACTGACCTAAAGGAATTAAATTATTAATGCAGGAGTTACAGGTAGTAGAGTCCGTGCAAGTAGCACAAGAAGGATTACAAGATTCACAAGTGTTTGATTAAGCATTTATAAATTAATTATTAGCACATACACCACAGATAGAATTAGAACTAGAGAGAAATGAAAAATTAATTTAACATTTGTTGCAACTTGTAGCATTTGAACAGCTTAAGCAACTTTAATCACATTTTTAACAAATATAGTTATTATCTAAAAAATAATTGCTAGGACACTAGCATAAATTAGTTGATAAAGATAGAGTTAAATTATTAATGCAAGAGCTGCAACTATTTGCATCAGAACAACTACTGCAAGTAGGGTCACAGCTTTGACAAGTATTTTATGCATTTAAAAATTAACCTATTGGGCATAAACATAAAGGTTTTGAATTATTCTTTATAAAACCTTACGCACAAGTAATACAACTTGAACTATCACTGCATGTAGAGCAACTTATATCACAAGGTTAGCAATTCATTTAAGTGGTATCTAAATAAAATCCATTAGCACATCCACAAAGTAAGTTTGATCCAAGAGATATTAAGGTTAATTTACAAGTTGCACAACTTGAAATATTGGAACAAGTAGAACATGTTTAATCACAGGATTCACACAAGTTTGTTAGGGGATTTAGAAAATAGCCAGATTGACAAATACATAACTTACTATTTGTATCAGGTATTAAATTATTAATACATTTTGAGCAACTTGAAGAATCTTAACAAGTTGAACAACTTAAATCACAATTTACACATGAATTTGTAGTCAGATCAATATATTAGTTAGATCTACAATCTCCGCATAGAGAATTAGGACCATTTAATAAATACTTGTTCGGAGGGCAACTACTACAACTTCCTGCATCTGAGCATGTCAAACAACTAATATCACAGTCTTAACAAGTAACATTTGAATTATTTAAGTATTAATTTGGTGGACATCCACATTTTTATGTAGATCCTAAAGAAATTAAACCATTTTAGCATGTATTACAGCTCTGAGAATCTAAACATGTTAAGCAGCTTAAATCACAGTTTGAACAAGAATTAGTAGGAATATCAATAAATTAATTTGATTGACATGTTCCACATAAAGATTTGTTAGAACCTATTAAAAATTGTAAGCTAGATTAACAACTTGTACATGTTGTTGCATTTTAGCATGTTGTGCAACTTGAATCACAAACTTAGCATGAAGCAGTTTAAGAGTTAAAGTATTAACCGCTTGGACATCCACATAACTAGCTTATTCCTTAAGGTTATAATGAACCTACACATGTTATGCAACTGCTAGAATTTGAGCACGTTGAGCAACTAGGATCACAGTTTTAACAACTATTATTTGAATTATTAAGAAATTAATCTGTTCTGCAATTTCCACACAAAGAATTAGAACCTGAAATTAGAGAGAGTCCAACTTGACAAGTTAAGCAGCTTGTTGAATTTGAGCAAGTAGCACAGCTAAGATCACAATTTTAGCAAATATTTTATTTGTCTAAAAATTAGTTAGGTAAACAACCACACAATTAACCTGTCCCTAGCAAAATCTAATTAGAAGCACAGGTATTACAACTTGTTGAATTAGCACAAGTTGCACAGCTCGAATCACAAATTTAGCAAATGTTAGTTTGAGTTTATAAGAAATAACCTGTTGGGCAAACACATAACTAACCTGCTTAAATTTAAATTAGATTGTTTGCACATAAATTGCAGCTGGTTGAATTAGAACAAGTTTTGCAAGAAGAATCACAACTTTAGCACTTATTTTAATTATTTAAAAAGGAACCTTCCGGACATAAGCATAAAGAATTAGATTATAACTATATAAAACCTACTGTACAAGCACTGCATGAAATTCCATTTTAACATGATGAACAACTGAAATCACATGTAATACAGGTATTTGTTGTTGTATTTAAATATTGGTTGCTTTAGCATCCACAAATATCACCTGATTTTATCTAGATTAAATTATTAATACATGTATTACAGCTTATTTGATTTGAGCAAGTTGCACAAGTAGAGTTGCATTTTTAACAAATATTAGAGCTATCTAAATAATAATTTGCTTAACAAGCACACAACATACCAGATCCTAAAGATGTCATATTCGAAGCGCAAGTAGTACAACTAGTTGAATCAGAACAAGTTGAACATGTGGAATTACATTTAAAACATTTAATAGTTTAAGAATCTAAATAATACCCTGCAGGGCAGCTGCAAATTTATTAAACACCAACTAAAATTAAATTATTTATACAAGAATTACAACTAGTTGAATTAGAGCAGGAGGCACAAGAAGAGTTGCAATTCTAGCAAGTGTATGAGCTGTTTAAAAATTAACCAATTGGACATGAACAAAGAGAGTTTTATGATATCTACACTAGACCTGTTGGACAACTACTACAAGAATTGCCATTTAAACATGTTTAGCAACTTGGATCACAAGCAAAGCATTTGTTTGAAGTATTATTAAAATATTATCCAATTCCACATCCACATAAACCTGATTTTAATTAAATTAAATTGTTAACACAGCTATTACAACTTGTTGAATTTGAGCAGGTGGTACAGCTTATATCACAATTTTAGCATGTTTGTGTTGAGCTATTCAAAAACTAGCTACTTTAACAGGCACATAATTTTCCAGCTCCGATTAATTTTAAATTATTAATACAAGTTAAACAGCTTAAAGCGTTTGTGCATGTTGCACAGCTGGAATCGCAATTTTAACAATTATTTTAAGCATTCAAAAACTAATTTTATTAGCAACCACATAATTTCCCCGTTCCTAAAGATACTAAATTATTTGCGCAAGTCAAGCAACTTGTTGAGTTTTAGCAGGTAGAGCAACTGGAATTGCATTAATAACAATAATTTAGGTCAGAAACTTTTATCAAATATTAACCATTATTGCATGATATACATCCAGTTTCTCTAGTACATTTAGATGGTGGACACTAACTGCAGTTATCATTCGGAGGTAAAATTCTTTTATTGAAATTTATTTGACTTTTTTATAAATTAGATTCCATATTAAAAGCAGAATGATTGTTTAATTCTACTTATTAACAAGTTAGTCTTTTTATAGTAAATAAGAATTAATATTAAATTTTTTGATATAAAATTTAGATTAGTATAGATAAATTTACTGTCTATGAATAAATTCATTTTAATTTAGAAAGGATTTAGATTGTACTAATAGGACAATTTCTTCTTAGTTATATGACTTCAAAGAAAGCTAAAAATAGATTTTTAAAAATCTATTATCTTTATTAAAGCCAACCTTATAACTTAGACTTTAGCTATTAAATGAAATCATAAAATCAGATTCATTTATCCTATAAAATAAAATAATAATAATTTAACTACTTTAAATTTATAAAAATGAAAAAATTTACTAAAGATTAGGAATTACTAAAATTCCTTTACATTCAAAATCTCCAATACCTATTTGATTTATTATTGTTGCGGATAGTAGTAATTAGTGTTTTTCTAAAGGATTTTCAGAAATCTTTAAGTCAAACGAATTTAATTTGCAGTCAACTATTTAGAAGATTGCTTTATAATAGAAAAATAATAGTAAATTTGAGTTATAAATGGTTAACTATACTTATAAAATACAAAGTGTTTAAAGTTTTTAGAAAATTAGTAATCTTCATCGTTCTCAAATTGTTTTTTGTTTTTTTGAGGTTGCTTCTATTATTTTTTAATTTAAAAATTGAATTAATTATAATAATTATCAAGTAAAAACAAATAAAAAAGTTGATTAACTTTCACGCTTTAAATGAGAGTCCTATCTCAATCATGTTTATTAATTATAACTTACATCTATTAAAATTAAATTTTGTAATCTAAAAAGTTCACTATGAGACAACTTTATGATCAAATTCACAATCAATATTTTAAATAAATTATTATAAATTATTTTCTTATCAAAAATTATAAAGTTCTTTTGTTAATGTTTGCCACTGATCCATTATAGATATAAAAAATTTATATAAAATAAAATATTTTCAATTTTATTTGTAGCAAATCTAAAAAATAAAATTTAGATTACCTTTCTCTCAATATTTATTATCTATCATAATAAGTGGATTATTTATTTTCACCAGTAAATCAGATATTAAATTAATATTATAATCACCTGAATTTTCAAAATAAGATGTAAAGGTTTTGATAAAGAAAACATTAAATAAATTTTTATTTACCAATATTTTGAGATATTTGTGTAGAATATGAATGTAATTAAAATAAATGTATGTTACTTAAATCACATATCTATTATAATTTCTTTTTCTTCTATCTATTAAAAATACCACAATAAAAAAAGAAGCCACTAATTTCAAGCTAATTAATTTCTAATTCTTTCATGTTTTCTAAGAAATAATACGCAATCATATTTTTGCAATCACATAAATAACTAAAATAATATTTATTAAACCAGATACTTAAAAATCTTTAATTATTCTTTGTAAATATTTCATTTTTAATTCCCTAAATTCTTATTTAATCTTAGTTTTTGTTGTATAAAAAAAATATGAGAAAATTGATAAAATATTTAGAAAACTTAGTTAAAATCTGATAATAAGCAGTATGATAAAAAAAATCAAGCTCTATACTTCAAAATTTAATTTTTAATCATAAAAAATACATTTTAAATTAAAAATTAACAATATTATTATTTTTTTTATTATCTTTCTATAACCAAACTTTTTAATTATTTATTGCTTTTAAAATATTAAGTTTTTATTGCATATAACTTCTATATTTTAAGTTAGACTAGTTTTTTGTATATAATAATATAAATTTTATTTTTTATTTTTAATTTTCATAAAGTACCAGCTAATTTAAATATTTTGTGAATATAAGTGAAGTAAATTTTTAAAAATATAAAATAAAATAAAAGCTTTTTGATTTATTAAGTAAATCAAATATGTTTATTTTTTGAAAATAAAACTAAATAGGTAAAAATATATATTCAAACATAAATATAAAAGAAAATAGCACTAAATTATTAAGTAGTTGATTCAAAGATTGATTTCATTATTAACTTTTTGTTTTATAAATATTTTGGATTTAACCATATTAAATCTAATAGTTATTATAAATTGCCAGATAAAGTAAATAAAATGAAGTATTAATTAAATAATAAGAGCAATCGAAGTTATTATAGATAGACTACTAGAGCTTGTCCCTACTTTATTCTAATCATTTTTTAAAAAGCATATAAGAGCAATTAGTGATAATATAAATATAGTAATTATTCTCTTTAGCAATTAAAATTAGTATTCAGCTTTCTACTTAAATGGTTGATGCTATTTAATTAATATACTCTCAATACCTATTATCATATGCAATGCTAAACATTAAGAAATGCCTTATCTTCCATAAATAATAATAAGTATAGTAGTTGCTTTACGTATTAATATTATTATGTAAAAGATATTTTAATTAGTTTTTTATCTCCATCTAAAGAAAATCTAGTTTACATGACTTTTGTTTTGGAGGATATTTTAATAGATAGTAATAATTAAAAAAAATCCACAAATTCCTATAAATATTAATGCTATTATAGTACCCAATATGTTAACAAAATCTTAATTTTCTATATTATAAAATTAAAGCAAGGCTGATATCAAAAACTATTTAAATGTTATTAAACCTAGACCTATAATTATATTGAAAAAGTAATTTTCTTTATACAAAATAAATTGTATTATTATTAATTTTTATATGCCCTAATTCCTGTTAACAATTAGCTTAGAAATTAAGAAAATAATGAAAGATAGAAACCAAATACAAACTAGAGGTATTATGTTTGAAAATATAAGAGTGTCAACACTGTAAAAATTAAATTTAGTTGGAGCTTCTGAATTAATATTTTTAATAGCTGGCAAATTGCTAAAATTTGCAAATCCAAATATATGAAGAATCTAGCAAACCAGTTAAGGATATTCAATATTTAAAAACAATAAATAATTTATTAGCTGTAGCAAATCAAAAAAATGAACTAACTAATATAGTTACCCTGTAAGAACCATTAAGATAGTTAGTAATGATATTCCCAAGCTAATTGAGTCAGAAATTTCACTTTTTTATTATGAATCTGGAGATTAAATTTAATTTATATATTCAATTACACTAGTTTAATTTTAATACTATTGCAAATTTGGAAGTGGACCTTAAACTTAGTTTACACTTAAAGCCGCTTCATTTTTATCAAGCACATCATTATGCTTTGGTATTAATAATTAAATATTCATATTAGCAATATTCTGGTTAGTCCTAATTGCTATTTAGAAATATTAATTTTGTAAAATTTATAGCTGATTTTTGATAGGAACAATTTAGTAAGTATAATTTTTAAAAGTATTATTAAGGGAATCATAAACTTAAATTTGCCAATCGCTATATTCAGAGATTTTAACTTAGCGATCAAACTAAACTATTACTTTTATCAAGTAAGTATCTCCTACCTTGGTTACATCTTAAGAAATCAAAAGAGAAGGTATTGCTCCAATGTTACTTTTTTAGCAATTAGATTTATAATTTTCACTATTAACTAATTTTTATATAAATTAATTCAGTCAATTGATCAAGAAATATTTTAAATATTAAAGGAAATTTTTTTAAAAATTAAATTGTTAGTTGATAAAAAAAATTACTTTAACTTAGAGTACAATTAAAACCTTGTTCTATTTAACAATTTAAAGAACATCCATCTCCGTTAATAAGATTTCCATCATCGCATTATATAACTGACCTAGCAAAAGTATACTATGTTAAATTAGCTTAACTTATAAAACCTTTACCACAACTCTCTTCACAAAACCCAGATGTTTTATTTAATTTAAATCCTTACAAGCCATAGCAATACTTACAGGAATTACTTTGGTCTAAAAAATATCCATAGCTATTTGGGCACTATAAACATTAACCATTTAAAATAGCATATCCTTTATATGAGCAATCACCACAAGAAGAATCTGGCTGCAAGTACAAAGGAGATTAGCAAGAGAGACAATTATTATTTTAGTTTCCATTACAGCTTAGACAACTCGAATCACAAGGTTAGCAGGTACTAAAAGTATCTAAAAATTGATTTTTTTAGCATTCACATAATTAACTTTTATTTGATATAATTAAATTATTGATACAACTTTAACAACTAAATTCATTTGTACAAGAAGAACAACTTGAGTGACAATTTTTACAAGTGTTTGATTTCTAATCAACAAATTAGTGTGATAGACATTTTCCACATAACCTATTTGAATCTGAATAGAATGCTAGATTTTAATTGCATGTAATGCAACTATTACTGTTCGAGCATGTAGCACAACTCAAATCACAAGCTTAACAAGTATTAGAGTTATCTAAATATTAATTAGAAGCACAACCGCATAATAAATTTTAACCTAGTGAAGTTAAAGTAGGAGCACAATTAATACAACTATATGAGTTAATACAAGTTGAGCAAGACTTATCACAAGGTTTACATTAATTTGTTTAGTAATCAAAATAACCATTGGTGCAACCACATAATTAATTTTTACCTAGTTAAAGTAACTATCCAGAACATGATTAGCAACTCTAAGCATTCAAGCATGATTTACAAGTTGCATCACAATTTTGGCAGATATTGGTTGAAGTATCAACGAATTAGTTGCTTTAGCAATTTCCACATAAAGAATTAATATTACTAAGAAAAGATAAACCTTAAGTGCATGTGCTACAACTGGTTGCATTTATACAGGTTACACAACTTTTATCACACTATTTACAATTATTTGAATTATCAAGATAGAATCCACTACTGCACCCACATAATTAACTATTTGGAATTTAAATTAATCCTGTTGCACAAGATTAGCAGCTTCCTTAATTTTAGCAAGATGCACATGTTTTATCACAAGCCTGACATGAATTTGTTAATTAATTAAAATAGAAGCCTAAATTGCATGAACATAATTAATTTTTTGAAAATTAAACTAAATTAGTAATGCAAGAATCACAGCTATTTGAATTAGAACAGGTGGCACAAGATTAATCGCAATGTTAACAAATATTTGATGAGTCAACATAATTATTAATTGGACATTTTCCACATAAAGAATTTGATGTATTTGACAAAAATGATAAACTTCCAGAACATGTTTTACAACTGTTTGCTTCAAGGCATTCTGAACAGCTAGAATCACAATTTTAACAAAAATTTTATGAATTTAAAAATTAATTTTATTAGCATGAACACAATTTCCCTGTTCCAATCGGGCTAAATGTAGGAGCACAAATATCACAAGAGGCTGAATCTTAACAAGTTTTACAGCTTTTATCACATTTCAAACAGCTGTTGGTAGAGGAATCAAAGTAATAACCACTAATATGACACCCACATAATTAGCCCTATCCTATTTAAGTTAAATTATTTTTACAAGTATCACAACTTGAGGAGTTTGAGCATTCCTAACAGCTAAAATCACAAATTTAGCATTAAAATTGACTGTTCATAAAATATCCAGTTTTGCAGGTACATAAATTGTTATAAACTGAAAAATTTGAATTTGAAGGACAAGAGTTGCAGCTTGTAGCATTTGAACATGTAAGACAGCTTTTATCGCAAGGAGTGCATTTATATGATGTTAAATCTAAATAAGTACCATCTAAACAAGCACATAACTAGTTTTACCCAATAAAATTTAAATTATTTTTGCAACTACTGCAGCTATTTGCGTTAGAGCAGGATGAGCATACTTAATTACAAGACTGGCAGGTATTTGAGGTATCAACAAATTAATTAGGTTAGCATATTCCACAGAGAGAATTAAACTAATATATGAGGGATAACCCTTATTTACATGATGTACAACTTGAAGCATTTTAGCAAGTTAAACAACTAGAATCACATTTTTAGCAATTATTTTAGTTATCTAAGTAGTAACTACCTTAGCATCCGCATAGCTAACCTGTTCCAAAAGAAAGCAGATTTGGAGCACATGAATCACAGCTTATTTAATTTGAGCAAGTTAAACAACTTCTGTCACAAGATTGGCACCTTCTAGTAGAATAATTGAAAAAATATCCAGTTTAACAAATACATAATTATCCTATAACCAAACTTTAGAGATTATCTATACAAGAGTCGCAGCTTAAAGAATTAGAACATGAACCACAAGTTAGATCACAATTTTAGCAAGTGTTATTTGATGTTAAAAATTAATTAGGAGTACAGCCACATAGCTAAGAAGGGCTTACTTATGTCATAGTAGGAATACAGGTATCGCAGCTAGAAGAGTTTGAACAAGATTTGCAGCTTTTGTCACAAGCCTTGCATGCTAAAGATGAATCAAGATACTAACCAATTTAACACCCACACAACTAGTTGTCAAGAGGAATTAAGCCATTATAACACAATATACAGCTAGTACCATTTAAACAAGTTTAGCATGTTTAATCACAATTTTAACATGTATTATTGCTTGCTAAAAATTAATTAGCTTTACATCCACATAAGTTACTTGTATTTAAAGGAATCATAGTATCAGTACATTAATCACAACTAGAGGCGTTAGAACACAGCTTACAACTACTATCACAAATTTAACACTAATAATTATTTGTATTTAGGAAATATCCAGCTTTACATCCACATAACAAGCCTTGCCCAATTAAAGTTAGATTATTTTTGCATTTATCGCAACTGGTAGAATTTGAACAAGTAGAACAACTTATATCACAGTTCTAACAATTGAATAGACTAACTAAAAATTAGTTACTTTTGCATCCACAAATTGAATTTTTACCAAGTGAACTCATAGTATTATTAACACAAGAATCGCAGCTTGTTGAGTTCGAGCAAGAAGAACATGTTAAATCACAAGATTTACAAGAATTTGATGAACTATCTAAGTATTGACCAGTTGGACATTGACAGTATTTACCTGTTGCAAGTTACAACGATGCATTGATGCATGTATCACAGCTAGTTGAATTTGAACATGTTGCACAACTCGAGTTACATTATTAGCACTGATTATTATTATCTAAAAATTAGTTACTTTTGCATCCACATAATTAATTTATTCCTATTGGTGTCTACGTAATAGCACATTTTATGCAGCTAGTCGCATTCAAGCATGATTAACAACTTTAATCACATTATTTGCATGAATTAGTCACAGAATCTAAGTATTCTCCATCTTAACATCCACAAAGTTAGCCAACACCAAGTAATTTAAGATTAAGAGGACAAGAATCACAGCTAGTAGCATTTGAACAACTTAGACAAAGAGAGTTGCATGCTTAGCATTTATATGAACTATTTAAAAATTAGTTGCTTGCACATCCACATAATTTATTTATTCCTAAAGATTTGAAAGTTGTGGCACACGTAGCACAACTTGTTGAATTTGTACAAGATGAACAACTTATATCACACTATTTGCAAGACTTTGTAATAGGATCAAGATATTAATTACCATTACATCCACATAATTAATTATTTCCTAGACTTTATAATCCTGTTATGCAAAACTCACAGCTAGTGGCATTTTAACACTGCGAACAGGTTGAATCACAGTCTTAGCATTAATTTTAACTATTTAAAAATTAATTATATGGGCATCCACATAGATTATTTCCAAGAAGTTTGAGATTATTAGCACATTTAATACAACTTGATGAATTAGAGCAGCTTTAACATCTTGAATCACATTTTTAACAAATTCCAGAACTTAAATAAAAGCCATCTACACAAGAAGTGCAACTATTCGCATTACTACAAGTAGAACAGTTATTACTGCATGCTTAACAAGTATTTGTTGTAATATTAATATACTAATTTGATGAGCATTTTCCACATAATGAGTTTGAACCTGTAAGTAATGATAGATTAAGAGCACATGTTGTACAACTTATTGCGTTAGAACAACTTGTACAGCTTTAATCACAGTTTTAACAAGTATTTTAGTTGTTTAAAAATTAGTTTGCCTTACAACCACAAAGTTAATTTACTCCTAAAGATATTAAATTAGAAGCACATATAATACAACTAGTTGAATTAGAACATGTCTAACACGTTTTATCACAATTAGAGCAGGTATTAGTCAAATAGTTGATATATTTACCATCTTGGCAACCACAAATACCTCCACTCAAAATTAAGTCATTTTAGCAACCTGTGCAGTTATTTAAACTTGAGCACCCGTTACATAAATTATTACAAGGTTAACAATTACCATTATTATCTATATAATTATTACCAGAACATATACAGGAATTGCTATTTGGTTATTATGTATAACCTGAAGCACATGACAAACAATTTGTTGGATTATCTTAACAACTATCACATGATTAATCACACTACTAACAATAATAACCGCTACTCTCATGGCTATTATGACCACTGTGACTATATGTTTCTAGATAATATCCTGTTTTGCATTATCTGCATCCATCTTACCAACAATATCCTTACAAGCAATTATTACAATATGAGCTAAAATCTAAAATTCTTTTCTCATTATTTTAATTAATTAACGATTGGCTAGAATCGTCCAATTAATTAATTTTCTTTTTTAAATCTAGATTAAATTAAGAATCACTCAAACTGCAAGAAAAACTTAAATTAAAAAAAAAATAAGATTGATATGTATCCCAATAAATAAAAAATATACCTTTGAAGGTTAATTTAATTAAATTCAGTTTTACTCAATTATATTGACATCAAATTTAATGAAATCTTAATAAATTCACTTTTTATTATGTTTAAAGGTACTTTTACTTGAATCTAGTCATAATCACTATCAGATAACTATTTTATAGAGTATTCTAAACTTTCATCATCTTATGATACAGTTAAATTTATTTATTTGACTCTATTTATAAAAAAAATATATTTTCAATTGATAAAATTATTTATTTTTAATCATTACTTATTTTTTGGAATGGAAAATGAAGCTGTGCAAACTCCATTAAACTTTTCCATCAATTTAGGAAATTAAGAAATAAATTAAAATTTTTGGCTTGACAAATATGAGCTGGTCATCTCTAGATCTAATTTTAATATGTTTCCAAATGCATTTTATTATGAGACTATTCATAAAAACTTGATTTTAATAAAAATTTTATAAAAATTTTAATACTTATAAAATGTAGTGCAAATAATATGCTGAAGAGGTATTCTTTAGTCATTTATCTAGGTATATTAATTTAAAAGTTTATTTTTTTTTATTTTTTTATTTATTAATATAGCAATATCAAAAACTTAAAAAGTACCCAAATTTATATCTTTTGTTAAACAATATAAAAAAACTCATTTATTTAACCTTAAAAACTCAAGAAGTAGTTATTTAAATCAATTAATTTAAAAAATTCTTGAATTTCTTTTTTATGGATAAAAAGTAAATGAAGTGATAGGCTTTGAAAGGCTATAAATATGACGTATTTATTCAAATAATCAATATTTCTATTAAATACTAAACAAAAATAATATTATAAATTATTTATTATTAGAATTTCATTGTAAAATTTAGATATTTCAATTCTTAAATTTTACAAAATCTTATAAAGATTAAAGTTTAAAAAAATGAAAGATTAAATATTTTTGTATACTTTTATGATTAAAATTGCAAGAACTTAGATTTGACTTATTATTGTATATTAGTACTTTTTTTTATTTTAAAAAAGTATTTCATATATTAAAAAGTCATAAAAGATACAATATTTATAATCTGATAATTACAATTTAGTAGCCATCACTTTTGAGAGATTAAGTGTAAAATAAAAGTCGAATTTCTTATTTTAATTAATTCTTATAAAAGAAAAAAAGTTTAATGTAAGTTAGAATTTGTTAAAATTGACATCACCAGAATTAAATAATTGTAATTAAGTAACCTTATTTTTATTAATATTCAATGATTTAAAATTTTAGTTTACACAAAATATCTTATTGATTTACTTTAATAAAAATGTCTTTAAAAATAATCTCTCTTATGATAATTTTTTGAAATTATTTTTTATTTGCAACAAATTTTTTAATAAAATTACTCATCCTACTTAATATTATAAAATATGATAAGTAATTATGTTTATTATATTTAAATATGAATCTTATTTGAAGTTAAAATACTATTTTATGTTAAAAGTATAAAATTATTTTACTATTTAATTCAAAACTTATCAAAAAATGTAAAAAATTCATACAATATAGCTAAAATTTTTTTTTCATAAAAATAATTCAGGCTTTGTCTTAGCAACTTTTAAATTTATAGCTTTTACTTATTTAAAATAAGTAATGATAGTTATAATAGATTGCCTAATGAAATATACTAAATGAATTAGTAATTAGACAATCAGTAAGAATGAGGTTATGAAGGAAAGAGTTTTTTATCCAGTTTTAAGTGAGTTTGAGTCTTCAATTGAAAATGCTATTAGAGCTATGAATGTCAAAATTAAAAGCATCAAAACTCTTTTTAGTACTTAAAATTTATTTTCAAAATTTTATTTGAATGGTTTTTGCTATTAAAATATAACAGTTTCAATGCCTAAGATTAAATGAAGTGCCAAACATTGTGAGATCCCTGAGCGACCATACAAGATAACAAAGATATTTATCGTTTTTCTTATTATTATGATCAAATATATAAATTCTTTTCTTGTCTTTAACTTCCAATCAAGGAATATTTATAAACCAGAGCTATTTTTAGCAAGCAATAAATTCTTGTATGAAATACAAATGATAAATAGACCACACAATCCTGCAACAACTAAAGAAAAGATAAAACCTAGAATATTTAAAAAGCTGCTAAGATCATAATTATACATTTAGAGTAGAGTAGATAACAAAAACATCTAGTATGTTACCAGACCTAATCCTATAATTATATTAAAGAAGAAGTTATCTTTGTAAGTCTTTATTCTCCTCATAATTATATTAGAAGGAGACGTATTATTTTTTATTATTAACTTAGAAATTAAATATAGAGCAAATGATAAAAACCAGATACAAACAATAGGTATTATATTTGAGAAGATAAAAGTGTCAACATTATAAAAATTGAATTTCTAAGGAGCTAAAGTGTTTGAATTTTGTAATGTAGGGAATGTATCAAAGTTAGCAAACCCAAAAGTATGAAGTATCTAGCAAACTAGATAAGGATAATCAATATTTAGATATACTAGATAGTAAACAAACTATAGTAAATCATAAAAATGAACTAAGTAAAATAATTGACCAGTTACCAAAAGTAATATCATTAAAACAAATATACCAATACTTATAGATTCAGATAATTAACTTCTCTTCAAAGAATCAGGAGATTATAATTATTGTGTATAAACTTAAATGTTTTCTGCATATTTATTTTATTTTGATATATTTGGTAAATAACTTTAAGCTTACTGTTAATTCAAAACAGCCTTATTTGAGTCTATGACATCCTTTACTTAAGGTATAATTAGTATAATTGACATATTAGTTATATTTTAATCTGTTCTAAATACTAATTAAAACTACTAGTCTTGTATACTTTTTAGTTAGCTTTTAGTTGGTACAATTTAGTAGGTATAGTTTGTAAAAGTGTTATTAAACTTATCAATAACTTTTATCTGCCAATTACTATAATCATTAATTTTAACTTGCCTGTCAAATGTTATAAAACCCTTTATCATGTAAGAATTTCCTATTTCAGTAATATCTTACTAAATAACTAAATAAGGAGTAGCTCCTATGTAATTGTAAGTACATTAAGAAATTTTATTCTAAGAAATGTTTGCTAATTTTAAAAAATAATTTTTTTAAACTGATATTTTGAGGAATAAAATAAACATTAATTTTTTTAAATAAACTCTATTTTAATATCTTAAAAATACTTATTTAATTTTATTATTCCAAATAATAAAATCTAAAGAATAAATAATTATTTTATAAGGAATCAATTTTTAAGAAAATAAATAAAATATGGAAAATTAATTTTATCAAAAAATTTTACCTTGAATAAGCTTGCAAGTATAATCCTTTTCTATTTGACATGTACTTGAGCAACCATCATCTTCTAATAAGTTTCCATCATCGCATTAGATACTAGATTTTGCATATTGATATTATTTATAATTTTAATCATTTACATACCCTTTCCCACATATTTCTTCACACACACCTGCATATTGATTGTAGGTAAAACCATTTAATCCATAGCAGTATTAACATTTCAAATTTAAATCCAAAAAATACCCTAAATTTGATGGACACATTAAACATTTACCACTTATTATAATATAATTCTTATTTGAGCAATCTCCACAAGTTTGATCAGGTTATAAGAATAAAGGAACACTACAAGATTAACAATTATTGGCTTAACCTCCACTGCATGTGGCACAGCTTTTATCACAATTTTGACAAGTTATACTTTTATCTAAATATTAATTATTATTACATTCACATAGCTTGGTTTTTCCATTAAAAATTAAATTGTTTACGCATTTAGTGCAGCTATATTCATTCATACAAGAAGAACAAGTTGAATTACAATTTAAACATGTATTTGTATTTTAATCAATAAATTAATTACTTTAGCATTTTCCACACAGCTTATTTTAATATGAAATAAATGATAAACCGCTTAGGCAAGTATTGCAACTTGTAGAGTCTACACAAGTAAAGCAACTTAAATCACAAGATTAACAAGTATTTTTGCTATTTAAAAAAGTATTTCCAATACAACCACAGAGTTAATTTTTTCCCAACAATATTTATGTAGGAGCACATGTAGTACAGCTAATTGAGTTAGAACATGTTGAGCAACTTTTATCACAGCTTTTACATATATTTGCTTATACATCAAGATATTATCCACTCAAACATCCACATAGTTAATTACTTCCCAAAGAAACTAAGTTTGATACACAAGTAGAGCAACTAGTTTGATTTTAACATGTCAAACAAGTTATATTACAATTTTTACAAGTATTTGTTGATATATCAATAAATTGATTAATTAGACAATTTCCACATAATGAGTTAGAGTCTTTTAGAAAATGCAAGTTTTATGAACAAGTAATACAGCTATTTGAATTTTAGCATGTAGAACAGCTTTTATCACAGCTTTTACAGTTATTTTGCTCATCTAAATATTATCCGTTTGGACAACCACATAATTAGCCTTTGCCTAAAGAAATCAAGTTTGGAGGACAAATATCGCAACTAGTAGCGTCTGAACAAGCTTTACAACTTTTATTGCAAATTTGGCACGTATTTGAGTTTTTATTTAGGAAATAGCCTTAGGGACAGTCACATAGTTATCCAGGACCTAGAGAAACTAAATTATTAATGCAGGAGCTACAACTTTATGCGCTCAAGCAAGTACCACAAGTTGTGTTGCAAGGTAAGCATGTATTTGTCTATATATTTAGGTATTAATTACTTGCACATTTACCACAAATAGAATTTGAGTTTGAAAGGAAGGATAAACCAATCGCACAAATTAAACAGCTTGTAGAGTCGTTGCATGTTGAACAACTTTAATCACAATTTTAACATTCATATTAATTGTTGATAAACTAATTAGAATCGCAAGCACATAATTAGTTAGTCCCTTGAGATTTATAAGTTGAAGCACAAGTTTAACAACTAGTAGAATTTAAACAAGTGTTACAACTTTTATTACAAGGAAAACAAGTAGTTGATAAGAAATCCAAATATTAGTTATTTTAACAACCACAAAGACTATTTTAACCTTTTTAAATCAAATTATTAATACAAGAACTACAACTGCTTGAGTTTAAGCATGTATTACAGCTTGAATCACAATTTTAGCAAATATTATCAATGTCTAAAAATTAATTTGCTTTGCATCCACATAATAAATTAGGGCCTAAAGAAATCTAATTAGAAGAACATGTGTCGCAACTTGAATTATTTGAGCATGTTGAGCAACTCTTATCACATGGCTGACATTTTATTTTTTGAAAATCGAGATAAAATCCAGCTTTGCAAGTACATAATTAATTACTAGAAATTTAAACAAGATTATTAACACAAATTTTACAACTTGAAGACTCTAGGCAAGCCGCGCAAGTCTAGTCACAATCTTAGCAAGTGTTATTTTAATTAGCAAACTAATTGCTCTCACACAATCCACATAATGAATTTGAACTTAAAAGAAAAAAAAAACCTGAAGCACAGCTACTACAACTTTTATCGTTTTTACATGTAGAGCAACTTGAGTCGCAATTTTAACATGTTATTTTATCAGTCAAAAATTAATTGTTTAGACAACCACACAAATTTCCTGCCCCTAAGGAAATAAGCCCATCAATACAAGCATCACAACTATTAGCACTAGAACATTATGAACAGGTATTGTTACATATATAGCATGTATTTGTTTAACTATTTAAATAATATCCAACATTACACCCACAAAGATTATTAGGTAGTAGAATAAGGTTATCAGCACAAGCATCACAACTGTTAGAATTAGAACAAGTTGCACAAGTAGAATTACAATTTTAGCAAGTACCACTGCTTGTTAAGAATTATTTTTTACTACAACCACATAGTTAGTTTGGACCAATTGATGTCATGGTAGGAGCACAAGTATTGCAGCTTTTTGAATCTGAACATGTTGAACAAGTTTTATCACAAGATAAACATTAAATAGTTTAAGAGTTTAGATATTACCCGTTTTTACATCCACATAATTGCCTAGATCCTAACATAACTAAATTACCTGAACAAGAGTCACAAGATGTTGCATTTGAGCATGAACTGCAAGTGAAATCACAATTTTGGCAAGTAGCTTAGTCATTTACAAATTAATTACTTGGGCACCCACATAACATATTTGGTCCAAGAATTATCAAATTTGAAACACAAGCGTTACAGCTTGTATTATCTGAGCAAGAACTGCAAGTTCTGTTACATTATTAGCATGTGTTATTTTGACTATTAAGAAAAAAACCTATTTTACAACCACAAAGCTAACTCGAGCTAAGAGGAGTCAAATTATTTGCACAAGTATTGCAACTACTAGAGTTAGAACAAGTTGCACAACTAGAATCACAGCTTTAGCAAGTATTTGAACTGCTCAAAAATTGATTATCTAAGCATCCACATAGCTAAGAATTACTTAAGAAAACCATAGTAGGAGCACATGTTTTACAGATATCTGCATTAGAACATGTTTAACAACTTGAATTACAATTATAGCAGGTATTATTTGGGTCAATGTACTAATTACTTTTACAAAATCCACATTAACCACTACCAATTTAAGTTAAATATTATCCAAAAATACAAGAAGTGCAAGTTGAAGGAGTATATTAGCAAGTTTAACAAGGCGAAGTACATTAAACACAAGATCTATTATTAAACTAATCATATATCAACACATATCCATCATAGCAAACTGTGCATCCATATACGCTACAATACTGGGAATCACAGAATTTGCAAGTATTGGATCTATCGTTATCCTTTAATTTCCTTACTCTGATTCTATAAACTTTTTTAGTTTGATCTTTTATTTTAGTGCTTCTTTACTATGTTGATAAGTAAACCATTTATGCTTGATAATCTAAAGACTGACATTCAAGCCTTTAATTTAAATATAAGTTATTAAATAATACTAATTAATTTTTTTTTACTTGTTTAATAGTAATCCATTGAATTTTAAATTTTTATTAGTTTAAGACTTCATTTGTAGTACTAAATGATTATTTTATTCATAATGTAAAGGAACTAATACTTTTAATATGCTATATTTTTAGTTATTTTCTATTTAATAGGATAATGTTTAGCTCTCAATTGAAATAATCAAATCAGAGATTACATCAATCCTACATTTTTATTTATTTATTAAAAAAATATTTTAATTATGTAAAAAAAATAATTAGAAATGTTTTATCAAAAGTAAAATTAAATTTAAAAGTTTATGGCTATTTTAACTATAAAATAATTAATAATTGTACTTGCTAATTAAAAATAATTTAATCAATATATGATTTAACAATTTAAATTCAATTATTGAAATTTTTTAATCATAATCTATTTGAAAAGATGTTCAAAAAAAGAGTTAAACATAATAAAGTAAGTTCAAAGAGCTAAATTTGCTTTTAGTTATTAATTTTTTTGTAAAATTTAGATTTATCTTTTATGGTTACAAAATAATTATTCAAAATATATTAAATCATTAATCACAAAAATAAGATATTATATAGTCAATACTTTTTAAAATTAATATTTAATTAAAAAAAATATTTTTAAAATAAGAAGAAATTTTTCAATTTTAAATTATCCACTTAAACAGGGTTATATTTTTTGTTTTTAGATGGTAATCTACAGTATTTATTGATAAATTAAACTAAGTATGAGATTGAAATAATTGATTAATTAAATATTACTAATTTGATGGGAATTATAAGACTACTTAGCATTAGATATCTTAATTAAGAATTTAGATTGGCAATTAAGTCACAAGAAACAATTATGAATCTTAGATGAAACTTTTCACTCTAAAATCATAGTCAATAGTTTCTCCAACAACACTACTTATGATAACTAAAAAATTGTTTTAATTTAAAAATTGATTTAATATTTTTTTATACTTATAAGATGGAAAATTTAAGTAATTTTTTTTTCAAAAAGTGAAGGCATATTAGTATCTCCTTTCTTTAATTTATTTGTCTTATTCTCTTTAATAATTTATAAATTATTATATATAAAAAAATATGCACGTACCATATTAAATAAAAAATAAATCTTCAATAAGCATAGATTTTTATTTTTGATGAGTATTGATAAAAGTTTTATATTTAAATGTTTTTAGTATGCAAGTGTAATAGCTTATTAACTCATTTGTTTAATAAGTGTTTTCATTAACCACAGCAGCAATCATTTAGGTTGCACAAAATGTTAGGGCTGCTCTTATATTTATAACATCTTGAACTTGAATACTCTCATGTAATATAAATTTTAACAAATGTAAATGAAATAAATTAGTCTACATCATTATTTTACATTAGAGTAAATAGAACAATTTTCTAAATTTAATAGATTTAGAAACAAAAAGTACAATTTATCAAATAATATTTTTACAGGTAACACCAATAAAAGTATAAATTTCTTTTAATTTTCTTTTATATATTTTCTTTAAGAAATCAAATAATCTGTTCAATTTACTTATTTTTAATTGATAATAAAATATAAATACACTATCCTAATCTTACCTTAATTTATATAAGATAGTTATGCTAATTCTTTTATTTATATAAATTGCGCTTACATAAAATAGAAAAACCTTATTTTCTAAATGATCAGAAATTTAATTAGTTTTCTAATTACTTTGTAACCTAAGTTAAGCTTTCTATCTATCAAATTTATGAAATCAAGCACAATAGTCTATATTTTATAATGACTAAATTTATTTAAGGATAATAAATATTTTTTAATTACTATTTTTATAATTAAATATCTCTAAAATTTTTTTATAGAAAGCTTTTTACTTACTCAGCTTTTTATCATAATAATAGGATTATTTATTTTTAGTAATATCAATATTTATTTAAGTAAATTTAAAAAATGTTTTATCAATACAATTTATATAAATAAATAGAAAAGCAAAGAGAAAAATAAATAGGCATTTTGTTCTTTTAAAATATAAATTATTTATTAAATTAGTCTTAAATAATTAAAAAATTTATTGAAATAACATTTTAATATGATGCTTTGCCATTAAACATTTATACCACAATATTTTAACATATAATTTGGATAAAACTAAAAATTTAAATATTAATAAAATATGAACTTGAATAATTTTGGATTAAGATTTATAATTATTTTAATGTTTCAAACTTAAATTGATAATGTAAGTATAGTTAGCTTTCTGATTTTCATTAATTTAGATCTCATCGTCTTGTCTTTATAAAATCTATAAAATTCATTATAAATTTAATTTTTATTCAAATATTTTTTACCCTAAAAACAAAACTAGTTAAATAAGATCTTAGAACTATCTAAAGATGTTTCCTAAAGCATTTCTTCCTTCATCCCCTATGTTATTACCCCTAAATTATTTAAGTAAAAATCTAGAAATTATCTTAGGAATATTAAATTACATTAGATAAAGCATAAGAGATTTTAAATACTTTATATTTGTCAAACCATTTGCTAATCCACAAGCACCTTTGTTACCTATTGAATTTCCGCTATCAAAAATTATATTTTTTTAAAAATAAAACATTAAGAGAAAGTATAAAAATATTGTTAATTTAAAATTTAAAATTATTTATATTTTATTTTTATTTACCATATATAATTCATTAAAGTAATTTTTTATTTTAAATATAGAAATTTTTTTGGACCATCCATTTAACAATATTTGAATGGATATCATGAATAAAAATAAGGAGACATTAAAAGCATAGTTATAGTATATATAACTTTTGAAACTTTAAAATTTATATAATATATTGAAATAAAAGTTAGCTTTTTTGATAATGATCGAGATTATATTTCATTATAAAATTAAAATCTAAAAATATATTGTTAAAATGTTTTTAATAAAAAATAAGTAGAAAAAAATAATAATATATATTTTTAACTAACAAAAATGTTTATTACGTTAAATCCAGAGTTAATTATTTTAAATTAGTACATAGCCCTAATTACGAACCTAGCTCATATGCTCCTTTCTTAGTAATTTTATTTCCACTTTACAATTTTTAAAAAGTGTTTAAAAATAAGGTTTTTTATTTTATATTTACGTTAAATATAAAGAAAGAACTGTTATATTTTTATAATTTGCTATCGTTCCAAAATTTTTAGCTCCTAAATCTGTAATTTAGTTGTTGCTTTTGTTAATATTTTTAATACTTTCTACATAAAAATAATAAAAAATAAAAACAACTTAAATGAAAGAGATAAATCTACTAGATTTACGCACTATCCCAAATTTTTTATAACTTCTTTTATAGATTAATCTGCTAATTGATTATGGCTAATTGACAACAATAAAATTAAAAAAAAATAAATAGTTGTCCAAGATAAATAAATTTTTACCTAAATGATATTTAGAGCTATTTTAAATGTTTATGTAAATTAAGTCTAGAAGTAATAAATCCAGCTCCTTAGTCTTTTATAGAATTGAAACTATTTATTTAATATTTTTAAAAAGATAAATAAATTGCTTTAAAAAAGTTACCTGAAATCTATAGCCAAACTTTCAATCTTCACACATTCTTCTAAACCCTGTGATAAACCATCCAAACCTGTATCACATATTTTGTTGCTGCTTTTAAAATAAATGATTAAAATAAAAACAAATCAATAAATAGATAAATCATATTCACCATAAGGACATTTATAATTCAGTTAAGTTTTTGCAAAGACTTATTGCATGACCTATTGTAGTAGATTCACTATCACCTATTTGTTATCCACTTTTTAATAGAAAAATATTTATTTATTTATTTCAAATCGTATTAAAATTTACCTAAATCTCAAAACTAATTTTGTATGAGCATAGAAATTAGATGTAAGAAACTTTTGGTATCAAATTAAAAAAATATACTATTAGCTTCTAAATATTTTCAATTTACTTCCATTAAGGAGCCTATTATCATTTTCTTAATGAATGTTTTTTTTATTTGTGATTACTCAAAAATTACTAAAATTTCTTTCAAATTTTTAAAACATAATTATATGTTATATTTTTATTTTAATTGAGCTTTATATAGTGAATTTTTGCTAATACTACTTATTTTATTGCATTTAAATGAAATTAATAATATTTTATCAAATAATGTAAATATTAAAGTTTATCAAGCTTATTTTTAAAAAATCTTAATTTTTTATATTTTTTCACTTTGAAGAATATTGCTGATAGTGCAAAATTTGATTATTTTTAAAGTAATTTTTAAAAATTCAAATGATTCAATTTATTGTTAAATATTTTTTGGTAAATTTTATTCATAATGATAGATTAAAAGTAAATATTATGTTTTTAATTTATTTATTATAAATTGATTTATATATAATAAATATATTGGAAGTTTGATACAATTGATTATACTATTGATTTTATCTATATAAGCAAATTATTTATTTTTAATGACAAATAATAATCAATTAATAGCTGAGTGATTATACAATTTATTATAATTAAATCATTTTGTAATATTTTGCTTTATTCTATCTTTTCTATCAAATTTAGAATAAAGTAGATATATTTACATACATTAACTTTAGTTTTATCATTTAAAATTAAAAATTCTTTTAAACTTTATAAAGCACTAATTTTTATTTTACTTATTTTTATTATAAATAATTTATTTTTTTGTATAATAAAACTCTTACATATTGTAGGTTTTTATAACGATCCTTAAAATTGCTAACTAAAACCAATTACATGAGAAACTAAAGGTGTAAAGTAAACTTGCTTTTAATCAAAAAGCTAATCTGATTTAAAGTTAAGTAGTTTACATTTAATACTTAATTTATCATATATGAATTTTAATTTTATTGTTTCAAGTATTTATTTTCATAGAAAAAATAAATTTGTAGTTTACATCAATAAAAAAGAATAATTTTGAATAACTGATAAATTAATATAAAATCAAACAAAAATACAAATATATTACAGAGCAAATTTTACTATTTACTTCCTAATTTGTTACTCTATAATAAAAAAACCTAATAAAAATTAAAAATACATTTTAAATTTTAGATTTTGAATTTACTTACTTATTCTAAACTTTTAAAATAGTGAAAATTCATAATTTTTGCATTTAAATAAGTAAATTTTTCAGAATGAATGATCTGAAATTTATTCTTACTATTGCAAATAAAATATATGCAATCATATATATCTTATTTATAGTTTTTATTGATTATAAAAGAAATATTTCATACATCCAGATTAGTTTTGCATTCAATAATTTACCAATTTAACACTAAATATAAGTAGGGTATCCCTTAATAATTTTAATATATATATTAAAAATACACTGATTTAATTACATAATAAATTAGCAGTAATAAAAAATTCTAAATATATTGATTGTAGCTATGCAAAAGATACTTTTAATTACTTTCCTTCTTGGAATAGCTCTCGCTCAAATTACTCCTGGCGTTGACCCTATTTCAGCTAAGGTTATGCCTAAACCTAAGAATTACACTTATGGAGATTTGAGCTTACTTGTCACTGATCCTTGCGGAATCTCTTACAGACCTTCTGTTGGGTCAGGAAAAGTACCCAACCATGTCTATCAAATTATTGGATTCTACACTTTGAATATTTTCAATTCTAACGAAAACTCTTGTGCTATGTAAAGAGAATTGTATAAGAATGAAACAACCATTGAAAAGATGCGTAGATTACAACATTCCTAAAATATAGTCTTCGATATTTTTATCTAAGACGCTGCTTTGGCCACTGCAGACACACTCGAAGACGAATATTATGATTTATAAATTTATAATACCACATATTGGAAATTGACTGCTAACAAATATGTTGGTTTACTCCGTGGTTTAGAAACTTACTCTCAATTATTCACTTAAGACGAAGACACTGAAGATTGGTATTTGAATAACATCCCTATTTCTATTCAAGATTAACCTGACTACATCTACAGAGGTCTTATGATAGATTCAGCCAGACATTTCTTATCAGTTGAAACTATTTTAAAAACTATTGATTCTATGTTATTCAACAAGTTGAATGTTCTCCATTGGCACATCACTGATACTGAATCCTTCCCCTTCCCTCTTAAATCATTCCCTAATATTACTAAATATGGAGCCTACTCTAAGAAGAAACAATACAGCTTCGAAGACATTTAATACATTGTAGACTAAGCTCTCAACAAGGGTATTTAAGTTATTCCTGAAGTCGATTCTCCAGGACACGCTTTTTCATGGGCTAGGTAACTATTTCAAAAAAGAATATTAAACTTTAAACATTTTTAAGATTTAAATTATTATCATATATTTAATTTTAATATTAGCTATTTACTTATAATTATTTTAATAATTTTTAGATCTCCTTAATTCTCTAGTATTGGTCTATTATGTGATTAATATAATGGATAGTTAGACCCAACACTAAATTTAACTTACACTGCTGTTAAGGGTATTATGGAAGATATGAATACTTAATTCTACACTGCTAAGTATGTTCATTTTGGTGGTGATGAAGTTGAAGAATAATGCTGGAATAAACGCCCTGAAATTAAGGAATTCATGAATTAAAATAACATCTCTACATATACTGATTTGTAGAATTATTACAGAAAGAACTAAGTTAACATTTGGAAATCAATTAATGCTACTAAGCCTGCTATTTTCTGGGCAGATTCAAATACTTTGGTAAATATATTTAAAATATTTATATCTATAATATCATACTTTATTAATATAGAAATATGGTCCTGATGATATTATTCAATGGTGGGGATCTACTCATGATTTTTCTTCAATCAAAGATCTTCCTAACAAAATAATTTTATCTTTCTATGATAATACTTATTTGGATGTTGGTAATCAAATATATATTTTATATTGTAAATTAAATTTAATGAATTAATTTTTTAGGTGAGGGAAATAGATATGGTGGAAGTTATGGCAGCATGTATAACTGGGATGTCTTAAACTCTTTCAATCCTAGAGTTCCTGGAATTAAGGGTGAAATTCTTGGTGGCGAAACATGCTTATGGAGTGAAATGAATGATGATTCTACTTAATTCTAAAGACTTTGGACAAGAAATAGTGCATTTGCTGAAAGACTTTGGAACACTGACGCTGCTAATAATGAAACTTACAAAACTAGAGCTTTAGTTAGCAGAATGGTCTTTATGCAACACCGTTTAACTGCTAGAGGAATCCCTGCTTCTCCTGTAACAGTTGGTATTTGTGAATAAAACCTTTCTCTCTGCTACAATTGATTCTAAATATAAAAATTAAATAAATATTTTAAGAAATATTTTTAAGAATATTTTAGTATAAAAACTGTATTTTAATTGATAAAAAAAATATAAATATTATTATTAATTGAATTTTAGCTATTAATTTTATTAATATCTGAAACATATCTTAATTTAATTTTACTAAGTGTTCATCCCTTTTTTAATTTAGCATAGAGATGGTCACATATTTTATTTTTTTAAAAATGTATGTACTTTTTTAAATTAGAAGTTTTTAAAAAATTATGGTATTTAATTCTTTAATTTATTTCAAATATGAGTTTAAAAGATTGTTAAAATTAATGTGATAATTAATATCAATTTTAGCAAAAATGATATAATATATTTAATGTTTGTTTTCTTATAAATAGCTTACTACTATCATAATAAATATTTTCCATACAAATAGATAGTCCTTACATTTTATATTTTATCTTCTATACAATAACTATAAGCTAGATATTTTTTATTATGTAGGAATGGTATTTTTTAAAAATACTGATTTTTTTTATAAGGTAATTAAAAAAATAATAAAAACAATAATTATTGATTGTAGCTATGTAAAAGATACTTTTAATAACTTTCCTTCTTGGAATAGCTCTTGCTCAAATTACTCCTGGCGTTGACCCTATTTCAGCTAAGGTTATGCCTAAACCTAAGAATTACACTTATGGAGATTTGAGCTTACTTGTCACTGATCCTTGCGGAATCTCTTACAGACCTTCTGTTGGGTCAGGAAAAGTACCCAACCATGTCTATCAAATTATTGGATTCTACACTTTGAATATTTTCAATTCTAACGAAAACTCTTGTGCCATTCAAAGAGAATTGTATAAGAATGAAACAACCATTGAAAAGATGCGTAGATTACAACATTCCTAAAATATTGTCTTCGATATTTTTATCTAAGACGCTACTTTGGCCACTGCTGACACACTCGAAGACGAATATTATGATTTATAAATTTATAATACCACATATTGGAAATTGACTGCTAACAAATATGTTGGTTTACTCCGTGGTTTAGAAACTTACTCTCAATTATTCACTTAAGACGAAGACACTGAAGATTGGTATTTGAATAACATCCCCATTTCTATTCAAGATTAACCTGACTACATCTACAGAGGTCTTATGATTGATTCTGCCAGACATTTCTTATCAGTTGAAACTATTTTAAAAACTATTGATTCTATGTTATTCAACAAGTTGAATGTTCTCCATTGGCACATCACTGATACTGAATCCTTTCCCTTTCCTCTTAAATCATTCCCTAATATCACTAAATACGGAGCCTACTCTAAGAAGAAACAATACAGCTTCGAAGACATTCAATACATCGTAGACTAAGCTCTCAACAAGGGTATTTAAGTTATTCCTGAAGTCGATTCTCCAGGACACTCTTTTTCATGGGCAAGGTTACTATTTTATATTAGCATTTAATAATTTAAACAATTACTAGGAATTTATTTTCTTTTTTTAAATAATTTTAATATTTATTTAATTTGGTTATATAGATCTCCTTAATTCTCCACTATAGCTTTATTATGTGATAAATATAATGGACAGTTAGACCCAACACTTAACTTAACTTACACTGCTGCTAAAGGTATTATGGAAGATATGAACAAATAGTTCTACACTGCTAAGTTTGTTCATTTTGGTGGTGATGAAGTTAATGAGAAATGCTGGGATTAGCGCCCTGAAATTAAGGAATTCATGAAGTAAAATAATATCTCTACATATACTGATTTGTAGAATTATTACAGAAAGAACTAAGTTAATATTTGGAAATCAATTAATGCTACTAAGCCTGCTATTTTCTGGGCTAATTCAAATACTTTGGTAAAAAAATTAATCTATGGCTAATAAAAATCTTTATTTATAACAATAGAAATATGGTCCTGATGATGTTATTCATTGGTGGGGATCCACTCATGATTTCTCTTCAATCAAAGATCTTCCTAACAAAATAATTTTATCTTTTCATGATAATACCTACTTAGATATTGGTAATCAAGAATATATTTTATCTTTTAATTAAATTTTATGAATTAATTGTTTAGGAGAGGGAAACAGATATGGTGGTAGTTTTGGTAGCATGTTCAACTGGGATGTCTTAAACTCTTTCAATCCTAGAGTACCTGGAATTAAGGGTGAAGTTCTTGGAGGGGAAACATGCTTATGGAGTGAAATGAATGATGATTATACTTAATTTTAAAGAATATGGACAAGGAATAGTGCATTTGCTGAAAGACTTTGGAACACTGACGCTGCTAATAATGAAACTTACAAAACTAGAGCTTTAGTTAGCAGAATGGTCTTTATGCAACACCGTTTAACTGCTAGAGGAATACCTGCTTCTCCTGTAACAGTTGGTATTTGTGAATAAGATCTTTCTCTATGCTATAACTGAAAAATAAAATTCAAATATATTTTTCTATTTTAGAAATTTATGTAATGTATGATTGTAAAATTAAATCAAGATTAATTAAAATGTATAAAATTAAACAGTTAAAAAAAATATATTTAATATAATTTTTCTTAAATCATAAAATTTAATAAAACATTTCGAAAGTTTTTATTAAAAATTAAATATTTATAGTTTTCATTTTTTATAAAAATTAGTATATTTTTAGGAAAATATAAACAGGGAAATATTAAATTGATAATGTAATTTCATTATGAGATTAATAATTAAATTCATTATTATACTACTTATTAGATTATTCTCTACTTTAATGTTTACAAATCATATTATTATTTTATTTAGGATTTTATGAAAATTACTGCTTTTTTTGAAATTAGCAGCCATTTTGGTTTTTAATCACTGAATTTTATTTCGAGTATGATAATCATAAGTAGAGTCATAAGAGCATCATTTGTTAAAAACTATGAACACATTTATTCGTAAATATTTTTTTCTAAGCCTAGAGATTGGTTAATTAAAATTTCATTGAATTTCCAAACACCTTATGAATCAGCTAATCTTAAGAAATCCTCTAATTACATATTTTAAAAATTATTATATTCTTTTTCACAAGGATATTCCTCAGGTTAATCTTAATTTTCAATATACTAAATTTTGCAATTCTGTGAAACGAAATTATTACTATTAGTTTGGCATTAAGGAATATAATTTTAAAACTTATAGTTTTCTATGAAGATTTAAGGATGAGTGGGTTATTAAGCTACCAACGATTGTTAATTATTTAGAAGTAAGCCAAGTGGAGGTGGTGGCAACATCTAATTTAAAAAAGCTGGTGGTGGTGGTGGTAAAATTTAATTTAAAAAAACTGGTAATGTTTTATTAATTAAAGGAAGGCTAAGTGGAGGCGAGTTTGGGGCATCAGGAGATAAGTAGAGCGAAACTACTGGAGGATTTTTCTATTAAAAGGGTTGTGTTATAATCGGAAGCGGAATATTATTTTAAATGAAATGGAGTGGCAATGGAGGTGGAGGAGGAGCTTTAGAAGTTACATATATGATAGGTTCAGGTAATTAATTATTTTAAGCAAAAAGTGGTGGTGCTGGGGGAATGCGGGGAATACCATTTTATTCGTAAAACAAATCTTAATATTTTGCTTTTTGTTAATCATCTAGTGTTTCAACAACACAGATTAAGGCAGTTTCTTAGGTTAAAATCTAGTAATCAATTGATTGTTATATATATTCATCAATTTGTCTACTTTAAGTCCTTTCATCATTTAAAAATAATTGTTTATTATCAATTCGTTTCCTTTAAACCATTTTTTCATTCAAAAATAATTGCTTACCTATTTTAAAAACAGCTTCTTATAATTCAAAGTTGCTATTAAAGCTATCTTAAATTACTAAACTTAGCTCCTTTTATATAATTTTATCTTAGCAAGAGTCATAATATTCTATTATTATTTTTTTCTATTCATCATTTAAGTCTGAAATGTCTACACCTGGTTTGAAAAATAAGTGAATATTTACAATTTCATCTTTAATTACAAAAGGTAGGTTATTGCTACAAGGATAAGTTGATTCTATAATAGATGTATCGTATATAATCTTCAAATCAATAAATATTGGAGTTAGACTTTAGCAAAGCATTTATAGTACAATTCTAGATAAATCGGATTTAAAATCTACTATTCTGGAAATACCCTTCCCATAGAAAGCACTTTTATTTACTAAATATTTATCTGCGTCTGATCCAAAACCTATAGTATGAACTCTGTCAAATTAATTATTTTTTTTTATTAGATTCAAAACTTCATCTCTGTTCGATACATGTCCATCAGTCAATAAAAATATTTGTCTATTATACTTCTAAATTCTTTTCTTAGTATAAATACAGCTTAGAGGATTATAAATTTCAGTGCCAAGTAAATTAGCAGTATAATTGCTGATTATTTTAATAGCTATTTCTAAGTTTTAATTATTATATTTACGTGATGAAGGGAAAAGCATTTCAAATTCACTACCGAAGCTAAGTACATTAAAATAGCTATCGTTTGGGAGACTTTTTAGGAATAGAATTAATGCTTCACAAGCTCTTTTTATAGGTAATCCCTCCATTGATGCACTCCTATCTAAAAGAAAGATAAACTCACTTTTTGATAAGCTTAAATAATCAACCAATTCTTAATTCACTGTCTCTTAGAATTCGTCGCTAAAAATATCTTTTTCGCTACTAATAGCAGCTTTAATAGAATCATCAATTTCACATGAAATATCTTTGTTAAAATTTGGAATAAATGAAATCAAAACAGAATGTCTTTCACCTAAAATTTCCTTTTTAACTTACTCTTCGTTAAATAATCTTGTATTTCCAAAAATTATTTATGGTTCAAACATTCCTTCGAATTAGAAAACCAGCTCAAAGAAATCTATATCCTTTGAAGCACTAGCTTATTTTAGATTAAATTTTGTTATATTTTCATCAATTATCAATTTTTCTGTTTAAAGTCCTCTAGATTCTGCATAAGTAATTCTACCTGTGCAAAATAAATCAAGTGTCAAAAGATTTTTACTCGTTTTAACTGAAATTTCATCCTCACAATATTGTAAAGGAATTCTAGCAACATAATATTTATTTAACATACAATTTATTTGTGAGCTAAAAGTAATTATTATTTCAACTTGCTGATTTGGTTGTAGATTACCAAGTTAGATTTTACAGTATTATTCATTTTAGATTTTTTAATTTTCAGCATACAAAACCAAATTTCCAGAGTTTTTATTTTGTTGATATTCATCTAAAGCATCCATTTTTTCCTTTACAACAGCGTTTACAATCTTATTATCATATTTAGCTTGAAATGACTGTAAGCATGTATCCTATTCAATTGGAAAATAGTAGATAGAATCAGAATAGTATGAATTAGACTCATTGATAAATCTTTAAGTTAGATTTGTCTTTAGAATGTTATTTACAATTTAACACTAATATTAAATACCTTTAAGTGTAATAGGAACTAATTCATTATTTTAGCTTTTGAAAGAATAAAGTTAATAACTAAAATCTTTATTTTATTAATTATAGAACATTTTTTATCTAAATATATTTTCTTTATTTTTCTATTTATTTATTTATTTATATTTATTTATAACTTTATTCTTCAGTGTTCCTGTTTTAAGCTTTTTAATCTAGTTTATTTATTTCAACGTCTACTTGAATTTTATTTACAGAAATAAAAGTGCTATTAAGTTGTATTTTAATGTTTATTGCTAATTTAATGTGCGTGTTTTTATATTGTAAAATAAAATTAATAGGTATTATTAATTTCTGAATGAGTCGATAAATATATTATCTATAGTTTTTTATATTCTTTTATATCTTTTCTAAATTTATATGTTTGTCTCTACTACAATTTAATTTTTAGAAATTGTTTTCAGATTTATAAATGTTAAATAATTAATAATAAATTAAAAATGTTTAATGCAATAAGTTGAATCACAAAGTTGTTGGATAGCTCATTTGATAATTTTTATGATATCTTTTGGAAAAGAATAGGGGGAAAAAATAAAGCTGTTGTTACTTAAAATCAATATTTCTTAATATGCTGATATATTAATGTAGCATTTATTGCTGATAAATGACATATGATTTTAAATAAAAATTCTAAAAAATAAAATTTATTCTGTATTATTAATTTCTGAACAAAAAATTTTGACAAAAATTTTTTATATTCTTTTACTCTTTTTCAAAATTAAATAATTACCTCTACAACAATTTAATTATCAGGAAGCACTATCTTGAATAGTAAAATATTAAGTAAGTGATAATTAATTAGAAATATTGAAAGCAATATTTTAATCACATGAATTGTTGAATAACTCTTCTTATCCTTTGTTTTTGATATTATCCTATATTATTTTGCATATATTTTTAATGGCTCATTTTAAAAAATATAACATTATATAAAAAAAGGTAAAAAAGCAATAACTATTCTTACAAAATGTAATTTGATAAATTTCTTAATGCTTATTTTTAGATAATTTTCTAATATCAAGATTATATTAAGTAATAATTAATATATTTTTCGTTTCTGAATATATCAATAATTAATTTTGACTTAACATTTTTATATTCTTTTATACATACATAAATCTATAATATTTATATTACATTGCTCTATAAAAGGAATATAAAATATTAACATTCTCAAATTTAATTAAATTAAAAGCTTTTTTAAAATTGAAAAATAATGTGTTAAATTAAAATAAATAAAATTATTAAATAGCATTAATTGTGAGTAAAATTTAGCATGACAAAAAAAACTGTTTATATGATAAATTCTTAAAAATAATTTTTATAATTTAGAGCTATTTTTTTAACTCTTAAAAAAATATAATTATTAGACAACCTACATAAATACTATGTATTTTATTTCATAATCCCCTGTAAATTAATTTTAAGGCAAACTTTTAATTAACCATTTACTCTGTATATCTTAGGGTATGATAAAAACGCTTTATGATGGAAGATATGATATAATACATTAAATTGAAAACAATAAATTTTATATTATTAAATTATTTTGAGTACACTAATTATTTATAAATTATGTTTTTAGTTTTGATTTATATTTTTTGCTACCATTATTAATTATATCCTTAAAAATTTATCATGTGGCAAATATAGTTAGATGTAAAATCAACACTTAATTCCATATATTTTTAATAATTCTGATTCTTTGAAATTTATATTAATATTGGATATTAAAAAATTTTTAGTACTTTACTTATATGAACCTCGAATAGTCTGTGTCTTTTTAATCTCCTAAAAAAATCTGAAAAATATTTTTTAAAACTTTATTTTGTTAGCATTTATTATTTTTTTATCATTCCATTTAAAATAAATAATAAAATGAATAAATTTTAAAAATATGTATTTCAATCAAATCATTAATACTTTTAATTTGCATGATATACTTACTTAGTTTTATAAATTAACTTTTTAATTGTGAATGCTTTTTGTTTTTTACAAAATTTTTAAGGTATTTGACATAATTTCATGCAAATATTTTAGATAATTTAATATTTTAATAATTATTAAAATGATATTCTAATTATACCGACTGCTCTATTTACTTATCTTTTTTATAATTTTCTTTTAGAAAGTAACTACAAAAATATATATTATACTTGTTATAGTTCTACTTTGTTATAATAATTGGCATTATTTTTATTCAAAAAATAAGCAAAATAAAATATTTCAAAGTAAAAATATATTCTAAGTTAAATTATTTTAAAAGCAAAAATAGTTCCATTGGTGTCTTTTTTAAAAGAAGTTAGTAAAGCTCTTAAGCATAAATTTTTTATTGAAAAAACGTATTTTAACTAATGAGCTAATTATTTTTATAATGCTGTTATCTATTTTATTTATTTAAAAAATAGCCAAAATATTTGGTTAAAATCTGATAAAATTGACTGAATTGAGTGAATTCTACTTTTACAATAGCAACCTTTTTAGGTTATCACAAAAAATAATAAATGTTACTGTATAAAATAATTAATTATTATAAACCAGTAATAAATTATAATATAAAATTGATAATAGAAAGTATGAAAAGAAGAGTAATACATTTAAAATTCAACATAAAATAAAGTTACTTAGTAAAAACATATTAAAATTAATGTTTATCTCATTACTATAAATATTTCTGACAATTCAAAATTATTTTGTTAAACTATTTTCAAACAAATAAAAAAGTATAATTAATAAATAGAAAGTGTAATTGATTTAAATAGTTTCTTTTGAATAGATCAGTAAAATTAATTAAATTTACTAACTAATTAAATCTTTTAACAATTACTGAATAATATAATTATTAATTTAAAAGTTCAAACAAATTACTTAATTATTTAATAACTTTTAAAATAAAACAAACAAACAAACCTAGTAATAAAAATAATTAAATAAACTAATTTGATAAAGTAAAATGGGGTGCACTTCTGCTAAATAACACAAAAGTACCTGCGAATTAAAGGGTTAGATCTAAAATGAACTTTTAACAAAGTCTAAAAGAATAAATTAAATAATCTCTACTGTCTAAAAGCTCGCTATTAAAATTTAAAATATCTATGCAACCGTGATAATTCAAAATAATTAAATTCCTGCAGATTATGCGTGCTTAGAGCCAGTCTTATTCTTAAAAGCTATTAAATAAAATAATCTTTTAAGTGATGATGAAATTGAATAAATAGTATTTAAATTTAGAGTAATATTTTAAAAAATGAGAATTCTAATAGATGAAATATCATTTATCTTATTCTATGATAATTAAAATAATATTATCCCTAAATAAAAAAAATTCATATTATTCGAGATAATCATGCTTTACGATACTACTAGTGTTAAATTTTTTGAGCATTATAAAGCCACAAGTATAAAGCTTTGATTATGATATCAAATTATAAATCTTATTTGAAATTTAATAAAACTAACCGAAAAAAAAAATTATTAACTTATTAAAATATATAAATTAAACTTTTGTGAAACTATCTACATTACTTTTGTTATTACTTTAATTCATTCTTACTGGATTTCTAATTTTCTTTTACCCTTACTTGACTTTCATATTAGGCAAATTAATTTCTAAATTTTTTGTTTTGCATGTATTGCTTAAAAAATTCATTCTATATTTAGAATCTTGTAAATTATTGATTTTAATTAATTTGAAAATAAGTCTTCAGTAAAAATAATAACTATGGAGATTATAATCAGCTTTACATTTTAATTAATTCTTGTGGTAAAGCATTTAGTTCTAGTTTTTTATCGACTAACTAATCCACAAAGTAAATAATTTATTAAAAGGGATTTATCCTTTAATCACAAACAAAATAAATAGATTTTAATAGGTTTCTAGTAAGGAAATAAAGTTATTATCTTAAAACCACATTCATTAGTATTAGAGGGATATTAATTATTTTTTATATTTCGTCTTTTTTTAAACTTCTTAAAATTTTTATTTGCAAAATGTAAATATAAAAAATTTCTCATTTTGGAGTATAACGCTAAAAATACATAAATATTAAGATAATCATTTTAGATAGTAATTTATAGATATAAATTATATTAGAATTTCTATTAGAAAAAGTTAAATATTAGCATATTAAACCAATAATTACATTTTATAAATAATTTTAAAAACAAAAGAATACTTTGTGAACTATGAAAATTAAGCTAAATTATTATTCAAGATCTACATTATATCGATTAGTTTTATTCTTTTTCGATTAAATAACTTCAAACAAAAACCTATTTATTTTCCATAAAAACTAAAAAATAGAAATGATAATTTCAAAGGCATTAAAATAATATTTTTAAATGTATTTGGAATAAAATTAAAAAAAATACACATATGTTATTTTTTTAAAAAGCATTTCTAATAGCCACTCAACAATAAAGATTGATATAAACTGATTTAATTTTTAGAGTAAAGAATGTTAATAAGCCAGTAAATTTTTGTTAAAAGTAAAAAAATAAATTGGTACAATTTAATAATAGCTACTGCGTTAAAAAGACTAGCTTTTCTAAAATCAATTATCTGAAAAAATGTAAATTTTTATTCTTTTCCACCCAAACCATATTAAGTTAAATCGAAAGCTCTCTTAATAAGTTGGCTAGAATAATTCTAAAAGTACAGCTATATCCAACTATTATGATTTACTTAAAAGAGTCTGAAACCTAAGGACTTACTTACATGTTTCCAATGTAAATTTAACTAATGTAGACAAATTCTACTGTATTTATTTAAATATCAAAGTAAGCTAAAATAAAATACCACAAAATCAAATAAATTCAAGGATCACACTTTATTTTAGAAAACTAATTATTTGACTTACAAACTACTTATTTAAAATTTTATTTAACTATTACTGTCCTTGCTGTTTATGTTTAGGAAATTATAATTAATCTAATAATAAATTGTTTAAATATAAATTAAAAACTTAACAATACATAAGATATACATAATATAATATAATATAATCTTAAAAAAGCAAACAAAATGGGCTGTATTTCTGATAAATAAATGAGAAATGATAGAAAAACAATACAACTATCTTAAAATGATAAATTATAATCTTCTTAAACAGTAAATCAAATAATAATATCTATTTAATAATTAGTGATTAAGCTACAAAATATATATACTAATATTATAAATAAAAACTAAAAAATCCCTGAGCACTACGCTAATTTAGAGCCATGTAAAATATTGTAGAAGTTAAGAGAAAATGAATTTTTGAGTGAATGTGAAATAAAAATAATTGAATGTAAATTCAGATTGATTTTAACTTAAATGAAAGAATCAATTAATAAAGCTTCATAAATGCTATTAGATTTTAACTAAAACAATACTCTTAACTAGTCAAATAAGAAAATCCTCTTAGAAATTATAATGCTTTATGAGTCAACTTATATCAATTTCTTTAAATATCAAGAAAATATTGAATACAAAAAATTCATGTAATTTATTTAATCCAAATGCCCAAAAGAGGAAAATGAATAAAGTTTTTCACAATCAAGCTCTGCAAATACTTTCAAATGTTCATTTTTAACATAAGACACACTTTATTGATCAAAGAAGACTTTAAAGATATTTACACTAAAAATAATAATAAAATCAACTTCTTACTAAAAATCTTATCCTGATCTTTCTAATATAATAATTCTTTCTATATTATTTATTGTTAAATTATTTCTTTTATAATATTTTGCGTTTGTTAAAAACCTTCAGTAATATTTATTCTATATAAAACTTTTTATTAAGTGATATAATAAATTAATAAATTAGTTTAATGCCAATTTAATCGTTATCATAAATGAATTTTCTAACATTGAAAAAAATATTTTTTAGTTGTAAAAAATCTAAAGACCCTACTTCCTTCGTTTTTGTTTATATGGCTCTCCAGTGGTTGTAGGTTGAGTAGCTAAATAATTCTTAATATCAAAAAAATATTCTTCAATAAATAGGTCTTAATTAGTGAGGATTTATATTATTTGATTTAGGAAGTGATATTTCTCGATTCAATTTTTGTAAAAACTTATTTTTAATATTAGTTAACTTTATTAATTAGCATGCTTAATATGTTTAATGTATCAAAAGCTAAATAATTGAAATATTAATATTATTAAAATAATTTTATTAAATGAATGAATTAAATAATTTATGTAAATGAATTTTAATAATAGTGATATACTTAAAAAAATCATATTATTTGTTGCTAATTTCCAATTACAAAATATGTGACTAAAAATAGTTGATGAATTACTTTCTAACTTACTTAGTTCTAGTTTTATATTTTTTAGTTAAATTAATAAAAATATCAAGATATTTAACTCAAATTTAATAGATTCATTTAATTTTTATAGTTAATGTAGAGTTATTTACATAAAATCTTACTTTAAAAATTTTGTTATGTAATTTAATTGAGCAGAGGAATCTTAAAAGTTTTTGTCTTAAGGAGAATTAAGTCATTAAATAAATTTATAAATTACTTTTTATATTCATTTAAATTACATTTAAAAAATTAGCCAGCAAAAAAACTTATTAAATACAAATTATTTCTTTTTAATTTTTATATTATTTAGTTTATAATCTTAATATGTATCATTATAAAATCATTAAAGAAATATTTAAGAACATTTTTTATTTTGATAGTAATAAAAATAAATAACTTACCTGCATGATAATTAATTTACATCTTGATTATTTATTACTCTATTTTACTTACTCCTTTTATTTAGAAAATTTATTATAAAAATATAATTTTATTATTATTAAAAGCTTAAATTAATTTCTGAATTATTGAAAATTAATAGTTAAAATTGCTTTCTAATTTAAAAATATTTTTTTGAGTTTTAATTATTTATTTAATTTTTCTATTTTAAAACAAATTAAAATTTGTATTTGATTTATTGAAAGCTCATTCTGCAATAATTCGACCACTTAACTTTACCGATCAAAAACTTCTCCTCTACCAATCAGAAAAAAAGAAAATTTTTAATTTTTGATTCTGTAATTAAAAATTTTTCTGATTTGTTATTATAAATAATTGTTTGTCTTTGAAACTTTATCTATAAAAAATAAAAGCAAGGAATAAAAAGTTTTCTAAAAATATTTTATTATTTTTATGACTTGAAAATTCTTTATAAAATTACAAATAGAAACAAATCAGTTTTATAAAAATTCTTCTGTTAAAAACAATAATCTCATTTTATTATTTCTAGCTTTTAAAATCACTTCTTCTAAGTCTTGATCAACACAACCTTCCTCTATACCTGATTCTAAATAGCAGATAACTTAGCTAAAAGGAGCTTTACAGCCTGTATCGTTTCCTAAGTAGTTCACATGATCAAAAAAGCTATATGAAACAATTGACTTTACTGATTTTGAGCAGTTATCATCTTCAATAAAGGGTTAACAGTCTTTCTACTGATTAAATTCTTTATCAAGCCATATTTCTGTTCCTACATGATAATATCCAATCTTGTTAGGAGGAAGATGAGGAACTATATCTTAATTGTTCACTACTCTTACAGTTTGTGGTATTAACTTGTTATAATATTCAGCAAAAGCTTCATTTCCTACTCTAGGAGATCCAAATGTGTGTACTTCTTTGATGATATTTTAGTAAGAATTTTCACTCAAAAAATGATATATATCAATAGCTGCTATTGTTGCTACAGCCGCCCCAAGAGAATGACCAGAAATAATAATGGGTGCTGCAGGGTATTTAGAAATCAAATTATCTAAATTTTAGAGAAGCTATTTCTTGATATCAATGTAAGTTTTTAAAAATCCTGAGTGAACAGAACAGTTTTAGCATTTTTAGTAAGGTGTTTTTTTCACGTCGAAATTATAAATCCAATTTGTCAATGTTCTTGTTGAACCTCTAAAAGTTATTACAATTTACCCTCTGTCAAATCCTAAGTAACCTTGTGCAGCATGTGTATCGTTGTAATATACAAGTATATCTTTCATACTGGAGTGAAATTTGCAAATGTTACCACACTCCCAATTAGTGATATTATTTCTAGGACAATATGAAGCCTTCTAATAGAACAAATAATTCAGTGACTCAGCTTTATCATATTAGACGCATTAAACCGCAAAAAGGGTTAAAACAAAGACGAAAATTTTGTTAAACTTTAACATTTTAACTAATTTTTGAGGAATTTATTTCTTGATAAACAAACAACTATGATATTTTTTCAATTATTATTAATTAATCAAATGAACAAAAGCCTACTTATAAATTCAATTACTAATATTAAATTTTTTCATTCATTTATAAATTAAGTTAACCTTATAAATCTACATAACGAATAGAAATTTGTAAACAAAGAAGAATTTAAATAGTCGATTCATTAATTTAGCATTTATAACTTTTTATTAAATTCATTCAATTTTAAATACTGAGTAGAAAGAGTCTTTCTTAAAATGTGTTAATATTTAAAGTTACAGTTGTGCTTAATTGTTAATTATTATTTTTAAAATTGTAAAGTATTATTAATCTAATCATAAAATTTAATATATTTCCAATAAATACACTATTTATTGAATTATAAATGCTAAAATTATATGTTATGAATAATAATAGGTTAAAAAGTTAAAAAATTATATTCAAGTTATTTATTTTAAATAAAAAATATTTCCAATAAATAAACTATTTATTGAATAATAAATGCTAGAATAATAGGTTAAAAAGTTAAAAAATTATATTCAAATTATTTATTTAAAATTTAAAATATTTCCAACAAATAAACTATTTATTGAATAATAAATGCTAAAATTATATGTTATGGATAATTGGTTTAAAAGCCAAAATTTTTATTAAAAGTTATTTATTTAAAATTTAAAGTATTTCGAATATATTTATTGAATAATAAATATTAAAATTATAGGCTATGAATATTTCAATTTATTTATTTTTAAAAAAATAAATCATAAATTTAATTTTAATGTTTACTTAAATTTAATCTCCACAAATTATAAAAAAAAAAATAAAATTTTTTTATACATAAGTATTATTTTTAATAATTAATTTAATGCAAGCTTCTAAGAAACTCAGTAATAAAATAACTTTTTCAATCTTTCTAAAAGGTAGACTTAGTTATCTTTGGTTTGAAGGTATTTTTTTATTTGAGGAATATTTTCGATTCTTTGAATATATTCGGTAAATATAGATATCTCAGGGTAGAAAAAGTGGAAATACTTTAAGATGTTGTAAAAATATAAATCAGCATATGTAAACTTTCCAACCAAGAAATCTCGTCCATCAAGCTATTTTTTGAATTTCTTATATTTAAAATATTAGTTTAAACTATTTACGTTGATTATTAAATTTAATACCTCAAAAGTAATTTGGAATTTCTCATTAAAAATTTTCATTTTTTCTTCTTTAAAAGAAGGTACTCTTGCCTAAGTATTAAGCTAGTCAATTAAATCTTTAGCTACTTCTATCAACTATAATACAGTGATTTCATCTAAATTAAAAGAGCCATCTTCATTCTATCCAAGAAGATCAAATCTTTTGAATTTTTTTATTAAATAGATAGGTATAACCTTAGATTCTGTTATAACATTATCCCCATCTAGCAAATATGGAAGATTAGGAAAATTACTTTTCAGTTCTCTTTTATCTTTGTTATACCATTCATCTCCGCCTTCAGCATAAAGTTTCTCTTGGTATCCTACTTCTAAATACTCTAGCAATAAGCGAATAGGTTATGCAAATCCTCTATGAGTCCAATATCCAAGAATTATCATTTTTATTTCAAAAAACTAATAAATTTAATTTTTTATTTTGTATTTATTTTTATTTAAAATTTTAAAAGTCAATAGAAGTATTTATATATTAGGTTTCTTATATATTCTGTTTATATAAATTCCTATTTTGTTAATATTTGCTTAAGTTATATCAAAAATAAATAAAATAAAAGCTAAAATTTAACCTGAATATTAATTAAATTATGAAAATCATAATTTAAAAATTAATTAATTTTGGGAAAAACAAAATGATTACTCAAAAAAAAGAGAAAGGATAACTAAATTAGTATGTTTTATGAATTATTTCTGATAAAATTTGTAAATTAATAACTTTTTTTAATAATTTTGAAACAAATTTATTTATTTTACAGCAAAAAGTGAGTAAGATTAATTTCTAAGAAAAAATAGAGAAAGAAAATGAACAATTTTATTAAATTTTTAAACTCAGAAATATGTTTTTAAATAAATCTTTAAAACTAATTATAATAATAATATAAATATGCAAGCAAATCTAAAATTGTTTTATTTTATTGATAATATTTTTGAAAAAAGATAACTGAAATATTATTATTTATTTACAGATAGGTACTAGTTTATTTTTAGTACATTATAATCAAATTCTTATTTTACAAAAATTGAAGGTTTTTCATTTTCTAAAATCTTTTTGTTAAACCTTTTAAGTTTTAAGAGACAATTATTGTTAGTACCAATATTTAATACATCAAATTATATTTTCATTCTAAAAACTTCTTTTTGCAAATACTTTTTAAATAAAGATATACTAATTTACTATTTTAAAAATGCATGATCTCTGCTAATTAGTGATAAAATAGATATTACCTTAGGTACTCATCTATTACGATGATTTTAGAATAAGGAAGAAAATTTTTGAAAGTAAAAAATCAGAATTTGGAAATAAAAAATTTTTTAGAAAAGCTATAATTAAAAAATAAAAAACAAAGTATTATATTCCTTTAATTGATTTAAAATTAATAAGATTCATTCATCAAAATCTATTATAAAAATGACAATAATCAGAATAAGCAAATTAATTAAATTAAAGTAATTATAGGTATTGGATTTATTATTACTTTATAAAGAAAAGAGATTGATTAAATGATAGGTGATATTTTATGATTATTAAAATGTAGTTTTTATGCTAATTATAAATGAACAAAATAAACTAATATGGTTAAATAATATTTAGAATAAAATATCTCAACAGCTGATAACGTAGAAAGGTTTTTATATCTTATAAATTTTATAATTAATTATATAAAAATCATTATAAGTTTTAGATTTATAAATCGTTATTATTGCTTTAATTTACAATATTTATATTATTTCCTTGGTTATTATTTTAAGGTTATGAAATTTATAACCCACGCTAAGATGGATTTCTTTACATAACAGATAACTGATTTTAGTTTCTTCTCTAAATTCCATTTTATTAAATATCTTGATTATTAACTTGATAAGATTAGCTTTGATTAACAGCATTATTCCTTACGAGGTTAACATTTGAAGGTTAAACACTCTAATTATTTGCTTAATTTCTTAGAGGTTAAGATTCATTTATTATATTATTGTTGTTAGCAACATTTGCGTTTGCCGCATTATCTCCCTGATTTCTTTCACTACTTTACTCGCTAGCCATTTTAATCTAATTAAAATGTTTAATCAAGCTATTTTTCTATAAGTCTGTTCTACAGAAGGGACAATTCTCCTATTTTTTTAGCCATTACTCTAAACAGTCTTTGTGGAAGTAGTGATTGCATATAGTTTCACGGCAAATATCACTATTTTCAAATTCACATAGACACACAGCACATGAGTCATTTAAAGTTTTACCTTTATCTTAAGCTTTCTTTTTAATATCTTCAAAACTTAGAGCAGGGAGGAATTCATCTATAATTTCTATAGTAAGTTTGTTGGATTATCCTCTGCGCTGCTACACTCTTTGTTAAGCAGCATTAACCTAAGCTTGAGCCATTGTAAGATCTAAAATTTGATTTCTCCGCGCATACCTTATCTTTATAATAGTTAGTATAATCCAAATCAAGAAGAGTAGAGCAACTATACCGACTAAAAAATAAATAATCAATAAATTTGTGTTTGAAATATCTCCTGATGAGCTTGATATTGATATCTGAATGATATTTGATGGAGAGGAACCTTGATTTATAATTGTGAATCCAAATACAGTATATTTAGGGTTTCCTGAGTTATCATATTATCCACTTCCTTTTAAGGTTAAGGTATAACTAGAACTAGAAATCTGTGTGTGCATCAAATAAATATCAGACGTAGGAATTATTTTTTTAGGATCTACTCCTTATATACTGACAAACATATCAATAGGAGGATTGTTACTTAATAAATTAATTTAAATAGTTAGGTCTGAAGCGCTATTTAAGCTTTAAATAGGTTAACTTGGAAGATAGTAATAATAATACATTTATTTACCATCGATGGGTTTTTTTTACGATTTATCTGTTATCAAAATAGCTTCAGTCGAACAATCTTCGTCAACAAATCCGACATTACAAGTACAAACAGCATTTGAGCAAGTGCCTCTAGAAATTTAAGTATAAGGGTTTTAACAATCAAAGGCACACTGTTGTTATACAGCTCCACTGTATTGTGCTCTAGCTGTCAAAGAATAACTCACTTAAGCTCCTGAGATAAAGAAAAGAAGTCTTATATCTTTAAATGATTGATTCTACGTATTGATTGTTAATGAATACATTCCATTAACTCTAGTAAATTAATTAAAGTTAAATCCGTTGCATTTAGTAATGTCTATCTAGTTGTTAGAGTTAATAATGTTTGGATCTTAATCGAAAGAATAGCACAATAATGGTGGCAATTAAAGATTTTAGATAATATTAAAGTTATCCATTTGGCTAAATAGAATTTCAATGACCAGATATTGCAGTCCATTTGTATCATTATTAGTAGATGAAAAATAGAATAATTAATTGTCAATCATTTAGTTAATTTAATATTTTATCTAAACATTGAATGGTGTAAATCCTGTTAATTATAACGCAGAGGTGAAAGGCTAGCTAAAACTAAAACCTAAGAGCGATACTAATAAATAAAGAATTTTTATAAGCACTTTCATCATAACTATGAAATATTTATTATAACTCTTTGCTGAATAATTAACTATTTAATTAATTAATTGACCAATATTTATTGAGTTAGTAAAACTAATATTAAAATTTTGATATCTGCAATTCTTGCTATTGAAAGTGAAGTAAACCAACCTTGTTTAAGTAAATATATAATTTATAGATCATTCAGGATCAATCATAATAATGCAAATATCCTTTCTACTTAAAACGCAAATTTAAAATCTCTTTGAGACCTGAATTTTTTCCATTCAATACTTATTACTGATTTTTAAACCATAAAGATATCAAAAATATATGCTTTTCATAGACTAAATATTCAAGCCTTATTTTTATAATAATGATCAAGTAGTATATGAAAGAAAATCTAACTCAATTCTAATCCAAATTTTAATAGATGTTATCATTCATGGCTCATAAATAAATTAGACCTATTTCATTTATCATCAAAATAAATTTAGCAAAAATTATTTTTAAATCCAACAAAAAAAAATCAAATGAACAAATAACTCGAATAATTGTTTGATTACAAAACAAAAGACAATTGATATCTAAATAAGTTTGGTTAGAAACTATTCAATGAAATTATTAAAGTCGATATATTTATACAACATAAAGGATATAAAAAAATCAAATTATTATAATAAATTAAACAAATTTGAATGTACTTTTCTACTAATTTAATTATTGTCTTTAATTATAAATAAATATTATATGTAAGTTTTATAATTTAATTATTTTTGTATCAATTCTATCTACAAGATTATAAAATTATTTAATTTTTTTCTATAATTCGAAATTAAACAAAAGTGTTAACATTTATTTAATTGTAAATCCGTTTAAAAAAAGTTTGTTAACGTAAATAGTAAGATATAAAAATACAATTTACAAATAACTTAAATTTATATCAAATCTTATTTAATTGTAATCAATAGTTAGATATCTTAAAAATCTATTAATTCTTATAAAATAATTTAAAAGAATTTCTAAGCTATGAGAATTAAATATTAATTCAACAGCATTAAACTGAAAATAATTTTACATATTTATAAATATTAGATTAGGTTTACATATTTAATGAAATTTGCAATCTCTTTCCTGATTTTTATTAAATTTAAATAGAAATAGTTGTGCGTGTTTTCTATTAATAGCATCTTAGCATTAAAAGTTAGTTATTACTTGAATAAGCTTCTCTCTGATAAACAATAATATTTAGTATTCAATTTAACTAACAAATTCAATATTGATAACATTATGCTTTTACAAAAGAAATTAATCAGAAATAAATCATTTAAACTATTTATAATGTTGATTATAATTAATAAACAAGTAAGTATATTTTTCCTTATTCATATTTAGATAATTATGAAAAATTATTAGAAACTGAATTTCCTGCTCATAGATTTTTTGTCAAATTTAACTTAATCAAATATCTGAATATTGATTATTAATTTGCTAAAGATTTATATTCTGATTTAAAGAAAGAAGAAATACTTTAAACTCTAATCAAGGATAGATAATACAAATAGCTTATTATTAAATTTTTGATTACAAATAACTTGAGTTTCAATTAAACTTGATTCTTAGAAGACTTAGTGATTTAAATAAGAATATCACATAACACATAATAAAAATAGTTTTAATTTAATTTATTTTCGTTATCTGTGATTTCAACTCTTACAAAAAAACATTTTTTTTGAAGATATTCTATGAAATATCCAAAGGATTTAAACCCAAATCAAAAATTTAACATTTTATTTGATTTTTGTAGGGATTTTATGAGATTATGAAATTTAATAAGTAGTGAATTACTATTTTTAAATTTTAAATATTGTTGAAAAGTGAGAAAAAATTTTTTTCCCAAGTTTGATTGAACTTTGATAATCTCACTAAAATTGAGTTTTGTTAAATTAATATAAAGGTTAAGCCTTATTTATGAATTTATGATCTAATAAAATTTTAAATTTTCATTTAGATATTTATTGATAATAAATAAATAATAAAGAGGATGGATGGACATTTAAAAATTAATTAAGATAAATATAATTTATATTATTTTATTAAATAAAAATAAAATAAAAATTTGAGATAAAATAAGGTTAAAAAAAAGTTATGCAATAATAGAATAACACTTATTTTACCATATAAAATGTAATTTATTTATATTTTATTTATTTTTCAATTTTAAATTTAATATATCAAAAGTTTGTTTAGTCTAACTTAAATGCTCATATTCATCTCACTTTATAATTCAAGTAATCACTTTTTTTTAATATTAGCTTTATTAAAAACTGTCTTTTAATTTATTTAAAATTATATTAAATTAAAAATTATTTTCTTTAAACCAAATAGTGATCATAAAATAGAAGTAAAAGATATAGATTTAATCATCTCATCTTTAAATAATTGCAAATAAATTCAAACTATGAGTCTTTAATTTGAGTATTTTTTAATATTTTTTGACCAAACTTTTTTTATCAAATAATATGAACTTAAAACTATTTTTTTTATTAGAAATAATAACTTAAGTGATGACTAGGTCTACTAAATATTCATTAAAATGCATAAATTTAATAATTTAAAATGCCTCTATATTAATTTAAAGTAAAATATTTGAATTTAGTTTGAACAGAAAAGATATATTTTTAAAAATTTTGCAAAATTTATCTTTATTGATGAAGTTTATTTAAAATTTAATTAGTTGCAATAAAGTTAATCAATAAGGCATAAAAAGTATTCAATAATATCTATAATATTATGATGATTTAACAGAGCTTAAACTTTAACTGTCGTAAGAATAAAATATATTAATTAATTATTTTTAAAAAATTTTTTATCTTAAAGGGAAAACTGCATCTAAATATAAGATTTAACTTAATTTAAAAATACAATGAAAAACCTCTCGAAAATCAAGATATTCGAATTTGAATTAGGGTATAAAATATTTAATTTTAATTAGATTTTATATTATATGATGTTTATAACTTTGTACTAATAATGATGATGAGATAATTTTAATTTTATAAGATCAAATAAAATTAATGATATAGGAGCAATAGCTTTAGGTGAATTACTAAGCAATTTTACAAATTTGACTTAGCTGTAAATTTAGTTATAGTAAAATTTTAAATAATTTTAATCTTTTATTTATTTTGTTTGTTATTTTATTATTATTTAATATTTTTTTATTAATTATTTTTAATTTTAACTTATTATATAATTCGTATAATAGTTAAAATTTAATTGGAGATAAAGGAGCTGTTTTTTTAGGCTAAGGGCTAGGTAAATCTTGCAATTTGGTATGTTTAGAACTGAATTTATAGTAAATTTACTTAATTTTTATTTACTTAAACTCTGCTATTGATTCAAATTAAATTTCTAAAATTTAAATTATTTTTTTATTTGAATGTTTGTATATCAATATTCTCTATCTAATTTTTTTAAGCTAAAATATTATTGGCATTTAAGGAGCGATTGCTATTGGGAATGGAGTTAGTAAATGTACCTAACTTGAAAACTTAGATGTAGTTTTGGCGTATATTAAATATTTTTGAAAATATTTATAAAACCATATTTTATTTAGTTAATTTAGATTTTATAAATGAATTAGTGAAAATAAAATTTTAGAAACTGGGGCCAGAGGGTTAAGTAGAAGTTTGAAATATTGTAAGCAACTTATTAGCTTAGAAATATTTATATAGTAAATTAATTAAGATACTTTACTTATTTAAATTAAATTATTTATATATAATAATCGATTAGATTGATTTAAATTTCTTTAGCATTATTTTCTTTAATACTTACTGTAAATGAGATTTATTATCCTTTAAAATTTAAATATTTGATTTCATTTACAAATCCCTAAATTCTATCGAATATATCATTTTTATTTATTAATTAATTAAATTAGATAAAATAAAATTGGAGATGGAGGTATTATAGCTTTGTGCAAAAGTTTAAGCAATCATTAAAATCTGATAAATTTAAAATTTTGCTTTTGGTAATTTTTAAAGAAAAAAATATAAGCTTTAAATTCTTTCATAATAAAATAAATTATGAATTTTTTTATATTTGATTGTTTATTATAATTTTAATTTTTGTTTTTTTTAGTTTATTAAAATATATGTATGTTTTATAATAAAAGCGAAAATAATATTGGAAACAAAGGAGCTATATTTATTGGAAATTTATTAAGCGATATATCACAACACCTAGTTAATTTATATCTTAATTTGTAGTAAGTTTTTAATTTATTTATTTTTTAACTTGTTTATTTTATTTAAGTATTTTATAATCAAATTATTGTTGTTTTTTTGTGCTTATTTTGTATTCAGGATTTATCCATAATGTCTGGAAATTATATCTTATTTAAAATATGAAAAGCCAAAATAGAGTTGGAAATGAAGGGGCTTGTGCTATTGGATAAGGTTTGAGTAAATGCTCAAGACTTTAAATTTTAGAATTGATTTTATCGTAACAATTATTTAAACATCAATTAAAATTTTTTATTTTTTGTTTTAATAAATTATTGTAATTTTTAATTAGTTTTAATGAATGTATTTTGTTTTTAATAAATCCTTATAAAATTTAAAAAATAAGGAAAAATTAAATAGGCGATAAAGGAATTTAAAATATTGGTTAAGGGTTGGCTAAATGTTAAAATATGTTAGATTTGCAATTATATTTGTAATTAAAAATAATTTCTTTTGTATTTAAAATTTATATAAAATCTAAATCTAAAAAAATATTATATATAATGAGTTTAATATTTTTTTAAAAAACATAAGACAAGATTAAAGTATAAAAGAGGAAATTACTAATATAGGAACAGACTTTAGTAAATGCACTAATCTTTCAACTTTAATATTTCATTTTTCGTAAATATGATAATATATATATGTTCCATTTTTATTAAGTTAATTGCTCAAACATTAATAAGAATTCTTATTTCCTAAATCATTTTTTTAATTTATAGAAATAATTAAATCAAGAGTGAAGGACTAGAGATTATTGGTTAATGGATAAGCAATTGTTATAACCTTCTAAATTTAAGCATCTACATTTAGTAAATATTGATTTAAAATAAAAATAAATTATTTTATTAACATTTTTCAAACTTTTAAAAATTATTTTTTGTTTCAGTTTTTTTAATTCTAATTTTATTTTGAATTTTTTAAGCTAAAATTTAATAGGAGATGAAGGTATAATTTCTTTAGGAAAAGGGCTTATTAATTGTACTCAACTTGCTACTTTAGAATTAATTTTATGGTATAGAGTCTTATTTTATATATTAAGAAAGAAATAAAAATATTTTGAGGATTTTTATGATAAACTATTTATTTAAAAATAAATAAAATTTAATGTTTGAAATTTCATATTATTCTTATATAGGGATAATCAAATTGGAGATTTAGGTGCTCAAAATTTGTATACAGGATTAAGTTGTTGCAAAAATCTGACTAATTTAAAACTTAATTTGATGTAATAAATACATTAAATAAAACATGATATAAAATTTAAATATATTAAAATAAAATATAAGCTACAATAAAATAACTGATTAAGAAGAAGAAAACACTGGGATAGCTTTGAGCAATTTACCCAAATTATTGACTTTAACACTGATATTTTAGTATATTAATGAACTATTTACTTTTTATATTAAACATTTTAATTTTATAATTATTAGTAAAAATGAAAAATACTTTAAATCCAAGGAGCTTCTTTTTTGTAATAATATTAAGAAACTAACAATAAACGTTAGGTAATAAACTAATAAAAATATTTATAAACTTTTCTTTGTTAACTCAAATAATTTAAGGATATTTCAAATTCATCATTTTCTTTTTTCATAAAAGCTTTTGCCCTTTTAACAGAGAGTAGATAAACCACAAAAGATAAGCTATGAAGATAAGAAGATTAGTATAACTAAATACTATATTTTAATGATTTTTATAAAATTATTTTGTTAAATAGTTAAAGGAATTTTAATTTTGTATAGCCTTAAATAAAATATTTATTTAATTTCAAATATTGTTAAATTATTTCTATTTATGGAGTAAAAATGATAAAATAAAAGAGTAGTTTTAATATTATATTAATGTCTAATTCTAGATGCAAAATACCATAATTGTATTATTGTGTAAAAATATAAATATGATTAGAAAAGATAAATTTTATCCTTTCATAATAATATTAACAATGTCATCACTATTAAGAGATTAATTATATTATTTGGAATATTATTAATATATCCTATGAATTTAAATATAATTATAACTAATTTCTATTTCATAAAAATATAATTTTTTATTTGTTTTCATTTATTGAAGGGAAATAGAAAATAATATTTATGTAAAAATAATAAAATAAAAGATTAGTTTTTATATTATATAAATGTAAAGATAAATTTTATCCTTGCAGGAGCTATATTGATAATATTAACAATATCACCACTATTAAGATATTAATTAAATTATATGTACTTGATATATATATATATCTATTAGTGAGAATATTATTAATATTAGTTTATAAATATTATTATATCAAATTGCTAGTTTGATTGAGACATAATTTTTTATTTTTTTTAGTATTAATTTATTGAAGCGAATTAGAAAATAAAATTGTTTAAATTTTATACAACATTTTATATATATTTTCAGGTGTGAATTAAAATTTTTTTTAACAGAGATATAAATTAAGGAATTTTTTATTAAATCTAAATGAACATTTTACTTTCCTTTTTTCTTTTGAGTAGTAAGTTTTCTAGTGAAGATATTTATATCGTAATGATCTCTTCATTAAGGGAATAGAATTTTTTAGCAATAGAAATATCGTAAGCATTGAAAACACAGTATTAGTTGAATGTAAATTCTATAACAAAACAGAGAAATTTAATATCAAGGCTTTATTTCATGTCTTAAACTGATTATTTTTTGTTACCTAATTGGTTATATTAATCGATTTCTTCAATCAACTAACTCTCTAATTCGCTTATGTCTTTAAATAAACCTAAATAACTTTCTTCTATTCCTAGAAGTATTGCAACTTTAAGGATTCTTATTTCAATGTTTAGTAATTGATTTGCTGTAAATTTTATTGATTTTTACTTCTTCAATATTTCTAAAAAATTTTAAGAAACTATATAAAAGTCATCTTTAGATTTTAAATTAGCTTCAACCATTCTTGCCATTTTTCTCAATTTAGGATTCGTTATTAAATATTTTACTTCTTATTTTAAGTAGTAGCTGAAGGGATCATATTACGATTCAGGTAGAATTTTATTTTTTAGTGGTTTTATAAATTTATGGACAGGATTGGAGTGGATTCCTAGATCAAAAAGCAAGGATTAAATTCTAGAGTCTGAATTGAGTACCAAATTATCATCATAATTTTATACAAGGCAAGATCTTACTGATTCTATTTTTTCTAAAATACGCAAAATAACTTCTTTGATGAGTGTTTAATCCTTTCTTAAAGAGTTGTAAGCGTAATTTTTAAGTAAAAAGTATTCTATCAAAGTAACATTAAAGCTTTTACTTAAAAATTGCTAGCTTAAAATATTGACTTATTCATACTCTCCTTTAAAGAGATGGGAAAAGAATTAAGTTGAACTGTCAAGTAACTCTTTTTGATCTGTGAATTAGTTTAAAATTGGGATATTTGTGTTTTCTTTGATATCTGACACAATTAGTTAAATAAATTATCTAATTTATTTTTTACCTCCTATTTCTTCAAACACATTGCTAGCCAAAATACTTTGTTTACTGTCTTCAAATAATTTAATTATTTTTTCCTGTAAAGGTTTATCTAAATTCATATCTTCCATTTTTTTTTACAAAATGGCTCTGGATTTCTCAAACAGTTATGAATTTATTTTGAAAAGGACTAACTTATCTTTTTGTTTTTAATTCTAGCTATTTTATACATCAAGCTAAGAAAGTTGCAAATATTTGCTGATGTAAAATGTGAATGAAGAGCTGTCTATTTCACTCTACTTTAACTCTTTCATAAAATCAACATCTTTTAAAATGTAACTTTCGAGTCCTTGGCAAAGTTCATCTATTGTAAAGCGTAGTTAATTTTAATTATTTTAAAATGAGCTCCTCTATTTATGAGCAGATGATTCTTATTATTCTATGTTATTTTATATTTATTGTTCTTATTGTGAGCTTGCTTGTAGGAAATTAGAAAAGCTTTGCTTGCTGTATTCATTTTGTTGTTCTTGGTTGAACTTAGTTTTGATGCTGTTCTTACGTGTTTGCTAATTTTATGGAGTCACATTAGCAGAACTAAGAGAAAATTGTGAGTTTAATGATGAATTTAAAGTTCTTAAATTCGTATTTACATTATTAGAATTTGATGAAATATTATTAACTATTTACTGATTATTAGTTGAGTTGTTTCTTGTTAGGCTGAAGTTTTTAGTGTTTTTCTTCAAAATTTAGCTAAGCAGTGCTTGGTTAGAGGAGTGGTGTCCTCCATTATGTGTAATTTCTATGTTAGAAGCTTGTCGTTTGCGATTAAAAGCAGTAGGAGTGCTAGTTTAAAGCAACTGTTTATTTGAAGTTAGCAATGGAGTGTTAATTATTTTTGGAGTATCTAAACTACATACAGAATCACTTTGATTTAATAAATTATTTGATTAGTTATTTTATTTAATTAAATCTAAATTAATTTTATATTTTTCTTATAAATTTTATTGATTGTTTATTGTAGGCATTAATTCAGAATGAGGACTTAGATTCAAAGGCGAAAGAGGATTTTATTACTATTAATTTGAGTTTTATTTTATTGTGCTATTAGGTGTAATACTGTTGAGATTAAGAGGAGTAAGATTCTCATGATTTCTTAAAGGACTAGGCCTGCTTTAGTGGTGTTAAAGACTGTTGGGGGATTATAAATGAGAAGCATGATGTGATTAATGAGTTTTATTTTTTTGGTTTTATAAAAATATTTGTTAAATAAGTATATCTTTTCTATTATTTAGAGGAGATGAAACGTTAAGCTGCTATTTGAGATTTCTTCTAATTTATTCTTATATATTTGTGTTTGCATTAGATGGATTATTGGATTGGGAGGATTACTAGCTATTTAATTATAGCTGCATACTATTATTATTTTTTCCAAAAAATATAAAGTTGCTTTTAGATTTTTAAAGGTGCTAATGATTATTATCAGTCGACTTCTTAAATTTATTGGTATCTATTTCATCTTTGCTTTGATTTAAATAGCTCCTATTGGAAATTTATGAGTTTTCTTGTAAAAACTCATTTTTTAAATTATTTATTATCATAGATTTAGGTTAAATTTTTGGCTCTATGGTTTCTTCAATTTCTTCTTCATGGACTTCCAATTAAATCATTGATGAATATCCTGCCTTTTTAGGAATTTCTAAAATTATAGAATTCAAATTTGATTTCCCTTAGAAAAGAGGCTCTATTAGAGTTTCTGACTTAGAATTAGGTTCTATTTGAATTAAAGAATTTATTTAAATCTATTTGCTACTTTCTTACTTTTAAGCATTATAAAAATCTTCCTTTGATATATTCAAGCAATTATTAAAAGAATTTTATTTTTGCTAATCATTTTATTTTTATTCATCTTCTTTTGATTATCTTTAAATTTCTTTTTAATTTTTAAGATTAAATTTAATTGTCTCACTTTATTATGGTAAATTTGAATATTCTTTGTTGATGATATTTTGTCTTAAATTATTTTTAAGGTTGAAATGGTTGAGAGAGCTATTAATACTACTCTATTGTAAGCTTGCAAAACGTTACAAAATTTGATGATGACCATTATTTTATTTAGAATGCTAGTTATCGTCTAAATTAAAATTATTTAATTCTAAATTAGATTGGTTTTCAAACGATATGAGATTTGTTATATTTTTATCTGAGCCTGGTAAAAAATTGGTAGCAGTGTTTGTATTAGAATTAGTAAAAATATTAAAACTTTTGCCTTCATTTTTCTATGAATTGTTGTTGCAATTAAAATGAATATCATCTAGAGAAGGCTATTTATTTATTTTATTAAAGCCAGTATTGTTGGCATTGCTTATGGGGATATTTGTAATTGATGAACAATTTGAAAAATCATTATTGTTGCTGTTTGCGTTATCATTTCGATTTATTTAACTCTCCTTCTAGTGTATTAGCTATTATTTTTGTGGCTATGGTTTTGTTTGAGCTGTATTAGTTTAAGAATTCAAGCAAATATTTTAGCAAGAATTTATAGCTAATTGGATATATGAATTCTAAGGCAAAAAGTTAAGACTGTTTGTTTTTTAATGCTTTATTTTTTCAAGTTTTTTGTTCACTTTAGAGAGCTCCAAAATCTATTTCTTTTATAATTTTGTAGCTGCGTTTCTCTTCTACTTATTTATTCTATCTTCTTCGTTTATCTGTTATATTTCTTCCATCAGAGGCATAGAAACTTTTAATTTTGTAGGTGAAACATATTTATTAACATTCTCGCTAGGAAGATTTCCGTGTGACCTAAGATTTTGAAGTTCGACAGTTGAAGTCCATTGACCATTTTTTAATTTGGTCTTCATTAATTCTTCTTCTCCTCCGCTTTTTATTTATATTTTCAAACTTTTAAAAGGTGATTGAACTCCAAGCTAGCTTACGAAATTATTTTTATTTTAGATCTAGCAAATTTGGTGGTTAAAAAGCATGTTTTTAAGAGTGAACTTTTAACCTAAATTTTGAGTAGACTGACTTAAAACTTGGACGTCAAGCATGCTCTAGCTCATTTGCTAGGAAGTAATTTTCTTAGATGGACTATTTATAAAAATTTTATCTATAATCTTTTAAGCCATAGTTGTATTCATCGTGTTTATATGGTTATTATTCTTATTTTACATACTCTGTTCCTTAATAATTTATTTCTCATATTTTGCTTTGAGATAGCTCTAAAATTCAGTTTTATCAGTACTCAAAGACAATTGATTCTACTTTATTTGCTATATCTTTTACTGCTTAAAGTCTTTTACAGGAGAAAAAAAGTAATGTTTGGATTTTGACTCGTTTAAAGCAGGAAGGTTATCGCTTTTTAGTTGATTTCTTTCTCTACTCATTTAATAGTAATCTACACGCAAAAGAAAGAAGATTTATGCTTTTAATAATTTCAAAATTAATTAATTTATGTTACACCCGTAATTATATAAAAAATATCATTAATCGTATGCAAAGATTATATTTTGGATTTTTATGCTGGCAACAAATTATATTTTTCCTTAATATCCATACATATATATATACATCCATTCATTCATCAATAATTTAAGAGTTAAAAATTTACTATTAAAAGATATAGTATTATAATACATATTTAATAAGCTTTAAAATGATGTAAAAAAATGTAACAAGTTAAACAACTAGTTATATTAATATAAAATTATTTTAAATAGTAGCTATTACATCAATTAACCTAATATTTTCCAATTGATAAAACTCAAATTAAAAAGCTATAAATATTAATTATTATAAATTTTACTATCATTACAACAAAATTCAAGTAGAACATGTAATAGGATGAATTTTATTATTATTTGTATTATATTTTATTAAACATCAAATATTTTAAGTTAAAATGTATAAGTTAAGAATATAAAGATAAATTTACTATTAATTATTTTTTTATTACTATTAACAAATCTTAGAGATTTATGTATACTCTCCAAAGATGATAAATCATTTTAAATTAAATAAAAAAATCATTGTTATTGTTGTTATTGTCTTGCTTTCCTTTTTAATCCTTCTTCTCTTGCAAAAGCTAAAAAAGAGCGATAAGATATTTCTTTAGATACTTAATATAAATTGATACAATTATTAAATGCCTTTAGATCATTTTGGTTCAAATTTTAATCTTCATCATTTTGCTTTTAAATAATTACAGCTTTATAGCAAGTTAAATATATTTAACGAGCGAACATATCGTTCAAAGCAATTTCCATACTCTACATTTAATTTAAACAGAAGCTTTTATTTTTTTAATTATTTTATTACTTTGTGTGAAAGATGTTCTTTCTTTATCTATAAAACTTTTTGGTATGTATTTAGATAAATTGTTTGAAGCAATACTAAATAATAACAAAAAAATAAATTTGTGTGTTTATGTGAATGTATGTATCTTATTGCTTATTAATTTATTTAAAACTTTTCTATCAAATAGAAATTTCTTATAAAGGCAATTTTATTATTCAATTACTTAAATAAATAAATAAATAAATAAATAAATAAATAAATAATCTATAATTAATTAATTAATGAATAGAACTCAAAAATTAAAAAATTTTGTAAAAAAATAAAAATTTGATGCAGTAAAATTATTTTAATTTTTTGTATTTTAATATATTTTTTATTTATTCATTGATAGTTTGATATGTAATTTAATTCTTATTCTATTAAAAACTGAGTCTGATGATTTAGTTTTAGCTTCGCTATTGAGGTCTTTAAAATACGAAACCAGATCCCTATTTACCAAGAGGTTACTTACAGTAATTATACACTCCCAAACCAATCTTTTATGCATGTGCAATTATATGGTGAATTAAGCTGTTCTAGATAGCTTTGAATTAAAGTAGGATTTTCTAATATTTTTAAATCATCGATCATATGTTTTTCCTTTTTTACTCCTTTTTTGATCATGTCAATAAGTTCTTTTATTATATTTTGATTAGATATTAGATGAGTCTATAATTCGAGAGAGAGAAGTAATTTTTCTTTTCTGATTGAAATTTCATGAATCGATTCATCAAAACCTTCTTTCTTTAGCAAAAACTAAGTAATAGCTTAGCAAATCTATTCTATCAAAAAGACTTGTAAATTCTACTCGTTAACTAAAGCTTTGATATGCCTCCTAATGATTTGTATTTCAGGATAGAAAATCAAATTCTTAGTAAAGACAGATGCAAACCCTAATAATTATTCAGCCTTTTATATTTTTTTATTTTTAAAATGACAAAAATTATCTTAAAATATTTCAATGATGAAAAAAAGCAATATTAAACTTTTTTTTAATTTAAAACATAAATAATTTATGCTTTAAGCTAAATATTTTAGATAAAATAAAAAATTAAACTTTTGGTAAATAAAAAATACTCAAAAATAAATGCTTATTTATTCAAATAAATTGAATAAAATAATTAAACAATTTTACTTAAAGTTAAGCAAAAATTGGTATCTTTTATGTTATGTGGCTCTGCTAGATGGTTTGAAAGACTATTTTTTCTATTTCAGATTTAAATGATAGACATTCATGATCTTCTACTATTAAGTACCTATAAAATGTATTAGTTGATTTTTATAAAGATTAATAATTAATTAATTGTCTTTACCTCAAACTTTCGATCTTCTCTAATATTTTGAATATTAATATTTTAGGAATTTATTGCTTTTTGAGAGCATTATTAATCTAGTTTTTGAAGAAGTAGAAGTAAGTGTGTGTGAATTTATTTTTTCCAAAGACTGTATTGACTAATGATTAGAGTTCATTTACATTTCCAACAAAAGCATCTTCTAAGATTTGTATAGCACTTTCAGTATTTATCATTTTATCGTAAGTAAAATATTCACTCATAAAAGTGGAATTCTTTGCTTCTTCATATACCTTTTGTATTATTTATTTTAGTAAATCTCTTGTGCAAATCTATTCCATGAGAGTCTGAGGTAGAATTTTATGCTTTTTACAAAAATAAGTTTAATGAATTAATAAATATTTTAATTAATTTGGATATTCGTACTAGATTAATTCTATTTTTCATTTTATTTGTAAATTTAATATTAAATTTTTCTTTTTATGCAAAGCAAACCACACAAATTAAATTAAAATCATTCTGGATCAGAATTTTATTTTATATACCTTATTAAATTCTAACTTTTCTAAAATAGGTGCGAAGTTGGCGTTTGTTTAGAGCAGACTAACTGTCTTGTAGTAAATCATGTCATTTATTTTAAAGAATATCTAAGAGTTGCCGTCTTTTCCACAAGAATTTTCCAAAAAGCGGTTTAGATAAAATGTAAAAATTTCTCCTGACATCCCATAAGCATGTAAATATTGCTTTAACTCAGAATGATGAGAGTCAAGTTCATTACTTACTAAAGATAGTATTTCTCTAATATAAAGTTCATTATTTTTGAAGAATTCTGATTGTTTGCTTTACTTAGGGCTAGATTGAACTGATTTACTCTTCATTTCACTGGTAAGTGATAAAGTAGAAGTATTTGGACTTGATGCTCTAGAGTTAGTAGAAGCACCATATTAGGAAAGAGAGTCAGAAAAATTTGATATTTTGCTTACCTTTGTAATTATCCTAGAGCTATCTGAAAAAACTAGCGGCTAAGTTCCAAAAGACTTCGCACTGCTCGGTGAAAATGCTTAAGAATTATTTAATAATTTCTCATTATTATTATTATTACTTCCAATCACTTTTGATACAATAATGCTTTTATTTATTTATCGAGGAGATGGAGAGTAGTTGGCATAAAACTATTCTTTAGATATTTCTATTTTCTAGTGAGTAGTTCCATATTTTGAAGGCTTCTGCATCTTTTAAAATCCATTCTAATTTTTAATAGTTTCTAAATTTAAATCTGGAATCTACTTAGATTTGTAAAACTGAGAAGAAGAAGACTTCATTGCTTTTATTTAATTATTAAATTCTTATAAGAAATTATAAATTTTCAGAATAAGATTAATAAATTTTTTTGTGTTTTCTGTTTTTAATGGTTAAAATTAAAAAGGATATTAAATTTCATTATTAATTAAAAAAATATGTTTTCTTTTCATAAACTAATAACACAAAATAAATTGCGTGTTAAAATTAAGATTTTTGTAAAGCATGAAACCAATGAAAAGACTCTTAATTTTTTTTTTTTCATAATTATCTATTGTTTTTCCAATTAAATCCCTACAACCTAAAAGAATTCAATTGTGAAATAGTTTCATTCATATTTTTTTTTCTTTTAAAATTGCAAAATTTCTCCAAATATTTAAAAATAGCTTTTAAATAAACGTGAAATAAATTTTATAATACTTTTTCTATTAAGAAAAAGGAAGTAGTTAAAGATCTTTTTTGGAGTTTATAAGGAGGAATAAATTAGTAAATATTACTTTTTATTCTATTTTATTCTAAGGAAATGTTTGATAATAAGATAATTAGTGTTGGAAATAGCTATTAAAAGTAAGATAACATATTTAATATAGACAGTTTATCTCAAAAAAGACTATTTATTTATTTTTTTTTGGGGTTATAATGAAATTATATATGAAAAAGTCTTTTGATACTTTTAAATATTAGTTGTTAATTTATATATAAATAGATAAATTTCTCTCGAATGGTTGTATTTCTTTTTTATTAAATTTGAATGATAATTTAGCGATACAAATTTTATAAATAATCAAACATATTTTTTAATAAAATTTTTAGTAAAGAAGAAATGATAAGTATAAATTTTAATAACAGCATAATAGCTGGAATAGTTAATACAATAAAGAGCATCTTTAACATTTTACTGAGTTGGTCGATATTTATATTAGCACTTAGATTAATAGTAACTCAATATAAAGCAAAAAACTCTTTATTTAGGAGTATTTTTAGCAAAATTGAAATCAATATAATAAAATTCTATTCAGATTATAAACAAAAAACTTTTAGCAAATAGTCTTGCCAAAGTAGCAATCATGCAATAGAAAATAGGTTTAATTAAATAAAAGATACCCTAAATTTTAACTTATGCTCCTAGTCAGATCTAGTAAAAATAATCAAAGATATTTAATAATTGAAAACTCGACATCTGAATAAGCAAAAGTGTTCACTTTATTATGATAAAATGATGTTTAAGACTATTTTGTAAGAGCAAGAAAATGGACAATATCATCAATTATTTAGCGAATTCGAATATTTAAATGAGATTCTAGATAAAGAACAAATTATATTAAATATCTAGCATCTTGAAATTGATTATTTGTTTGATGAGAGATTAGAAACATATTATACTTTTCAGAATAACTATGATTAATTTGTAAAAACAGACAATAACAATTAATAATATTAAATATAATAGCAATAAATATAATAAATATCTGCAGAAGATGAGTAGACTTAAAATGAGCAAAAGGAAAAGTTAACTAAACACAAATTACCAGCAATTTACATTCACTAATAGCTTTTTGTGCAATTTATATAACTTTATAATTATAACTTTTAGGCATTTGAATTTGAAAAAAGCTCTAACTTAAAATACACACAAGCATTAATGGTATAAAATCAATCCTATATAATAAATTCTAATAATCTTAATTTGTAAATGCCAGATAATATTTTAATTTTTAATTCATAAAATGAATTTTAAAATTACACTAGATCATTTCTAACTCTAATACTTTATATAAAAATCTTCAATTAAAACATACACCCTTACATAAACTACCTCAAAGAATACACTCTAATGGATATACTCTTAGAAGACTGAATAAATCACAATCTTTTTGAAATCATTGCTCATGTAACTAACCAAAAAAAATATAAAAAAACTTTTACTATAAAAGTTAGCTTATTCAATCAATAAATCTTTCTACTTCTATACATAATATTAAATAATTTAAATTATCTAATACTAATCTATTGTAAAAAACATATAAATTTTTATATAAATTTATTAACTTTAGAGTTTTTCAAACTAAATTATTCAAAACAATTATTTTAATTTAAATCAAGAAATTTAAAATTTTATCTATTTATTTTGTCCTTCTTTAAATGATATTTAACTAATAAATAAATCAACCATATCAGTTTTCTACTCTGAAGAATGATTTTTCTTAAAATTATATTTTTAATTTAAATGTTTCTAAAATAATATAAAAACAAAAAACAAAAATCAAATTAAGAAAATACTTTGAATATTAATCTGCAAATGTATGTAAATATGTATGAATGACTGAGCTTTAAAAATAATTGTTGGTTGATTTAGAATTATTTGATAATTATTAAAATTACTTATAATTTGATTGAATATTATTTGTGTAAAGGTAAACATTAGAAGGTAAATTGAATAAGGTATAATTTAAAGAGTAAATAAAAATGGAACTTAAGAATTTGGCTTTAAAAATGCCTCAGTAAAGCGAAGAATTTTTACGTCTATCTGATGTAATCGACATAAGATGGTACCATATTGTTTTACTTGAAATTGTTATGCTGAGTCCTACAGTTATCATCTTACTCTCTAATTTCTATAATTTAAATATTTTGGTCACTTTGTTAATCTAGCTGGGTGTAGTTTTGATTGGTCTTCCTTGGCTAGCAATGAAAATACTTAACTGTCCTTTAATTTATTTTCTTTATAATGAGCTAGAGCATGTTACAAAGCAAATTCATAATGGATTCATCTTTTTTCTTTCTATTTTTTTCAGCATTATCCTTGGATATCTCTTCCTATCTCAAAATTACTAAAAGCTTCTCAAAGTCCAAAATGACAAAAGTGAGTTATTTATAATGACTTCGTGTATGGTTTACAGTTTAGTGAACCCCATTTTTGAGGAATGGTTTTGGAGAATATTTGTGAGAAAGATATGGAATAGACAAGAAAGAGAATACAAAAATTTATATATTTCTCTGCATTATGCTGCAGCATATGGAGTTTTGATTTATTCATTATCATCATCACAAATTATTACTTATTGTTTAACTTTGTTTTTCTTCTTAGCTAATGAAGTTTTTTAAATTATTGGTGAAAAAAGCGGTATAATTAGCTCTATGTTAGCTTAAATGGGTATGCATATAGCAGTTTCTATTATTATGATAGATATTATAAATAGAAAAAAGTGAATAATCATTCAAATCTAATTAAAACAAACTATTTAATTTTGATTTTTCGGTAATGGAATGTATTGATTGATACTTATAAGGGTAAAAAATTCAATATTTTCAAATCTATAATTAGACCTAAATGAATGAATGACCTTTTATTTTATTATAAATATTAAAGTAAATTAGGAAGCAATTTTTTGAGTATCTTTATTTACATTTATATGGTAATGACTGTATTCAGATGGTGTATTATTTCATTTGTCATCATAATTAAGAATTAAATAAATTTCTATAAATTACTTACTATTCATTCATTTTTTTCTTCTTTTAATAAATCATTCTGATTATTAAATATTTTTGTATTTAATCATTTTTTTAGATATTCTTTTTTGAATTGACTTTGTTTATTATTTAAGTGACTTAAAGTTTATAAAATTAAGTTACTAGGATTTAATTATGACTCTATTTTTCTAATAATCAAAAATAAATTCAATAGCCAATAAATATGATTAAAGATTAATAGAATTGATTCTTCTATTTTTTAGCTTTATTGGCAAAAAAGATTTTATCTAAGCATGATTTTAAATTGTAAGTATAAATGGGTAATTTTTTTATGGTTAAAATTATTTTTTCTTTTCTTAAAATAAATCAAATTTTATATAATGATAAATCTTGATATCATTCAAGGAAGCACAAATAAATATAATTCAATAAATATCTTTAAATAATTATAAAAAAAATTAGCTTTATAAGAACACATGATAAAACTTTAGCTAATTTTTTTAATAAATTCTATAATTTAAATTTAAAGCAGAAAATAGAATATTAAATGATATTCTAATTAGTTCATTTGAAAAGCATTTCACACAAATAATCAAAAAACATAAAAATAAAAATATTTATAACAATTGCAAAGCTTGTTTAAACTTGTTAAAAATTTAAAAATTTTATCTTTTTGTTTTAAAATGTTTTTAGTAAAAAAATATAATCAGCTTTTTATCTTTAAAGAGGAAAACATCGTGTTCGTTCTGATAAAATATTATGGTTTTTATATTTAAATTGATTTAAAAATTTTTTTATTTACTGACAATTTTACTATTTTAAAAATCCTTTTCATGAAAATAAAAGTTTAGTTTATTTTAATTTATTCTATTACTTGCATGTGCTGTTTGTTTTATAATTAATTCTGTTGGAAGATAGATATTTCAAATAAATAATTATCTTTAGATTTTTGATATAAATTGTATATATTTTCTGAATAATTAATTGACATAAATAAAGTAGATTCATATCATTCATTTTTAAAATTAATATTTGAAAAAAGACAAATTCAGTATTCATATTTAAGCAAATGAACGCTACCTAGATTTTAGATGCCACTACTTAATCAGCTCAGTTTAATTTGGGCAAATGCAGAGTAGAAATACAATTTAAATGATATTAATCATCAATTTTTATTTAATATCATAATATGAACCTATTTATTTCTAATAAAGTCCAAGCATATTATTGCGCATCCTTGCACTACAAGAAATTTATTTTATGCCAGTACTTGCTCATTAAAGGGGCAAAATAAGGTAAATTTAATTCTTTTTACTATCTGTTTGTTTGTTTGATTATTTACTTCATTTATCAATTAGACCCATTTGATTGAATTCAAAGAAGACGAAAATAAGATATATAATTTAGAGTCATATGAAAACGAAGGTATTATTAGATAAGTAGTACCAGATTCGCGTAATGAAGAAAGATTTTACACCATTTACTCTACATGTAAGTATTTAGTTAGACAATAATTATTATAAAATACCATTTGTAAATTAATTTAATTATTATTTAAATCAAATAAATTAGTTGATTAAGCAGGAAACGAAAAAACTGGATTTAATTTAAAGGGCTCGTCAGTAAAAGGAAGCGGAGAGGATATTAATAGCGTTTAGTAACCTATATTTAGCTAAAATTTTGATACATATATTCATAGGTAAAATAACGATTTGAAAAATACCGTCTTTATCTTACTTATTTTTTTATAGCTTAGTTAATAGACTTAAAGATTAAAATAAATTGTATTTTGGTGAAACTCATCATTTAAATGTTTTTGATATTTAGAAGTAATAAGTCTCTCTTAAGTTAAATGAAGGTGAATCTGGTTCTAATCTTTGTGATGTAGACCCTCACCACAACGATTATGTTGCAAGTGCTTAAAACAATGGATCAATTTTAATTCATGATATAAGAACTTAAAAGTAAATAAATATTGGTTTTATTATTATAAAATATTTATTATAAGGTATTTTTATATAAAATAGGCCTGAATATGTAATAAAAAATGCACATAGATTAAGAGTTCATGATCTTGACTTTAACCCTCTTAAATTATATTACTTCTAAAGTGTTGGCGAAGATAACACTATTAAATTCTGGGAGTTAAGAAAACCTAACTTACCTATGAAAGTTATTGATAAATTAAACAATATGTAATTATATACATTGAATTAATATCTAAAATAAATAGTTTTAATTTAACTCATTTAATTTATTCCAATAAATAGTCCTCTTTCATGCAAGTATAACAAAGTCCACGACTAACTTTTGATAACTGCCTGTAAAATAAACTTTTAATTTACAAATCTTAGTTTAAATTTATTATTTAATTTAATTTAAGTTAATGATGGAACTCTTGGACTTTACAGAGTTATGTCAATGAGCTCATATCCTGACTAAACTGCTTAAAAGTAAAAATAAATTCAAAGTTTTTTCTTTACTTTTTATGATATATTCTCTAGAAAAAAATGTTTATTCACAAAAGACTAAAAAAGTTTAATTTTATAAAATTTAGATTTTTAAATTAGTTTGTTTTAATTAATAATTTTGATATTTTTATAATTAAATTTTAATTTATTCAATAATTGTAAATTAATTAGGGAGCCTGATGGACTTATTAAAACATATGATCAACATGAAAATACAGTATACAGTGTTTCATGGTCCAATCTATCCTCTTGGATATTTGCTTCAATTTCCTACTAAGGAGATATTGTAGTTAATATGGTGCCTAGTAGTATTAAGCATAGAATTTTGTATTGAATTTATTATTTAAAACTTAAAAAGTTAAAACTTCAAAAAATAAATGAATGAATGTATTAATTATTTTATTTGTAATTAAATGTTTAATCTTTATAAATATTTTAAGACTGATTAGTCAATTATTCACCAAATAATAATTTTTATTAAAAATTATATCAATTTTCAATAAATATTTAATATTTATTTTTATATATTTAATTTATCATTTTTTAATTATTTAAAATGTGTTACATAAACCTAAACTTTTTTTATTTTTTTTCAATTTCTTACTAAGGAGATATTGTAGTTAATATGGTGCTTAGTAGTATTAAGCATAGATTTTTGTATTGGAATTATTATTTAAAACTTAAAAAGTTAAATTTTCAAAAAATGAATGAATGTATTCATTATTTTATTTGCAATTAAATGTTAAATCTTTTTAAATATTTTAAGACCAACTAGCCAATCATTTACCACATAATAATTTTTATAAAAAATTATATAAATTTTCAATAAATATTTAATATTTATTTTTATATATTTAATTTATCTTTAATTATATAAAATTTGTTACATAAACCTAAACTTTTTTTTCTTTTTTTTTAGAATAATTTTTGAAATGAATACTAAATTCATTATTTTTTTAGGATTCTAAATTCTATTTTCACTGCTTCATCTTTCTGTAATCATCAGAAGTATTGCTTTCTCTACTTTGTCCTTTATTTTTATATCTTCTGTATTGATAGATACCTCCACAAACTTTCAAAACAATGATTGCTACTAAGTACAGATAGTAGTACCAAGGCTATTTATTTAAAAAAAGAATTATTTGAATTTTACTTTCATTTTAATAAATAATTACGAAAGTCCAATCACCATTTTTAATTTGTTAAGAAACTGTGAGCTCATTTGGAAATCCACCTATATATTTAGTTTTATTAAAATTGATTTGGATTTTGTTTTAAAAATAAATTCTAACCTGGATAAAGAGAAATTCCTCTTACTATCATATATGCTCCGACCAAAGAAGAGGCTAAAATCAAGATATAACTAATAATTTAATTTAATAATAAATAAATTGTTTTCATTTACACAAAAATGAATTAATTATTTTACCTTTTAATATAAACGCATAAGCAGCCAAAAATGAATGAACACAATCCTACTTCTAACCATAATACAAGCTAGTGTTATAATTATTAGATGTTTATAATATATGCATAGATTTATAATTATTTAATGATTTGTCTCTTTAATTTTAAGTTGGTTACTTTATTTGAACTAGCAAAGTGGAATGCGTTAAAAATAATAAAAGCTAAAAATGTTCCTGCAAGAGCTCCAAGACAGAAGAGTCCAGCCTTTTCAACTTTAAATGCAAGAATAGCACCTACTATACCTACGAGAACGCTAACAATAATTGCAGTCCAATTTAAGCCAGTTGATGAATCTGGCTTCATAAGTGCTTCAAATATGAACTTTTATTTTTATTTAAAATGAAATATTTATTATCAATTTGAAATTATAAAAAATATCTATTACAAAGGACAACAAAAATCCTAATGTGAACCCGGTCAGAAATAGAGTTAACTTAATTAACTTAAGACCAAAGAAGCATAAGAAAAAGCCTACAACTATTAAAAATATTGTTCCTACCCATTTATTATCATTCATGAAATTCCATATGCTAGATAAATCTATAGAAGGGCAACCTTTAACAAAATATAAATTTTAACAAAATAATAACAGCTAAAATTAAATTTAACCTGCTTTTGAAGAAATACTTAAGGTATAAACTCCATTTTGTATTTCTAAACTTTAGGTATTATAAGTATTGATAGAATCATCACATAAAACTTTCAAAACAAATTGCTATTGAACATTATTCACTTGCTACCCACCTTGAAATTTAACGATTATACCTTTAGAATGATTATCATCATCTATTAATTATTAAATTGTTTTTAATGATAATCCTAATTATAGAGAATCTCTATCATTTTAAGATCAAATATTTTGCCATAATTAATTGTTTAATTAAATATTTACCTATAAAATCAAATTCAGAGGTGTTAAATTCATCACTTCCTGTCAAATAAGAGCATCCCTACTAAACATAGAAGGTTGCGTATGTTTTGCTTTAACTACATTATTGAGAACTTAAATAGTTATCATTGCAGATACTCCAGTAAATAGTACCTTTGCTACTACCATCTTAATATTAGTTTGGTCTATCATTAAAAGAAAATTAAAATTTGTTTTATTGATAAATTTTACTATGAGTTTTAAAGCGGAGAGAAATCATATAAAGATCCTTCATTAAGTTTAGTGCATGATGAGGCTAAAGTGATTTATAATAAAATCAAAATACTTAATGAAATAATGAAATATTTTCTGGTTTGCATTTATTAATTTGTTTGTTTGTATAATACACTAACTAACTAACTTCTATAGTATTTACTTTAATTAAATTCATTATGTACCAAATAAATATATAAATGTATATATATGTATGGTATCTAAATCAATCTAAAAGTGAACACTATTGATATGCTAAATAATTAAATAATCAATTATAATATTTTTTGATTATCAAATTTTACTTATTTTTAATTACTATTTGTTAAATTCTAACTTATTAAAAATAATACTCTTTAAGTATTTAATGTTTCGAAATCTTTATTGAAATAATTTGATATTAAATTCATAACAAAATTATTTAATATATTACAATAATTAGAATTACAAGAAAGCTAAATAAAATAAATAAGCAAAATTACTTTAAAATAAAATAAATATAATTAAATTTTCTTTAAATATTGATAATAATTATATAAGTTAGCAATTTATTCATATCAAAATAAAAATTTTATTCTTAATAATAGGGAAAAAATCAAATTTTAAGTTTTAATTGGAATATAAAATCAACAATTGGTAAATTATTTAATTTAAAATCTTTAAAGAATATTATTATTTCAAAATAAGAATAGCCTGACTAATTTCCTTTAATTTGATGTGAGAGGGTTTTAATATGATTTTGTATTTACTAAATAAAATACTAAAAATTTTATGTAACTTTATATTTTTTAAATTTTAATTATATAATTTTTATAAAATAAACCCAGGAAGAGAGATTTAACACTTTTAAAATAAGATATATATCCAGTGGAAGTGGATGTTAGGTCAAATAATTTTTATTTTTATGATTCAGCTTTTAATTTACTGCTAATTTATATTTCAGTATTTGGAGAAAAGAAAAAATGGTACATTTTCGGCTCCCAAGTAATTAGTAAATCATAGATATAAAAAATACTTTTATAACTTATATTTTTATATTTATCTTTAAAGTTCTAAGATAAATCACATAAAATAATACCATGTGAGAATATGAATAATTTTTATTTATAAATAATTTTGATAAGTTAAATAAAACTAAATGTAATTATCAAAAAATAAAAATTATAATTTGCTAATTATAAATATTGATTTTATTTTAAATACTTTATAAAAATTAAACCAATAGACAAACAACTTTGTTTGATAAAATCTCTAATAAATTATTTCTAAATTAATATTAAAGTTTGTTTTAATAATTTTTATTATTCAGTAAGCAAATAAAAATAAGTTCATTAGTTGTTTATCCATAAGATGAATAATTAATTAATTATACCATTAAAAAATAAATACTTTTTAATTTATCTCAATAAATGTCAATCTTAGCAGATTTGATAAACTATTTAGATTATTTAATTAAAAAGATTTATTATAATTGTGATTAAAAAATTTAAGCATTTTGAATTATCTTTTCCTTTATTATAAATAAAAAACTATTGAGATTTTTAATTTGAAGTAGATTCATTAATTTTGCTTGCTTTCTTGTTGGAGAAAAAATAAATTAATTCTTCTACAAATTGAAATATTTATTTGTTAAAATTGAATGACAAATAAAAATAAATTATTCTTCATTTTTATTTTTTCTTTTCTTTGTTATTCTGAAAGATAATTAGATAAATAAATAAATACTTAGTTATTAGAAAATGAAAATCAATCTTTTAAAAATCTGATTTTCAAAAAAAGAGGTGAAATGTTTTGAATGATTTATATAGAAATAAACTATTAAGATAATCTCTTTGGGAAAATACGAATAGAAAAAAGATATTTACTATATTTATTATTTGGATATTTAATAAAATTAAACTAATTTGAAGAAATGTATTTTTCAGTGTAAATGATTGTTTTTTGATTGAACAACTGTTTAAATAAATTCGGGCTGTTTTTTAAAGCAAAAAGGAAAATTGATGGAAGTTTGATTTTTAAAGAAATATTTCGAAAGAAAAAATATAGAAAAAGAAGCTAATTAATGTTATTTAGCTGAAGATTAATTCATGTGTAAGCAGATATACATTTACTTAATAGATCAAATAGATCAAAAATTTAATTTATCCTTCAGATTATTTATTTTTCTAAGTGCTCGATTGAGCTTTTTAGGGTAGCAAATCTAATCTATTCAGCTTTTTTATACTTTGAAAAGCTATTTTACAATATTTTTGAGTGTGTTTGTTTGTTTAATGTATGATTGATTGATTGATTGATAGCTAGTGCTTGAATGAATTTTTTTTAATTAATAACTATTTATTTATTTATAATTGATATTTATTTAATTATAAACAAAAGTAAAGCAAAAATTTATTATTTATTTCTTTTAAAAAGTAAAAATGAATTTGAATTAAAATTCTGATATAATGAACAGCGGCTCTGTGAAAAAACAGATGTAGAAAGTAAAAAAAATAAATGGATTTACCCAAAAAATAAATATCCAATAAATTCTGTCATATGTCGTGCTGGCATGTCTCTTTTTTGTGTTCACATTTTGCATTTTACCCACTCTTTCTTTAGCTGTTTAGGTAAGTTTTTAAGTTCTTTCTTAATTAACAAAGTGAATAATCTAATTATCTACAAGACTATTACGTATTGTTTATTAACTAAGTTTTAAAAAATTTAATATCAAATAATTAATTTATTATTTGACCTTAATATGCCTTTTTTCATTACTTGCTTTGACTGCTATCCATTAAAAAGATATTGATTGCTCTTCATACACTCGAATTAAAGTTTTAATTTAATTAATATTTAGATTATTTCAGGAATTCTATATTATGGATCATTTGTAATCATGTTTATTTTAGGATATATCTGCACAGACTTTGATCCTACTGACTAAAATGTTATAAAAGAAAAGACTGCAAGACTCAATAAGTAATTAATTACTATTCTATTAATTTATTTCTCGTCTTTAAATAACTAATTAGATTAATTTAATTTTAGAAAATTCAAGTTTATTTATTAATATTTTTCTTGCAAATTTATTTGATAGCTCTCAAATTATTTATTTATCAAATATTCTTTTAAATATACTGCAAAAATAATCTTATTAGTATATTAACTAACTTTTTTTCTTTGTATAAAGCATTGACTATGATGTTTCCGCTTTAGATTTTTATTGTGTTAACTGCAACACACATGTTTCTAGTAATAGCAAACACTGCAAAGCTTGTAATAGGTAGATAAATTGCTTTAAAATATTTCCATATTTCAAAAAAATTTAAAAAAATAAAGAGTTAGAACTATTTGTTTTTTATTCAGCTAATTAAAGCAATATAAAATAATATATATTTATTGATTTACGCATATATAATTCTATTTGTTTATAAAAGATGCGTAGAAAATTTTGATCATCACTGCAAGTGGCTAAATAATTGTGTTGGATAAGTTAATTACTCCCTTTTCTTTAAGCTTATAACAAGTGTGCTAATTCATATCATAATCTTCACTGTATTTGCTTGCATTTCTTTATTCATATATTATTTTGGAAATGATGATGATAATTAAATTTAAGCAGAACTCTTCTTTTTATTTTCAAATGATTCCTATATAACTGTGAATATATTTGAAATTTTGTTATGGATCTTTGTAGTTGTAGGAATATTAGTTGGATTTTTTGATGGCAATTTAGTTTTTTTCCATATTTACCTCCAAAAAATGAATCTATCTACTTATTAATACATATTATCCTCTCGTGAAAAGGTAATTTAAATATTTAGAAAGCGAAAACATATATTTATTTTGATAAAATTTTGTTAAAATAAAATGGTTTACAATTATATATTAACAAATATTTAACTTTTAATAGAAATAAATGGAGGAAAACAGAAAGAAAGACCTTTTAGAATTGAGATAAAGAGAGAAAGAAGAGTAAAAAAAGCTTAAAGAAGAAAAGAAATAAAAGGATTAGTTAAACTAAAATAATAATTTACCTATTTAATAAACACAAACAAATAATAATAATTAAAAAAATTTACAATCAGCAAACCAAAAATAAGTTACTCAATCATCTTACATTTATACTCCATAGTACAACACTAACAATAACAATAACAGTATTAACTTCTAGAATTAAAACTAAAATATTAATGTTAACGAAGATAAAAATCTAAATGCTGCAGTAAGTAGATAAGACAGTATGGAAACTCATTCTTAGAGAACAAATCCATTTGAATTTGCAGATTAAAAAAGAGGATTTAACCTCAAAGGAAATACTATTAACTCATAATTCAGCTAAAAAAAGCTAAATAAATAAGGATTTTGGTAAGCATTTTATTATTTATTGCTTATAATTTAAATATTATTTGGCTAAAAGGGCTTAAATTTGTTGCTGCTTTAAATCTCAAAAAAATGAAGCTAAAATTGGAGCAATTGGATTAACAAAAATTGATGAGTAATCAGAATTTATGGAAGAAAAAGAAGATTAAAAAAATGAAAATTTTGCAATTATTGATGTAATTTAATTAATAAATCTTTGTTTTTATTAATTAACATTTTTATTAGGAAATGCATCAAAGGGGAATTTGTCAAACAGTAGATATCATGGATGACATATAAAAAATGAAAAATTAATATTCAGAAAGACAAATGCATTTTGAAATCAATAATAATGAATTGTATTTAAATAAAGCAGCTCATGTCCTTCAAAGTAATACAAAGATAGTTAACAAAAGCATTAACATTAATGAAAATGCCTTAAATAACGAAAATTAATACTAAATTAATAAAATATAATTGGAAAGAGTTGCTACTGAAGAGTTAAGCTTGAAGTAATTGCCTCAGGAAGAAGGTAATTAATCTAATCCTGACTTTGAAAATAATAGCAATAGCAGTACCACTAATAACAAGAATAAGAAATTTAACTTTAACAAAAAAAACAATTTAAAGCAATCTAAATCAGGTTTAGACATAATAAGTGTAAACTTAACTTAAAAATCTGATTCTCCTGATAAGCAAAGCAATACTAATAAAAATAGTACTGATAATTTAGCACAAAAAAAATAACATATGCCACCAAAAATACTTTACCTAAGATCTGCCTCTAAAAGCAGTATGAAAAGCAATTAGCAAAGCAGTAACGGTGAAGTTCATGAAATAAAAACTGAAGATAAACACAACTCAATACCTCCAAGCTAAATTCAGACATCAAATATAATAAATATGTAACCCATACAAATAAAATAAAACTAATAGTCGATAAATGAAATCAATTAATGAATCAATCACCTTCAAAAAATAAATAAACTATATTTTGTAATCATTTATTTTAATTCACTCATTATTAATAATAATAAATATATATTTATATATTGTTTAATTATAATTATCATTAATTCTTTTATTATTTATATTAAATAAATCTAATTATTTATTAATATAAAAAATTCATACTTTTTTATTGTTTTATTTATTTTAGTCATTTAAAAAAAAAATAAATTACAATTTATTCAACTATTAAGTAATTAAAAAGGAGTATTATTTGAATAAAAAAATTATAAATCTCAGTTTTTTATACATTTACTTTGAAAAAATGTTTAAATTTATTTATATTATTCAACTCAACTAAATCAAATTTATATTTGTATTAAAATATGTAAAAGTAAATTGTTAGAAAATTTATTTTAATTTGCAATTATGTTTTGAATAAATTACAAAATATTTAAATTTTGTTTTAAATTATTATTTGTGAAAATAAGTTTACAAGAAAATTTAAGAAGAGTTAAAACTTGCAATTTTATATAGAAAAAAATTGATATTATTAAAGTAATAAAACTATTATTATACATACAATTTTATATAAATCTATAATTAAAATTTTTAATATATGAAAGTAATAAATTAAATTTTATTGAGTAAAATGTAAAAACTCCTACCAGATAAATTATTTTGGTAAATATTGATTGAGTATATTTATTTATTCATTATCTAATTTTTGTAATTGAAGCAGCAGAGATGTTTGATTATTTTTGTTATGATTATTATGGTTGCTCGTTAGGAGCATTGAAAAACTAAGGAGGAATAACTAATTTTTACTTTTAAATAGTCAATTTTGCTTAACAAAAAAATGTTTTAATAGGAAGTATTAGGTCATTTGACATGCTAAATTCGTTATGTGTCATTTGTGGAGATAAATGAATCAAAGCTCTATCTTTTACTTATTCCATAAGTTCTAACGAATGTGTATAAGGAATTAATTTATCCATTTTTCCATGAATGAACAATATTGGACATTTAGAGTGTTTTATATAATCGATATTTCTAAATCTTTCAGCTACCAAGTATTAAATTAAGTTACCAGCTAGATGCTTAACTACATTCCTAATTGAAGTGTAAGGGCACATTAATATTAATCCACCTATTATTATTATTATTTAATTAAGAAAATATTCAATTTTATATCAAAAATATCTAAAAAAATCATATCAATTTAGCAAATATTTTATTTGAAATAAATTTATTTATTTATTAATATTTTAATTTAAAAACAAATAAAAAATAATTTATTTAGCTAATTTTGTTTTTTGGGTTTTTAAAAATAAATGAATGAAAGCATAAGTATACTCTTTTTGTTAAATATATTTTCTTTCAGATTTATCTATTTTTTTAAAATTCAACAACTAAAAATATATTTTTTCATTCATTCATTCATTTATTTATTTTCTCATTCATTTAATTTTGAGGAAGGTTAAAATTTTAATTTGATGTTGTTAGCTACTCGTTTGTTTGAATAAGATTTAGTATTAATTTTGAAATTTATGTATGATATTAATTTGATGGTGAAACAAACAATAATGTTAAATAGAAAATAAGAATTTGGTTTGTTTTTAAATAAAAAGTTAGTTATTTACCTATGTTTCTAGTACCTGCTAAATAGCATGCAGGTCCGCTACCAATTGATCTACCAAATATAATGATATTTTAGCTTTAAACTTTTAAATGAGTTCTAACGAATTCATAAATAGAATCAGCATCTTATAAGATTTAGTCTGAATTAGGACTACCTTTGTAAAGGCCGTAACCTGGATATTCAACAGCAAGGACATTAACTCTAATATATCTTCTTAAATTAGAAACAAAATCATAGCTATAGCCTAAATCCTCAGCATTTCCATGAAAATATATCAATAATTTATCACTGCCTTCGAAATAAGGCAAATAAAGACATGGAATGCTAGTAGAAGTCGCGTTTTTTAAAGTAGGTCCAAATTCAGCTGCCTTACGCAGTGGCGAGCTTATGTACATTTCTTTCATAGAACTATGTTTCTTGTTATTTCTAATTGGTGAATTTAAATGAATTACTCCTTCATCAAATTTTTATTTAGATTCTCTGGCCGTTTATGGAAATTGTTGATACTAAGGTTTGTTTTCTTACTCATTAAAATTATCACTAAAATATTAAAATTTTTTATTCGAATGTTAATGAGAAGGTGTAAACTCCTATATAATAGGTGATTGTTAATTCTATTGAGAGTCGCATAAAATATTTCTGTCTGTGAGAGTTTTATGAAATTGTTAGTTTGAGTTTTTTGATTCTCCTTAGATGCATGACAGAGAACGATTGGCATTTCTTTGATTCTATAAGACTTCAATCTCATTTTCTTTATCGATTAGGCCAGTCATACAAGAAGAAAAAGGGCCGCTTCTTTTTGCCTATATTTCGCTTTCATTGCATAAATTTTACTCTTTGTTTATATTTTACTAATGATAAATGGGGGTGTTAATAGCATGAGATTCTACCCAAATGATATTTCTCGATTCTTTCGTGTATGAACACTTTGGTGCAGGAAAAATGATACTATTTAATTCCATTTTGCTATTACCTAATATTTAGTTTGATTTTTAATTGTTTGATAAAAATTATGAAATTTTTCTAACTAAAATTTAAGTTCAGAATTTCAATAAAATCTATGTAAAATTTTTTCTATTCGTATTTTGATAAATATTAACATGAGTAGAATGAAATTATAAATTAAATGAGTTTATTAATCAAAAACTCTTCATCAATCACAAAGATAATTAAATATTTGATTGAACGACTAATTTGCCCTTGATGTTATTTTTCAAATCAAATCTAGAGCCATAATAATTTAACAACTACTTTATTTTACTAATTATTTTATTAGTTTTTACTTTATTATTTAGTTAATTAGTTAGTTAGTTAGCTAGTTAGTAAGTCTATATTTGAATTTAACTTTTTATGCAAAAAAAATAACAAATTAATAATTATTTGTATTTCTTTTTGTATTCATTCTCAAAAGCAATTAATTTTTTTCCTTTTAAAACTCATTTCCAAATTTACAATAAATAAATAAATACTTAGGTATTTTATTTGACCTAATATTTATTAATTAATTTTATATTTTTCATTAAAAATATTTATTTTTAAAATAATTTTTTTATTAGCTTTATTTTAATTAAAATATATTTTTAAATTATTAGAGCAAATAATGAGTTACTTTTTAATCTACAAAAGTAAAATATATTACTTTTCCCTAATATTTGCTAATTAATTTTATTTGAGAGTTATAAATTAAAATTTATTAATCTACTGTAAAATTAATATTTATAAATTATTTTTTATTTTATATTATTAATTAATTTTATAAGATAGTGAATAATTGATACATTAAAAATATTTATTATTTGCTTTATTAATATTTAAATATTTCTTTTTATATTTTTAAATTTTTAGAATAACTTTTAAATTTAACCTAAAAAGTAAAAATTTTGAAAATTATATTAAAATTCTACTTTTTTCATATTATAAATCTGTTTTTTTTAACAAAAATTATGATTTAACATAAAAAAATATTGTTATGAAAATTTTTAAATTATTTTACATTACTTAATATCTTTGTATTTATTATTCATGTATTTTCTTTTTGTATTTACTTTATAGAATTTTAAACTTGTTACAGCATTAAAAAAATTTTTAATAAGAATTAATTTCTATTAATAATTTAAAACGTCATTCTTAACACCTAATGCGTTAAAAATAGAGAAAATTTTAAGGACTAGAAAATGAACTACTAAATAAAAAGAAGTAGAAGGATAAAAAGAGAAAGACGAAATTAAAAGAATTAGGTTTGAGTAAGATTTTTAACTTTGAGAGGAAATTAATAATATTATTAATCGAAAGAGAGAGGAAAAAACTAAATCTTAACCATAAATTTTTGTCTAAATTGATATTAATTAATTTTCAAAAAATTACTTTGTTTGGTGATGAAAGTCTTTGCATAGTTCTAATATCAATTCATTAACACAAAATTTGAATCAATTACAATCATAAAAATTTGTTTGCATATTGTGCTAATATTTTTTTTATAATTTAACAGGAGTAAAGTTTTTATAAATCATTTACAATTTAAATTTCAGTATTTTTTACTTCAAAAACAAAGCAAATGTCTTCATTTCTTAATGATTAAATAGCAGAAATATTGTTTTTTTTCAATTAATTATTGATACTGATATATTTTTGCAAATAATTGAATTGGAGACGAGACTTTGATTGACTCACTCACTCATTCACTTATTATTTGATCATTGAAAGAATCGTTATTCATTCAATTTTTAAGTGTATGAGAGCAAATTAATAAATGAATTGATTACATGGAAAGATAGCAATTGTATGATTTTAATAAGAAATACTTATTTTATTTAAAGACACTACATGAAAAACTAATAATTAATTTTAAGATTACTATCAAAAATTAAGGAAATTTACTGTAATAAATAAAAAAACAAAGTAAATACAAACAAGTATCATAAATAGACATTCAATCTGAATTAACTACCCAAAGCGTTATATTTAAAAATCAAAACACCTGAATTATTAACCAATAATTTTGTAAGTTGAACCAATTAATGTCAAGCTAACCTTAAGGATAGTCATCTAACCTACAAAATAATGATGATGACATTTTGACTTTTTCATCAGGAAACAATCTGAATAATATGGTTTCAAGCAATACACTATCATAATAGATATCTTAGCAAGATAGTAATCAGCAGCAAAACGAAATTAAATAGAAAATAAAGAGGATACAATAAAATTGGTCAGATAAATGTAGTAGTTTAGAAGGTCTTGTTGAGCTATCAAGAAAGGCATCTAGGAATATTAATAACTACTTAGGATCCATAGAAAATGAGACTGAATAATTTTCTAAAAATTTATTAAAGAGCTCTAAATCTCTTGTTGGAGGGATAACTTGGAGCTAGGGAAAGGAGTTTGCAAAAATGACAATTTAGTTTGGAGGCGCAATACAGGAATTAGCAACAAAGAGTTTGGAGATATCACAGTTAAACTAATTAACTCTCAGTAAAAGTTTAGGAGAATATACAGAATAGATTTCTCAATAGAAGAAGCAAATGTAAGAAAAGTCCTAGCTAATTGTGAAGAACATTTCTTACATGTAAGAAAAATACGTTAAGTAATACGTGAAATATGTAAAATGCTGCAAAGAAGTAGAAAGTGCTATTTAAGAATAAAAGAATGCCTAAGAAGATATCCGTCTTTATTACAACGTAGCATATACAATGAAATAAGACATGAAAATAAAAGAACTTGCAAAAGAAGCAGAAAAAGAAGAGTAAAAAGTGTAGTAAGCTATTGAAGAAGGCAACTTTCAAATTGAAAATTTACCCAAGCTTATTTAGGAAAATTACAAATAGGTGAAAGAAATTTTCAAGTAAACTTTACACAAAATCATAGACTCTGTTGTTGCTATACATAGCTAACAAAACAACCTTTTTTAGACATTTAATTAGTACATTGTTGATAAAAAGCTGAATGATGATCTAATTGCTATAGTTGATGATGATTAAAAGGTAATCCAGGAGAGGCTATTTAAAAAGAGTAATTAGAATTTTTTTTTAATGTTAGTATTTTACGTAAGAATATTTATGCATGATAAAGTTGATCGAATGAATGAATGTATGAATATCTTTCTAAAAAATAAAAGTGATTATTTGTTCGAAAAGCAAATTTGTCGAATATTGATCATATATGATGAAAAATTTTGATAAAGAATAGATTACAACTAATTTGTGAAACAAAGGTGTTTTAACACGTCATTTAGTTTTATATAATATTATTTAAATGAATTTTACATCAGAATTCTTTCGAAATATTAAATTTATTACTCATTTATTTAATTATTAAATTTCCTTTTTTTTTATTAATTAGATCCTGATACTATCCCCCCAGGAGTCAACTTTATGCCAATCCAGTCAGCTCTTGCTCGTAAGGAAGATGTAATTAACATAATTACTTTCTTATTTACTATGGATTTATCTCAAATAACCATTTTCATTAACATTTTCCATCAAGAAACAATTTCCCTCTTCAAATTAATTAATTTTTTCTATTTTTACCTTATTCTTTTTGCAAGTTTATCTTATAAAGTTACTTACCAAATTTACTGTTTACATTTTTAAAAATCATTGCTTAATTTCAACAATTATTTTTTTGAATTTCCTTTAAATTCTTTATGAATAAACACAAAATAAAAATATTTTTTTATCAAAATGACTTTTATTTAGCTTTAATTTAAAATATTCAAAATTGAAGGATTTACAAATAAAATATTTTGATAAATCAAGAAAAGAAAATCCCTATTAATTAAATTCACTAATTATTCAAATAATTCAAAAAGGTAAATGAAAATTCAATTAGAGCTTATCCAGAAGCTGCCTTTTAGTATTTAGAAGTTTTTGAAGTAATGATGTAAGAAAGAAAAGATTTAATGAAGCAAGTTAAGGACTTCTTTGGAGATATGGTTGATTTATATGGAAATTTATATTCATAAATAGAAAATTAGAGCAAGGAAATCAAGAAAGTACTTACTGGTTCTAAAGGAGATTCTATTATTGATCTGCTATATGCTATCCTCCAGGATCTAATTGATTAATAGTAGAAGAACTTAGATCATATCAAAACTATTTTTAACTTGCTAAAAGCTAGCAATAAGACAATCACTTCATGTATCAGTGATTAACAATCTTAAAGTAATGGATTCTTTAATATGACAAAGAAGCTTTTTAATGATTTTGGAAAGGCTACCAACAAAAAAAAGTGGGTAGTTGATACTAGCTCGTTTTTAGGTATTTCTCTTGACACCTTAAATTAGCATGAGAAAAAGAGAATAGTTCTAATTAAAGAGCAAATCTAATAACTTTTAAAGCAAATTGGTTCTTTCTTAGAAAATAGCACAAAGCAATCCTAAGAGCAATAAAATGAGCTTAATTAGAAAAAGGAACACTTGGATGAAGAAATTTTACAAGTGTTTACTTCATATAGTAAGATTTTCGAAAACCCTGTGATAAATTAAGATGGAATAGTTTATGAATACTAAAAATAATTCAAAATATCAAGTTAGCTACAAAAATAATTAGATGAAATCAGCAACAAATAGTATATTTACAATTAAATTGACTAATTAACATCTTCCAATGTTTCTTCATAAGATAAAGAAACTACTCAAAACGGAGGAGACAACTCTCCTAAATCTAGCAAAGGAAGTTCTGATAGCTAAAATGTAACGAACAGCAATACAAAAGAAGGCAAGGATGATCTTACCAATAGCATGAATGCTAGCGTGAGTGGAAGCTCTAAAAAAGAAACAAAATTCACATTATTATTTGGGCTAACAGAAAATGAATAGCCTATTGATACCTTCAACTGCGCATTCTCTCATAAGATTTTACTGCAAGGCAAGATGTATATATTTGCAGATAGGATTGGTTTCCATTCTTACTTTAACAGTTAGTCATTTGTTGGAGACACAGCACTTTCTATTCCCTATATTGATATTATAAGAATCGATAAGAGAAAGAATGCTCTCATTTTCGACAACAGTATTGCTGTTATTACTTAAAGAGGTGAACTTTTCTTTACTTCATATGTCTAGAGAGATAATTGTTACAAGCTCATTACTTATCTCATGCAAGCAGTTAAAGAAGGAAGAACTAGTATGGTTCTTTCAGCCAAGAGAGTCCTCGAAAACAGTGGTGCTAGTAATGAGCAAATAGAAGAAAATAGAAAACTCTCTGATGTTTCTTCAAATGGTGGATAGTAAACTTAAAGCAGTCCTACTCAGTTCACAATAAATAAAGAAGTTGATGAGGTGTAAGAAATTGTTCTTAATAGCAACCAAAAAGTTATAGAACCAACAGAATTGTCTGCTAATGCTGGTACAATAGAATAATCTAACTTAGAAGAAAATTCTGTTGAAGATAAAAATGTTGCTGCTGTTGAAAGTAAAGTTACTTCCTAAAATGTTGAAAGAAAGTAAAGTAATACAGAAAAAGAAATATCAGAAGTGAATAAAGTAGCCTCTCTAGTTGAGCAACCACGCTCTGGAGTTGATAAAATACCCCCAGTTATTGAAAAAGAAATAAGTAATAATTTAAATAAGTCAGCAGCTTCTAATAGTAAAGCACCTTCTCTTAATGTAAGCGCTGCTAATTCTCCAAAAAGCCAAAAATCTGTCAGTAATTTTTCACAATAAATAGATCCTCTTTCTTCTGGGGTAATTAGAGATTTTACATCTCAATAAACTTTAGGATTGCCTATTGTATAATCAACAGTGATTGAGGATGATTCATGGATATAACAAAGAAAAAATATATTCAAGTAGCAGAGTATATTTGAAAAGGCATAAAATGTCTCTGAATTCGAAATAAAATTTCCTAATGCTACCCCAAGAGAAATTTTTAACATTTTATTTGGACTAAAACCTTACAAGCCATAACCTGAAGGAAGCTAAGAATTTCCTAATTTTAGATTTTACATTTTCTAAGAATTTTAGAAGGATACTGACATACAATTTCAAACTTTTAATCCTCCTCCTCCAGAATGGTACACCAACTTAGACTGCTCTGACAAAGATACAGTGAAGAGTTCTCCAGAAATTTCTAATTTGGAATTCAAAGTTGTTCACCCAGTTCGTGAGAAAATTCCCTTTGGTCCTAAAGTCAGTTACTGCTAAAATAAAGAAAAATATTTTTGGATAAGTGCTGAAGAATTTATTATTGAAAGAGAAATTTTCCTTAGCAAAATACCTTATTGCGATTATTTCACAATAAGATTCTAATACAACATAAGTTAAGTGTAGGATTAGACAAGGATCCTTATTAAACTATATGTTCATTTTATGAAGAGCACTACTTTTAAAGGGAGAATAGAAAATGGTTCATTATCTGAGAATACTGAAGTTATAAATACTGTTTTTACTCCTCAAGCTCAAATCGCTATTCAAAATTATTAAAAGTTTGAGAAAGTTTAACGTTTACAAAGATTAAAGTAAGAAGCTGAGTAGAATTCTTAATAATTAACATTTAAATAATCTCAAACATTAACTGCATCTTTTGGAGAATCATAACAAATGGATTTTATAGAAAGATAAAACTCTTAATTAATTTAAAATTAGTAAAAAATAGAAGAAAGAAGAAAACGCTTTAAAGAACAGAGTCTTTTTACAAATGCTGAGAAAACATCTGACTTTGAATTGCTAGTGCCTGAAGCTCATCCAAGAGAGATTTTTAACTTGATCTTCTTTGATAGCAAATACAAACCAGAAAACAGTGATAAAACTTATCCTCATTATTTATATTACTTTATGGAAGAGTTTTAGAAGGATGTTGATATGCATTTCGGTAAATTTTCACCACCACCTCCAGAATGGTATGCAAATTTAGAATCTGTAGATTGTAATTCCGTCTTAAACAGTGAAGATTATTCCCTCCGTGAATATAAATATGTGCATCCAGTTAGAGAAAAAATACCTTTCGGACCAAAAGTGAGTCACTGCTAAAACAAAGAAAAATATTATTGGATAAGTGAAGATGAATTTATAATGGAAAAAGAAGTTTATTTAAGCAAAATTCCTTATTGCGATTACTTTACAGTTAGATTCTAATATTCATTCACTAAAAACGAAAATTAAGGTACAAAGATTATATGCAGAATTTATGTTAATTTTATGAAGAGCACCACTTTTAAGGGCAGAATAGAATCAGGTTCCCTTTCTGAAAACACTGATGTGTGGAAAAATGCTTTTTCACCTTAAATATTACAGGTAATGTAACAATATATCTAAAAAAATGGTGAAAAGAGAAAATAAATATAAGAGCAACTATTATAATCAATTAGATTATCAGCAGTACAAAGCTTAAAAAGCGAAGATTCATCTATATAAAATCAAAATACCAATAAAAAATCACCTCCAATTAAAAAAAGTAAAAGAGATATAATAATAGAATAACAAAATTAAATAACTTCATTATATAAACTTAATGAAGAGCGTTTCAAATCATTAAATAAAAGACTACACGACATGCAAGGTATAATAGATCATCAAAATAATCAATTTAAAAACATTCTAATTGTTATAATTATAATTTTGATAATCAATCTAATCCACCTATTTAAATGAAAAAAATTAACTAACTAAATATCAATAAATCCTTAAAAACTAATAAAATCTTTTGTCACTTCACTCATAAATATTATTAATTAGTAAAATTATTATCATCTATCCATCATTTTTAAAAAATAATCTCTTAATATCTTATCAGAAATTTATATATTTGCTTCATAACTATTTGTTACATATAAATAAATTTAAATAAATCTCTAAAAAATTTTTTTAAATTTAATCTTAAAAATGTTTGATAATGGCAAAGCAATAACATAAGGTTTTGCATTAAATTTTAATATAAAATTCTAAACTATTTATATAGATAAAGTGTAATGAAATTCAGTAATTTGTTGATCTGTTATTGCTTCTAGAAAAAATTCAAAATAATTTACTCATATTTATAAAATTTTTGTTTATTTTAAATTATTTGATGAAGAGTATATAATTATAATATTAGGATATAAATTTCTATTAAAAGTAGGTCATCAGGTTATTATCATGAAATTTAATTTTTTTTATGGTACTTTTTAATGTAATAATTGTAGTCAAATTATTTTGTTTTTTTTTTTAATCCAAAGGTTTTAAATAAATTTATTTTTTTGTTTGAATAAACTATAAATAAATAATTTAAATTTTAAGCCTATTTATGGTCTATCTCATTTTCAATATAAATTATGATAATATTTAAATAAAGAATAAATTAGATTTCCTTTTTTATGCAATTTTTTATTAAATTTATTTAAGGTCATTTATTTGGAAATTATTCTTATTTTACATTTATGATACTTTTTAATGTAATAGCACTATTTGTAGTGAAATTATTTTCTTTTTTTTTAATTTCTTAATCCAAAGGTTTTAAATAAATAAATTTTTTGTTTGAATTAGCTATAAATAAATAAATAATTTAAATTTTAAGCCTATTAATGGTTTACCTCACTTTTAGTGTAAAATTCTGATAATATTTAAATAGATAATACATTAGATTTCATTATTATTTTATTTATGTAATTTTTTATTAAATAAGTTTCAGATTACTTATTTGGAAATTATTCTAATTTAATATTTATTTTCTTTATCATTCTTCGAAATTTTAAATTTAATCATATTCTCAAAATTAATTATTTCCAGGGCTTTAAATTTTTTTTTTTAAGTAAATAATATTATCAAAGAACAATAATAAAATTTATAATTGTTTAAATAAAAAAGGAGTAGTTGATTTAAAATATAAAATTTACATAATTTAATTTTTTTTATAAAATATCTTTTTTTGGGAAATGTATTTTTATGATAAAAAAAAAAAATTATTTATCTAATTTGTTTTACTTGGTTATAATACTCAATTAAAATATTTGTTTGTATTTTAATAAACGAAAATTTTAAGATTGTATTTGCTATTTAATTAGAAATTCATGTATGTATTAATAGATAGATAGATAAATAGAATGACTAAAAGTCCTCAATATATATTTATTTACTTATAGCTTTTATATTAATTATAAAGAATAATAAAAAGTTAGGTCTTTGAAGTAAAGAAAAATAAGAATAAATTAATTCCTAATGTCTTACTCAGGTTATAGTTTAAATGGTGGTGTCCACCCTTGTTTACCTTTCTATGAAAGAATGTTATAATGTGCAAAGAGCGAAGCTCTTCCAATTAAAATGTGTACCGCATAAACTGAAGATTATCTTGAATGTCATCACAGAAAGAAATAAGTAATTAGATTTATAATTATCATGTATTTTTTACCAAATAGAATTAGAATAGTTTGAAAATGTTTAAAATTTTTAGTTTAAAGAAATTATTTAGAAACAATAAAAAAGCATAATATATAAATGTATCAGATAATTTCATTTAAGAGTAGGGAATATTGTTTTTAATATATGTTGCAATAGAGAAAATTATAAAAATGTTTTTATCATGATAATCACATTTAAGATTATTTATAGCTACATCAATCAATAAGAATGTTTAAAATTTGAGAAAATTTACTGAAAAAGTCTCTGTTACTTAGCTAAAGCTGAAAAATATGGTGATAATATTCATTTGAAAACATATTATTTAAATAGGTTTTAGTTAAAAATTAAAATAACCTATTTATTTCTTGTTTTGGATTTGACTCTATCACTCTTTTCTGAACCCAAATTATCAAAGATATTGTCATAACTAATAATAAAAGCAAAAAACAAGAAATAAATCAAAGAAAATATTCCTTATATCTTCAGTTGTCAATCATAATTAGCTATAAAATAAAATAATTACTATTTATTAAAATATTTTCTATCGCATTAAATACATTTTAACTCACTGATAATTTTAAATAAATCAATAGTATGCTTTGAATTATGCAATCAAAAAAGAATTAAACAATATTAGAATTGTTGCTTTGCCTAGATACGATGAAGAAAACGATACCTTCGTTCCTTTCTCACAAGCAACTGCTGACCATATCTTTTAGTGAGTTATCAGAAATAAATTAACTTCTTTGATTGTTAATTTGAATGCTTATTTCAAAAACTTAATAAATCAGTTAAGCAATCTAAAATATGTGTTGCACTGTATTTTTCTTGTTAAGATTTTACATTTATCTTACCCATAATTTCTCATTTATCTTAATAGTTACTATAAAATCAATTTGATATTCAATTTTAATATTTTAAAATATCAAAAAATTCTGTTTATAAAATGATTTTAGGATTAAATAAATAAATTCCTTTCATAATTGTGTTAGTGTTTTATTAATAAAAGAGTTGTTTATATATTTGAAAATAATTTATTTAAAAAAATTAAACCTTCATGCTTGTTTTTGTGCAATCCTAATGATTGAAATGTCGTATTTTATTTGTAATTATTATGTAAAAAAAAAGTTGATAAAATTTTTAAATTAATTAATTAAAAATAAGAAATGCATCAAAAATAATATTTTTAAAAAATTATATTTTAATAAACTTAGAGATTAATATTAAATTAAATTATTAATTTGCTAATTGTTTTTTGGATATAGTTTTTAAAAGTTATTTAAAAATTGATTGTATTTCTAGAAGAAATAATTAAAATAATTAATCTACTTTAAAAAAATAAATTTTTTAATTTTTCACTTGAACTTAAATTATTTTGTAGCCGTATTAATCTCTATTGATTTTATAATTTATATTTTTTTATTGCAAAAGTTTCTATCTCATGTTATCAAAAAAATTAACTGAAATATTAATAATGACTTCTGATAATTCAAATTTAAATGATTTTTGGGTTTTTTATGATTAATATTATAAAAAATAAATTATTTCATTAAATTTTTTTTTCGCTTTAAATTTTGATTTTATTAAAAGTAAATTTGTGAATTATTTACATTTAATTTCTTTGTCCTGCAAGAAGAATTTTTAAAATAAAACAAATATCCAAATAATTACTATTTAATTATTAAGATTAAGACAAGTAATAAGGTTACTTATATTAGACTTGGTTTATTATCAAACTGCATTTCTTAACTCTGGTTGAAAACTAAAGCTTTAGAAAAATAGATTCATTAGTTTATTAATTTACTCATTAATAGATTCATATTTTAATTAATTTCTTTTATGAATGACGTAATCTATTTTTTATTGAAAGATGCAATTTTATTATTGTATATTGATTACATTTCGAAAGAACAAAATGTATGAGTAAACATCTAATTTATATTTTAAATTAGAATCTTCAAATAAGTAAAATTTAATTTATGGGTAAAATAAGCTGATAAAAATATACCTAATTGGTAAAGATATGATTGATAAACCACTTTAGGTTAATTTAACACCTAAAAATGATCAAATTAAATTAAAATTACAAATGAAAAAGTGCGGAAAAAACACATAAAAATAAAATTGTAAATTGTAAGCTTTAAATAAAAAAAATGTTAAACGAAGATTGTGAAAGGTGTGGTGTCTAAGTTAAAAATTCTTCGCTCTTTATCAAATTTTAGAAAAATAAAGCAAATAAAAAGAATTTTTTTGATAGTTATCTCTTGTATTTTACTAAAGGAGTTTAATTTTATTTTTCTCAAAACGAAGAAAATTTAAAAATTGATAACAAAATAAAATCAGTGATAATAAGGATTTTATTTTATTGTTCGCAAATTAATTCTTTATTAATTAAATAAAATTCATATTCATTTAAACTTGAATTATGTATGATTGCTCACTATCACGCATTCATTACTTTTGAAATGTGATATAAGTAATTAATTATTAAAATTTGTATTCTTCTTTTATTAATAATAAATATATAAGCTGAAATCTATTATACTCTTGTAAAATTTTAAATTTTTATTGTTTGCTAAATCATTGATGAACTATTGATAATAAATAAATATATTCATTCTTTTAAAAAGTTTATAATAACTTAAATTTTCTGTCTCTCAACTCATCAAATAGCTCTTTGATTCTCATGAATTTTAATATTTAGCAATTAAATTGCATTAAATTTAATTAAAATCTGCAAGTTTTTGTGTCTTTCTTTATGTCTGTCTCTCTCTCTCTCGCTCGCTTAATATATTTTTTAATTTTTTTTTTCTTAAATTGCTGTTTATCTAAATTACTAATAGATTGAAATATCAAAAATATAACACACTGAAAAATCTATACATTCAAAAATAAGATTTTGTAATAAATAAATAAAGAAAGAATGAGTTAGGATAATTATTACAATCAATCTACTTCATAGCATAATTAATTAGCATCTAATATTAATCATAGCAGAAATAATCTTAGCTAGGACTATCCCATCAGCAACCAATATTAAGAGGGTATGGATCATCACAGTTCGAGTTCATAGCCTCCTGCTACTCAACCTTAGCATTACAATTCTTAAATTCACAGTTATCATTCTGGTTAAAACAATGCACCTGCAAATCAAAATATGCAAAATTCTTAGGGTTCTTAGGGAGCACCCTAAACTGTTATGAATTCTTCAGGTCATATGAGTGGAATGCCGTCTTCAAATCAAAGCGGTGGCTATTAAGGTATGTATGGCCCATCATCTGGGTAGTAACCTCAACCTAACGGTTAGCCTTAGTCACAAACACCATAATTAAATCATAGTGGATCTTAACAAGATTAATCGGGAATGAATTATCGTCCATAATAGCACTAATATTCTCATTAGCAAGCCAATTCAAACTAAAATATTCCAGGAAACGCTCCTCCTCCCTCCAATAATTAAGTTTATGGTATGAATCACTAATCTTAACAACAGGGTCAGGTTTAACAATAGTAACAACAATAGTCTTAGCATTAAATGGGACATTTACCACCAGGCGGATAATACTAAAAAAATCTTTAGCAAGGAAATATCCCATACAACAATACAAATGTAATTAAACACATTAACACAAAAAAAATTGATAACTCGCACTTTATTTAATGATAATTTTATCAATAAATATTTTAAATTTCATAATATTCTGAATTTTTTGTACATTTTTCAATTTAAACGCGAGTTGGTATTAAATATTGAATAAATGAAAATTTTGTTTTTATTGCGAAAAATTTAGTAATAATAGGGTTAAGCAAAGGGATAAGTTTAGGGTTATTAGTAAATGTAAATGGGAGGTAATAATTTATCAGCTTCGCAACAATTAGCTTAATAATAGGGATATAATTAAAATGTAAATTTTTTGAAAAGAATTATTTTCCAATATCTTTTTATTAGTTCTATCCTATTACTATCCACTAATTACTTCTTCTTTTGAGATAGCAGTAATAAATAACTAACTCTATATATTTTATCAATAAAATCATATACTTTCATTCAAAAATCAAAACAATCAAAAATTTTCTTTTTTTACTTTTTTCTCTATCTTTTCAATATAAATTTTTCATCAGCTACTTAAACTTTGTTTGCGCCTAAAAAAATTAGCTGATTGCATTCAAATATTATTAATTATTACTTATTTTCTTATAATAGATGAAGCAACCTCCATAAGGACCTCCTCCTCAACCTATAAATCCATAATATAATCTGAAACCTTAATAATAAGGATAAATGCTATCTAACTCGTAGTAGCTCCAGTAGCAAAGCTAAGCATAGCAACCCCCTTAAAATATCTAATAGTAAACACCTCCTCTAGGTCCAAACCCTCAACAGCCATAAGCCCCTCCAAACTAATAGTATATACCGAGGTAAGCTTCTTAGCCATCTCATTAGATCCCTTCATAGCCTACTTCGAACACTAGCATATAAGGTCCCCCTTATCCTTCCAACTAACGTCCATAAGCATAAGGTTATTATCAAAATTAGTAGTAACCCTAATAACTACCAGCAGGGTAAGCAAATACAACAGCCCCTCCTCCAATCACTCCTCATGGAAGCGGATAATATCCTAATCCTCCTCATAGTGGAGGATAATTTAATTAAAATCAATAAGGACACTACCCAAATTAACCTATAAATTAAACTCCATAGACTAATTAACCTCCTTAACAAAACGGATAAAACCCTCAAGCACCATTCAATCCACAAAACAATAATTATGGCTAGAAACCCCCTTACCCTTAAAATTTACCTCCTCAACAACCTGGTCAAAAGAATATTCCCTAATAGCCTTAATAGCAATAACCAGGTTAACCTCCAATTAATCCATAACTAAATCCAAGCACCCATCACAATATGTAAAACTAACCCTAATATTAGGGACCTCCTAACTAAGCAGGATATAATAAACCTATGATGGGATAGAATTAAGGAGCTCCTTCAAATATTCCCCTCTAATAACCTAAACCTCAAGGCCAATAACCACCTCCACCAAATCAAATGCCTTACAAAGCTCAAGGCAATTATCCTCCTAACCAAAATCCTCAACAAGGAGGAGCTTAAATTCCAGGATAATAATAGCATAATCCTCAATTAAAGCCATAGTAGGTACCTATTTAAAATATGCCTCCACACAATAATGGAAGATCATCATCTTAATAAAATCCTTAAACATAAAACCCTCCTTATAATTAGATGGGACCTTAATAAATTCCTCCTAATGTATAAAATCAAAATTAGAAAAAACCTTATATGAATCCCCCAATGAATGGACCTTAGTCAAGTGGTTAAATTGGACATCCAAATCACCCTCCTCCTCTTCACCACCCTCACCATTAATCTTAAAAATAAGAAATGGATAAGTACGACAGTTAAATTAAGGCTTCCAATTTATTGTAAGATGATGATAAATGGTTTAAATTGGACCATGATGAAACATACCTGCTTAAACAGGAAAGTCTGAAGAAATCTTTCAACAAAATTGTTTAAAAGTTGTAGTAAGAAAGACATTTTTCTGATAAAAGGAAATGCCCCTTTTCAAATTTAGAAACTACTTTGGATAAAAAGTAAAAACTTGACACTTAAAGTCTTAAAGATGAGTTGGGAAGTTTAAAGAACTCTTTTTCAATAATAAGCTGTTTTGATATGTTTGAAGAAAAAAAGAAAAAGAAATAGTAAGAAAGCGTGAGTAAAACCACTTCAGAAATAAAATTAACAAATACTAAATAAGTGAAAGAGTTCGATATTTTGAAGCTGATTTACTATGAATTCCATTTAGCTAAATAGTAAACATCTTCTACTTCTAATTAGTAAAATAATTAGCAAAACCTTCAACAATAGCAACCACCAAGAATTTATTCAAGTGATCATACTAACCAGAATAAACCAAATGCAATTAATCAACAGTAAATGCCACCAAACTCACAGAATCCTTAAAATAGGCCAAACATGCCCCCTTATATTTAGTAATAGCAACTAAATTAACCCTAGTAGTAAACCAACAACCCTCCTATACCAAACTAGGGCCATTAAAACTATCAAGGAAGCAATCCTTAGAACCCACACCCTAGACCTATGTAATAAATGCCACCAATAAATAATTAAAACCCAAATAGCTAAATCAACCAAGGAGGTCACCCAAATATGCAATAGTAAAACCCTTAGATGATGGGCATGAAATAAAATCCAAATTAAGCTCCTTTGGCTCCTCCTCCAAATCCAAACTAACAGTAATAAATTCCATAGCAACAACCTCTTTAAGCAGGCGGACAACAGCCATAAAATTAATAGAGACCTTAATAATATATAGGATAATTGCCTCAAAATAGATAATACAGCGGATAACCAAATAGTGCTGGAGGTATGTAGCCTTAGTAACAAGGTCCTTTACCAGTAAAATAACCTATGCCTCCTTAATAAGGATAGCATCATCCTTAACAATAGTAGTAATAGTAGCATATTAACTAAGGCTAAAATCCCAATTATCCTATTAATAAGTAAATAAATGCTCCACCTATAGGTTAGTAAGGTGGAATGGGAGGAAATCCAAATTAAAATATGTAGTAGCATCCTAACTACATCAATCAGCAATAGAATTAACAAAATTCATAAAAGCCTCTTTAGCAATAATAATAATAACAACAACAACAACAACCACCATCAGGAAATCCTCCAAATTAATAATACCCTGGAGGTATGAATCAGAGATAAAATCCAAGTAATCAAGCCTAGGTTAACTAATAATAGCAACCTTAGTAACAGTAACCTAACTACTGAAATAAAATATTTTAAGGAAAAATTATCAATATGTCCACAGAAATTTTATTTTTTTTGATTTACTTATTAAATAATAAAAAGAATATTATTTAATTTAATCTTAAATTAATTATGATTAAACCATAAAATGTATCTACCATCAAATTTATCTATGTATTTTTATTTGTATCTTATTTCTTATTTTAATTTAAACAAATTAACAAATTTTAGTTTAGTTTAATTTTCTTAACATACCACACAATAAACTAAATAAATTAAAATTATTTAATTATCTTGATTGATTTTTTTTTTTCTCATAAAAATTTTTATGTTAAAAATTAGTTAGTCTAAATTAGAATATTCTTCATATAATGATGCTATTATATAAAAATTTAGTTAAGGTCTAAAAAAGGTAAAAATTTTTATATTTTATGAAAATTTAACAAATACAAATGTTTAAATTTTTAAATTTCAATAAACCATGAAAACTCAAAAATTTGAATTAATGAATTATAATAAATTTTTTATTTTCATTTATTTTAAGTTTCATTTAAAAATAATTATTTTAATTAAAATAGAGAAATTTTATTTAAAAAAACTTAACATAAAATATAGACCATAATTATTTTTTTTCCTTTGATTTAATGTTTGTTTGTTTTTATATGCTCTTTGGTTTTATATTTTTAATATCATTTTTATTTTAGTTAAAACTCATTAGTTTTAATTAAATTTATAATAGGTGAATCTTGATGATCTTTTAAATTAACTTTTGAAGTAATATTTTCATAGTAGTATCCTGCTTATACTAATACATTTGATTACGGAGTGTTCTCTATGTTCATAGAACTAAAAGATGATACTTGATTTTAAATAGTTCTTTAACTTCTTTATATTTCTGATTTTTATTCAGTTAAGTATAATACGTCATGCAAAACTCTCTTCTTTTCAGAAGTAAATTCTTCTTATTCATCTAGATTTTCTAGTTTACACAATGTTTTAGGAAAAGGTTCAATTGGTTTTGATATTTCTACCTCAAATTATCTTATGATAAAATTGGTGTTATCGTAAATTCTAATGATAAAGGTCTCTACATCTTGTAATTTTGGAGTTCCATATAAAAGTATAGCATTAGACTTTAGAGTAAATTTCATCCAAGATGGAAGTTGTTGGTTCACAGAAGATCCATAGTTCATAACATCCAAATTAAAAAATCTTCTTATGAGCGAGCATTAAAGATTCTCAACTTTTTTAAAAGCTTGAACTGAATGAATGTCAAAAAAGTTCTAATGTATTGATTCTCCTAAACTTGGGTTAAAAATAGAAGGTGCTGATTCAGCAATTCCATAACAATCTGCGATTAAAACATTAAAAATTAATCTATATGGAAATGTATTCTAATTCAAAACTTAGAGCTAATTTTTTTCCAATTTAGAAAAATTTTAAAGCAGCTTTTTCATCAATTTGATTTAAGATTTTATATTTTCAGTTTAAATTTGAATGCTAGGAAAGCTAAGAAGTTTTTAATCGTTTTCATGTTCTTCAGGTACAGTTTTTAAATACTTGAGATACCAGCCATTTTTTACTTCTTAACTAAATTATGTTTCGATTATAGCAGATTGCTTAAGGAATTAATAAATTTTGTCAAGTAGAGGATGGTTCTTTATTAAAGCTCTTGAAAACAGACCTTTGAGGCATTGATATAATCTTGAACTAGAATCAACTAATTCAGGTATTACAGACTTTATAGAAATAACCTTATTTAAATGTTTTATAGTAATATCCATATCAATCATCAGTTTAATAATAAATTTCATTTTTATTTATCCTTGTTCATTAATAAAATTTTAATTTATAAAATTACTTTAAATAAAAATTTATTTTTATTGTTTTCTGTTTTAACTTTTTTAATTTTTTGAAATTGAACTTTGTTATTCTAGATCTGTCTGTTTTACTAAATTTTTCTAGATTATAGTTTTATCTTCTTTGGCTTTGTGATTTAATATAATTTTTTTGATGCTTTTTAGGATTTAAATGATTTTTTAATCCTTTAAAAGTAATATTTTTTAGATAGAATTAGGTTCGTTTTCTCCATCTTTCTATAAGTGATTTTATGTGAATATTGAGCTAATAGAATCCTCTTTGAATAAATCTTCTTTTGATTAGCCATTTAAGATACTTTCTTAAATTTATGAAGTTATATTTTTCTGCTATTAAGCTTTTTATTATGAATTTTCTGAGTTTAAATCCATTTAATTTAACAAATTATCTTATATTCTTTCTTTAAGTTTTTTATCTGAATTAATTTTTTTAAATAATTCTTTGTAAAAAAGAATAGCCTTAATATTTTCATCAGACATTATGGTAATTTTTTTGTAATACTATTGAAGAACTTCTACTTTTTCTCTTGAATATAGGTTATTCTTATTCAGTATAAAGTTAAAGAAGTAACTGCGATATTTATACAAACCAAAAATAGTCAAAATAGGTCCGAATACTTTAATGAGCAAGCTTAGAACAAATTCAAAAGGAATATTGTAGACATAGATTTTGAATGTATCAGATACAGAAGTATAGCCATCTGTTGCTTCTATTTTTATAATGATTACTTATCTGTACTCACCCACTGGAACACTGCCAAAAAATCTTAGAGAGTTGCTTGATTGCTAAATCCAAGCTCCAGAAATTGAATCACAATAATCATCTCCACATTTAAATTTTGCAGAATATTTAATTATATTAGTATCAGGATTAATAAATGTATCTTAACTAAATTCAAATGCTAAATTATCAGAAATTCCAACATTTCCATATTGATACATTTAATTAAATTACTATTGCAAAGTATTATTTTAGTTCAATTTTATAGGTTATTTTAGAACAATAAACGATTAAGCCTCACTTAGTAAAAATGAGGTTTGGATATCGTAATTTACACCATCACTTATTGTTACCTAAAACTCTATCTGATCATCTTTTACATTATTGTTTTATTTAAAAAATAAAATGCGATTCTAAAGAGCGTTATTTAAGTTTTTGACATCTCCTTCTAGCTTTAATCTAGTTTAAAAATTAGATATTTAAGCTATAACTCCTTCGTAGTATATATCTACAAATTAACCGTATTCTTTTGCTACTTCAAAATAGATTTGAATATAGTTTTAAATAGAAAATACAAAATATTTCTACTTTTATACATTCTAATTTTATTATGAGTATTCTGGAACTTCTTAAGGAGTTTTAAAGAACCTCAAAGAATTAGCAACATTAAATAAAATAGGATTATAGCACACTGATTATTTTAGTATTCTCTTTACTTTGTCTAAAATAGCCTAATTATCATTCATGGTGTTATCTTAAAATCTAAAATCTTAATTGCTATCAAAATTACTTGTCACCAAAAAGTTTTGATAATTTATGATACCCATCACACGCAGCTGTTTATAAATTTTTAAGCTCATATCTGAAGAAATCTAAATATTGTCATCTTATGTTTATGTAGAAAAGGAACTGCTTGTAATTGGAGTTTAGTATTATAAAATGATTGTATTTTATTAGGGAATTGTAACATCGTTACCAAGAGCATCTTTTACAGCTTAGATATTAACAGTAGCTAATTAGGAGTTAAAACTTATCCAAAAAGGCATAACGACTATTTCATAATTTTAATAATAGAAGACATTGGTCAATTTTGCACCATTCTTAGGATATATTTGATAAAATTAAAGTTAAAAAGTCTAACCTATCAAAAACGTTTAGTTATATTACTGTTTTAAGTAAGAAATTTAATTTGTTTATTATCCCTAGACCAAAAATATTTCTGTATGCACTTAAATCTAATTGCTAATAGGAATACTAGTTACACCCACTGTATTTACCAGCATAGCGAATTGCTCATTTTAATTAACGCAGCTAGCCAACCCATTTTAGTCTCCAATCATAAATTTAGAAATTATTTTTAAATTCTTTAGGTCTCTAATATCTACTAATGTTAAAAAACCTACAACATTACTAGAAACTAGTAAAAATTTATCAGATTATAAGGGTGTTATTTGCATTGTTGTTCCATCTAACTGAATTCTACTTATGAATTTTATTTCTGGCAAATAACTCAAATCGATTATACCTATGCCTTTAGGTCCTTCACAAACAAATGCATATTTTAAATCTTTGGATTGTATGATACAAAATCCACCATTTGTTTTTAGATACTTAACAATCTATAATTCATATTTATTTCCTATTGAAAGAGTTAAAAACCCATCATTTCTTGATGCGCACAAAATAAACTTGTTGTCTTATGAAAAGATAAGCTCTACAACTTAATTGCTTATTTGAAGACTAGAAAGGACTTATAAATTTAGAAGACCATTTGAAGAATCAACTAAAAAAACAGTTGTGTAGGCTGCGATTCCTATTAATTTTTTATTGTGATTATATCTGATCCCTTCCATTACAATATTTGGATTATTTCCATTGAGAGAAAACACTGGTTATAATTATTAACTTGAAGAAATCTAATTCATTTAATATACAAAAAGTAGGATTCCTGTATTATCTCCAGGCGTAATAATATATCCGCTCTCTTCATCTATAATTGCTGATTCTGTATAATAGATGTTTTGTGGTACTACCTATTATAAAAGTTACATATTATTTGGATTACCTTTCAAATCAAAAATAAACAATCCATCTTTATCAAAACTTCCAATAAAGAATTTATCATTCTGAGTTATGTAACAGCGCCAACGATAGATGGCTGTTCCTATTACAGTTTAATTTGCTTGAATAGTGTTAAATAGATTAGGATATTCGTTGTTTAAATTTGGAGTAACTTTTTAATAGATTTACAATTAAATTCCATTTATATAGTACAAATAACCCTCATCCTTTGATAATCTGATAGAAAAAGAGTAACCAGATGATCTTATCCACTAAAATAAATTAGGATATATACTTTGACTTCTTTTGCTGATGTCGAAAATAAATATTCCTAATTATTAAGCTCCAATCAAGATAAAATTTTAATCATTAGTAACTCTTATTTCATTTAAAGTAGGAGATTGATTTAACGGCCACCAAGCTTTAACATCAAAGTTAAATTACGAAATTGTTGTGCCATCTTTTATAGAATCTAAGTTGATGAATTTTCCAAAATATAGGCCACCCCATGAGTCTATCGCATAAATATATTAATCATTTGTTAAAACAAGATTAGAAAACCCATAATCTGCAGGAGTTGTAAAAACAATTTCAAGACTTAGCATATTATTCTATTAGAGTTAAAATCTAACAACAATTAAGTTTATGTTTGCTAAAAATAAATAGGAATTTTTAGCATTTACAATATAAAAAGGAACCATTTACACATCAATCTATCCTATAATTTTCATTTATCTTCTAGAGGATACATCATAGACAACTAAGATACTATTGGAAGTACCAGCTGCCCATTTATCATTGTTAAATAAGAAAAGAGAGTTTATACTTTAGCCAAAATTAGAATTGTCAGAGCAAATATAGCTGATAGCATAACTTGGAAAAGTGTTTAACTAAAACATAGAAATCAAACCTTAGTATTAGAAAAATAAATATTGTCCATCGCTAGTGACAGATAATAAATCGACTTCGCCTTTATCCTTAACTTAAAGTAGAAGCTTAAAGGAAGTTTGATCAATAATAGAGATACCATCTTAACCATTAGCTAAAAAGAGTAAACCTAGTTAATCACAAACAACAAGCTACTGGATTGTATTTTCAATAGATTAAATACTACTAACATAGTAGGGTGAAGGTGAGAAAATTTAGTTTATATTTTAGCTCAAATACAAACAAGGAAAAAATAGAAAAACAAAGCTGATTAATTTCATTTGTTTGTTTCTTTCTTTCTAGTATATATTTATGATCTTTCTTTTTGATAATTTTTGTTCCTATTAAAAATTAACAAATAGATTTTAGATCATCTATAGCCTAATTGAAAGCACAAAAATCTTACAGTAAAGCATAAAAATAATTTAAAATATAAAATTTTTTAAAGGTCTAAAACAAAATAAATATTAATTTTTTAGTTTATTTTATGTTTTTGATTGATCACTTGTTTTGTAAAAGAAGTAAAAGAAAGATTATTTGCTTTTTATAAATAAACTCATTTTTAATTTTATCTATTTAGCATTAAGATTAATAAGGTATTTTTATTATTTGTTTTGATAGAAATATAAAATTTTCAATAAGTTAATAGTCATTGAACTATTTTTTTCATCAGTAAAATCATCAATTAGTAAACTATAAGTGTTTGTTTTTTTTCATGTATTTTTTATTATGTTTAATAGTTAACTTATTTTGATTTTGATTACTTTTAACTTCAGTAATCAATGGCTAACTTTTTAAATTATTATTCTAGAACATAAAATTACTAATGATATTTGCTGTTATCAATAATTAAATTATTTATACTTAGGCTCATATGATTTTATTTGCTAAATTCAAATTATTTAGCCATAGAAAATAAAATGTTCTTTGAAAGAAATAAAGATATAAAATTAAATACATTAAAGATAACAAGTAATGCTTCAGACGTTAAGCAAAAACTTGTTAATATTTACAAATATTAATTATGTAATAATTTATAGAAAAACGTAATTTTTGATTTATTACTATATTTTTACTTTTTTTAACTTGTAATTTAAATTATTTTTTTATATTATATTGATATATATTAAATATTTAATCACACAATTATTTTGCTTATTGCTAGATTTTTTTTGAAGTTGAACATAATATACTTGATTTTGATAGGAATTAGTAAGCTATGCTAATTATCTTATAAAAAAGCAGGTGAATAAATATTAGCCAGGTTTTAATTAAACATTTTTTAAAGAATACTTAATATGATTTCAATGATTTTTTAAAAAAATTAGATTTTGGATTTTTTTGTCATTTATAAATTACAAATAATACTCTATTTCACAAAATTCCCCACTAAAAGGTAAAAATAAGAAAGATTTTAATTCTATTCCTGTCTTAAGATCCTCTAAAAATTTGTAACCAGATAAACCTTGAAAAATTAAATAAAATTAAGGATACATAAAATGAAGAATATAACAAATGTAATCTTTAATACATACTTTAAAATTTTAGGAAAAATCTTACTTAATATTTTTAAAGAATATAAATTTTTAGTAATTTTTAGCAGAAATAAAAAATTAAGTACTTTCTTTATTTTTATTCAATTTGTTTCATTCATTTTTTAAATTTTTTAACAAATTTATAATTTGTTTCATTATTAATTAATATTTTATGATAGTTTTTCGCTCCGCCTATTTTATAAACTGGTAATCTATAAAAAAAATACAATTTTTATTTTAAATTATCTCTTATTTGTTATAATTATAAAAAATATTAGTAAATAAAACAAAATAAAAATGATCTATAATATATATGTAACTAGGATAGGTATTAAACTAAGCATAGAATTTCAACCTTGATATTATAAAAATAAATATTATTCATCATTGGCAATTGATAATAAATCAATTTCACCTTTATCCTAAACATATAGTAGAAGCTTAAAGGAAATTTAATCAAAAATAGAGATACCATGTTAACTATAAGCTAAAAAAGTAGACCAAATTAAATACAAATAACAAGCTACTGATTGTGTTTTCAATAGAGTATATACTAATAGTATAATAAATTGAAAGTAAATATATTTAGTTTTTTAATTAGTTCATATAAATTAAGAAAAAGCAAAAATATAAAAGTAATTTCTTTCGTTTATATTGTAATATTTTGTTTCTTCTTGAAATTTGAATAACATAATAAGGTATTATCATTGATAAATTAAAAATAAAAATGAGTTAAGTACTTAAAAAACATTATAAGCAACTAATATCTTTAATTTATTTTACTAAGATTACACTGAAATTCAGTATAATTTAGATTAAACATTTAAAAAATTTATAAATATATATAAAAAACTGTTAAGAGAAATACAAACAATATTATTTAATTTTTTAATATGAATTAAAAAATATACTATGCTTAAATCATGAGGTGATTAAAAATTTTTAACTACCAAAATATATCTTGTCATGTTTAAGTAGTATTAAGTATCTTTTTTTTTAAGTAACCATAATAATAATAATATATTATGTTATTTTTATTGAATAAATAAATAAATAAATAATCAAAATAGTATTTAAATTGAGTAGACAATTTTTTCTTCCAATCAAATTATAAATAAATAACATAATTTTATGAATAAATAAAATTATTTTTAAACAAAATTAATGTTAAAAAAATATTTATGCCCTTTCTATTAATGAAAATATCACCATTTTTAATTTAATAGCTAATGTTAGACTAAAATTAAAATTGATAAAAATTAACTAATAAAAAAACTTACAAAATTAACATAATTTAAGAATATGGTAAAAAATAAAATCAGGTTTTTCATTCTTTTTCATATCATAAAATGCAAACTTTAAAATAAAAATATTTCAATTTAAAAAATATATTAAATGAAAATAGTATTGAACTATGTTAGAACGAATCTTTAAACAGATTACTAATAACTTTTTAGCCTCTAAGCCAATTATTTGCAGCAATAAAGCTACATAAACTCAGTATCCTATTTAAATACATTTTTTTATGTAAGAAATGAATGCTTAATAAATTAAGGTAGTAAAGAAGTCTGTCAAACAACAATGCAGAATTTAACCAGTATTTGTAGGTTATTTAAAGAAACAAATTTTACAGTTGCAAAATAAATTGTATACAACTCAAAGAGTCAAATAATACTTTCAACTGATTTGCAATTTTAAAATAGTTTTTAATACATTTTTTTAAAATCCTTCATCTTTTAGGTTTTAAAATTTACATAATGATTAAGGAAAAGGTTCATTTGATTTTAGTATTTCTACTTCAAATTATCTAATAATAAAATTTGTGTTATCATAAATTCTAAATATAAAGGTTTCCAAATCTTGTAATTTAGGGTTCTATATAAAATCATTGCATTTTATTTTAGAGTATATTTTATTCTATAAGAATCTTCCTAGTACACAGAAGATCCATAGTTCATCACATTTAAGTTATAAATTTTTCTTAAAAGTGAACATTAAAGATTCTCAACTTTTTTAAAAGCTTGTTCTTAATAAATTTCAAAAAATTCTAATGAATATATTCTTCAAAACTAGGATATAAAAATATATGGTGTTGATTAAACAATTACTTAAAAATCAGAGATTAGCCCATTAAAAATTAGTCTCGATGGAAATTATTTTAACTTAAAACAAGAATTGGCTTTTTTTGGATTTAAAGAAGCAAGAAATTTTTGGTTTTTTCATTTTCTTTTGGAACAGTTTTTAAGCAATTGAAGTTCCAACCATTTTTATATCTTAACTAAATTTAGGATTCGATTATTGCATATAGTTTAAGGAATTAATAAGTTAGTCAGATAAGAATTGTCTTTAATTAAGCTAATGAAATATGCCCTTTGGGGAATAAGTTAAATAGAATAGATATTTCGTTTTTTAAGTTTGGATTAACTTTTAATAAATTTATAATTTTATTCCATTTATATAGTACAAATAACCCTTATACTTTGATAATTTGATTGCGAAAGTGTAATCAGTTAATCTAATCCACTATATAACCCGAACCAAATTAAGTTTTTCCTATTATTGTAAATAACAGTTTATGAAAATAGTTATGCTATTTCTATCATTTAGTCTCTCACATTGCCTTTCTTTACCTATTTCAAACAAAAATGTAAATAAACTTATTTATTGATTGGCTGATAGATTGAATGCAAACTCAAAAGAAAAAAAAATATATATAAATCCTTTGATTAAGGTATATCTATTTACTTATTTATTTATTTTTCTATCTTATTTCTTTCTAAAAATTATTTGTAAATTTATGATTAATAATACTCCCCAAAATTAACTAGAAGAGGAGTTAATAAATACATGGTAAATATAAATTACCTTCATCAAAATACCTAAAATTCTCATGGATGTTGCTTTATTGATCGAAGGTGATGTTATTCCAGAAAGCTTAACAAATTCGTCATTTATATTCTTTTCATATTTTTAGTAGTTTATGTTGCTTAGAAAATTTTCGAAGACTTAAATCCACTCGTCTATGTTAGGTACTTGTTAATTTATAAGTTAGTCAGGTAAGAAATTGTCTTTAATTAAGCTAATGAAATATGGCCTTTGGGGAATAAGTTAAATAGAATAGATATTTCTTTATTTAAATTTGGATTAACTTTTAATAAATTTATAATTTTATTCCATTTATATAGTACAAATAACCCTCATACTTTGATAATTTGATTGCGAAAGAGTAATCAGGTAATCTTATCCACTATATAACCCGAACCAAATTAAGTTTTTCCTATTATTGAAATAAAGGTATTTTCTGTTTCTTTCATCGCTAGTTTTAATTTCGCTTTATTTTGACTTGAGTTAGCTTTGATCCTTTATGCTTACAAGCCTTTTATTTTCGTACCAAATTAAGTTTTTCCTATCATTGAAATAAAGGTATTAATTAAATTAGTAAAAGCATTTGAAGGTAAATAACATAAAATATAATGACAAGAAAAACATTGATTTTAGAAAACATACAAAAGTGTATAATTAATAATTGAAGAACAAATATAGAGACTATAGTTTGTCAATTTATTTAGAGGTTGGGCCAAGAAGTGGAGAAAATGTTTTTTTTTAACTAAGATTTTACAAAATTTTAAAAAACAAATATTTTAAAAATACCTTAAATACCAGGGACATCAATATGAATTATTTACTGTTTAAATGGATGGGGCTTGTTCTATTTATTTTATCTCAAAAGACTTCAATTTTCTCTTATCTATATTAAAAGAAAATGTTTTCAAAAGTCCATAAACTTGAATTTGGCCTCCCTTTGTATATACAAACATATATTTTTATCTTAAAGTTAATTTAACTACATGTCAATAAACTTATGCTTATTCAATTACATTATTTACCTATTCGCTATTTTACAAAAATACACTAAATAGTCATAAATAACATTTAGGTGTTTTAAAGGTATTTTTTATTTCTTTTACAATATTTTTAAAAATTGGTCAGAGTTAATTGATAGATTTGCATACAGTTACCTTAAAATGATCATATATTTCACTCAAATTTAACAAAAGCAAATAATTAAGATGTTTATACTGCTTTTTCTATCAATTTAATTGAATTTTTTGTCACTATTTTTATTTAAATGACTAATGTTAGTTATAAACTAAAATTGATAAAAAATAAAAAATCAAATAATTTAGAAAATTAGATAATCTGAAATTAAGAATATGGTAAAAGATAAAATCCCATTTTTCATACTTCTTCTCCTCTTAAAACGTAAAATTAAAAATAAAAATATTTTAAATTTAAGAATAAATAAATAAAATAGTATTAAGTTACGTTATAACTAAAACTTTTTAAGATTGTTCTACTTTTTAATCCTTACATTCATTTGATCCTAGCAGTAAAACTTAAAAAGCGTAGTTTTATTATTTAAAATATGTTTTTTTTTTTTAATTCAGGAAGTGAATGCCTAATAAATTAAGGTAATCCAAGCAGTCTATCAAACAATGATGTAGAATTTGCATAGAATTTGTAGGGTCTCTTAAATAAAAATTGCGTAGGAACAAAATAAATAGAATGCAACTCATTCTTTAGCTTTACAGCACTTTCAACTGATAATTGCAAATCAGATACTATTTTTGTGATAAAAAAAACATCGTAATAAATTTGTTAAAAATTAATGAAAACAATAAAATTTTTTGAAATAAGACTCCTACTCTTTTAGAATTTTATGAATTTATTTATTTTAAAATTAAAAGGAGCAAGATAATACAAAAGTTTTATCTAGCAACACAGTATTTGATAGAATATGATAAATTAGATGGCAGTGCTATTTATAATATTAACTCTCTTGAATACAAAATTAAGGCCAATGTTTATTAATAATGTAATTAATATTACTTCTAAAGTTCATATATATATTAAGTTGTTGGCGAATATAGTATTGACATTTCATTTTAGCCTTACCCAAGCGGCAGTTATGGAACTTCCATTATTGGCATTATTCTTGTAATATAATATGTAATAATCATTTAAAAAAACTATTATTTAATTTAATGCTTTTAATTAATTGATTAAAGGGGAATCTCATAAAAAATGAACCTTTTAATTAAATTGATAGTTTTTAAAAATAATAAATACCTTCCCCATCTATTAAATAAATTAAAGAATAAATAAGCATACTTAAATTAAATTTATTTAAATAGATGTTTATGATTTTCTTAGTATAAACTTTTATCCTCACTTTCTTTAATATTTTACATTAAAAGATTTTAATATATTTATAAAATAAATTATACTTCTAATAGCAAATAAGTTTTTAATTATTCTAATCATATTTTTATATTTTAAAGTGTCCTGATTTTTGTGATTCATGCGATAATAACGGATGCTTTAAATGCTCATCAGGCTATTATTTATCTAATGCTATTTGTAATGCCTGTGATGGTACTTGTTTAACTTGCTCAGGATCTGGAAAAAATTAATGTATTACATGTAAAAATAATTATTATATATCTGATAAAAATAATTATTGTGTTTAATCCTGTGATTCAGATTAATATGTTAATTCAATTTCTCCACAAAAATATTGTAGATCTTGCATAAGTAATTGTTAAACTTGCATCAAATCAAATAGCTGTTAAAAATGCTTAACTAGCTACTACTATACTGGTCGTTTTTGTTTCCCTTGCGATAACACTTGCTATAGCTGCTCAGGTCCTGCAAAAAACTAATGCATTAAATGCTAAAATAATTATTATATTTCTGAGAAATTAAATAATTATTGTGACCCAAATTGCGACTTAACTTCAGGCTAATTTATAGATTATTCAAACCCTGATCAAAAATATTGTAAAAATTGTATTAGTAATTGTAAGAGTTGTAATAATAATACTAGCTGTACGACATGTATAGATAATTATTATGTTTCTGAAAATACTTGCTCTCCTTGTGACAATTCTTGTAAGTAGTGTTTAGGGCCTGGGGTTAATTAATGTACTATCTGTAGATAATCTGGATATTTTATTTAACCTGATAATAACAATACATGTGTTCAATCTTGTGATCAAAATAATGGCTATTATATTGATAAATTAACTAATCCTTCACAGTAGTACTGTAGAAAGTGCCTCTTATCATGCAAAACTTGCTCAAATGGAAATAGTTGCAGTACATGCTTTGACAAAAACTTTTTAGATTCTTCTAACTAATGTTAGCCTTGTGACTCATCATGCCAAACTTGTAGTGGTCCATAAAATACAAAATGTATAATTTGTAGATCTGGTTTACACTGGTAACTCAGTACAAGTTTATGTGTTGAAGCATGTGATTCAAATGAATTTTTGAATGCACTATCGTAATGCTAAAAATGTGATAACTCTTGTAAAACTTGTGATAGCTCCTCATCAAGCAATTGCAAAAGTTGCTATTCAAATTTTTACCTTTATAATAAAAGCTGTGTTCCTGTATGTCCAAACGGCTACTCGCAAAATACTAACACTCTTGCTTGTGAACCTTGCTAAGATAAATTAAGCTGTAATAACTGCTATAACACTTGCTAATTATGTACTTTAGCATAAATTTAAACTCAGAAATGCAACACATGTTATACCGAAACAAGAAGATTAGATCCAAATAATAACTGCGCTTGCTTAAATCCAAAAGACAAAAGAAATTTATTTTACTAATGCAGTTATTAAAATATAGCCGTCTTATATGCCAGTTTAAGTGAAAGTATTCCTTAGTTAATTATTGATTTTGGCTCACCATTAAAGTCAATAATAAGTTCACCAAATTAACTCTGCAAGTAGGTGTTTGAAGATTAAACATTTGCTTTGTTAGGATCAGATTGTACATGCTCAATTACTGATAGCTAATTTATTGTTACTTTGAGTAATTATTTATATATTTTTCCAAAATAAATTTTAATGTATTTATTTAATTTAAAATATTTAGCCAACTCTTCTAGTATTATGGAGAATAATCTTATAAATTTCAAATCTGGAATCTTGCAGTTTTAGGATTATAATGTTTTTATAGACACATTTTATAGAAATATAGTTTACTAAAATAAGACTGATAATCCAATACTATAATTTCAAAGTAATTTTATAGAAAACACATGTAATCCTGTAATGGTTACTCTAAGTGATTTAAAGAATGATGCGGGTAGAGGTTTTTTTAATTTAACATGGTCATTGGAGGAAATAACTGGAATTACAAAAGATGAGTAGATCTAAAGCATCAATTAAATAATGAAAACAGCAAGTTAAAATTTGAATAGAACATTAATCATAGACCCCTCAAACTTACCTCCTAATCAAAATATTACTATAAAATTTAGCTTTTTACTAAAAGTGAACAGAACTGGCTAACAGACGTTTAAAATATTTTACAGAAAAGAAAAAATCATCAGGATAAATTATCAGCAATCGATTTATCCACCTATATATAGGTATCGTATTTATTATTAGTATAATTCTAAGGTTATTTTTATAAATTAGGTACAAGAGCTTGAGTTTCTACTTTTAGTTTTACATTGAAGAATGTGAGTTTGGAAATAGTACATATTTTAATGAGCCAACTGATCTTAAAATAGTTTCTCCTCATCTAACTTAAATAGAGCAAAATATTAAAAACTATAATTAATCTAGTTTTTAATTAGACATACCTCCTTACACATTATCGTCAAATTAAACATTTAATATCAGTGTAATTCATTTTTTATTTTAATTTAAATTAAAAAGAGATTTTCATACTAAATTAAGTTTATTTTAGAATATGAATGAACTTTTTATTTATACCAAATTATTCTTATTTTTAATTTTTACTAATTCTAAAATACTTTCTTATTGTAGGTTCTTTTTTATTAAAACCAAAATTTTTTTTTCCGAAAATTTACATAAAATGGAAAATCTAAAAAAATTAAAAAATTTGAAATGTTTATAATTTAAATTTAATAAAATATTCAATTTATTTAAAATATATTTTAAATTCCACATCCTTTTTAAAATAAATTTTAATTTTAATTTTCAAACAATAAAAATGATTTTAAAATTCGTATTATTTGATTTGGGAAATTATTATTTTTCTTATAAAATTAAAAATTAATTAAGAATTTTAATAAAAATTTAGATGATTTTAAATCTTACATCTGTTAACAGGATAAGTTCTATAAAAAATATATCCATTGATGTACTCATTTCTAACTTATATTTGTCTATAGTTGGAGGATCTAATTTTATTGTTAGTTATTAAAAATAATTTGATTTGGTATCAGAATTTAGAGATTATGAAATTCAAGATCAAACTTCCATTTTAGGTGTTTCTTTTACCTGGTAGTGCAAGAGTTTATCAAGTGAAGATCGCATTTGCTATGACTACAATCATCAAATAGTTTAAATAAATCAAGGGATAAGCTCAATCTCTTTCCCTGAAAGAAACTTCCAGCCCTATAGCATCATAGTTTTAACAATAGAGGGATAAAAAGAAAAAAGGTCAGCTAATTTTACAGCCACTTGTATTTTTACAGAATTAGATATTCCTCCATTAACTGTTTTATAACCTCCACAGCAGTAAAATCAGAAAATAAATTTAAATTAAGATCTTAACTTTGTTATTCAATACGGTTCCAATATTTCTTCGGATATTTTATCATATGCTGGAGCTTTGTTGTATAAAAATAAAATAGTTGGAGCCATAAAATTTGATTACTACTAGGTAAAATTTAGAATATGGAGCTATTTTTAAAATATAGATCCTACTGTTCCAACAGTTTAAGTACGTTTTTCAGTTTACAATCCATCTTATGTCATGCCAAGTTTAGCAACAATTACCCTTTTAATTAACATTCCTCCTAAAAATTGCATTCTTTCTATAAGTCCAAACCAAGGAGTAGCTCTCTAAACAATTTTTTCTATCAAGTTCTCAAATTGTGTTGATGAAGACTCTCCTTTAACTTACTAGTTCTTTTACTATAATAACCAAGCTGATTATGAACAAGAACTAGATTCACCTTGGAATATTTCAAGAAGATTAATAAAAGATTAAACAACTAGCTATGTGATGAACACTACTCTACCTTAAGGAAGCTTAATTATAATGAGCCAAGCTATGGACTCTTAACTTGGAATTTCTAATAGCACTTTAACTGTTCAAGTTAATGGACAAAATGAAACAGAAGATAATTATTATTAACTTGTGTACTAACTTATAAAATAAGCTTAGTAAAATTATCAATCATTTAATGACTAAGTAGTTTCTTTGAGTATTATTGGAGAAGATTTAAGCAAAAACAAATAACTTTTTACATCTTAGAAAATCAATGATCTGAAAGCTTAACTCATATCGAATTTGTAGGAAAAATCATTTTAATTACCCTAATTTTCTCTTTTATCAACTTATGCAAATAAAGTAATTGCATAACTGCAGTAAACTCTCATAGATTCAAAAGAAAATTAGAAAGAAACAATTTACAACCAACTACAAAAAATCATATAACATACATAATCAAGTATATAAAATAACAATGCAAGCCAACTTTAATAAAATAATGATATTTATATGCAAAATCTGATTGATTCTTTTAAAATTTTAAATTCCACTGTCAATTTAAGTAGCTCAATGCTGGATTTTGAACATTATAACAATATATCTTTCCAGATAGGAAGTATACTTTCTAACATCACACTCCCTAATCAAGGGTCACTCATATTAGAAGGTAATCTATCTTCTTTACTGTCTGACACAATAACTCAAAAAAATATTTATAGATATGCACTACCATTTAATAACTCAGATTCTTAAAATTCTACATTCAACATAGTTAGAAACACATATGCATTAAATATTTATGAAAACGCAACTAACTTTCAAGAATATGTGAAGTAATATGAGAATATTAGTTCGAATTTTTAATATTCAAAGAACAAAGTAATAACTACTACAATAAACAGCACAGATTCTTAAAATTTTATGAATAATTCCAGAGTAGCATATTAATTTAATAATGCAATTTCTAGCAAAAAATATAACATGACTTGTTTATAATAAAATGATGTCAAATGGTCTAAGAATGATTGCAGTATCTTAAAATAAAATTATAATAACTTCATGTGCTTGTGTTAATCTTAATCTCCTACAACAATTATTGAAGACATAGATGACATGTTTTAAAAAAATAAAAACCTAGATACAGTATTAGGAGAATAAGGAATATAAAACATACAGAAATTTAAAGAGTTCTACTTGTATGCATCCTTTTGGGTTATCTCAACTTTTACTGCACTTGAAATTTTTTTGCTTATTTTAGGAAAAAACTTAGATCGTAAAACAAGATAAAAAATTATCTCATAGGTTTTTCCAGAAAAGTTAATTAGTCAATAGTCGAAAGATTAAGAATTTTAAGATTAAGCTGACATATAAACTTTCCCGAAAATATAATTAGTGAATGAAGACTAGCAACCTAAGGTAGAGCCATCTACTCCACCTTAAATTAATAAACATTTCCCAAGTTTAATTCTATAGAATGGTCAGTCTTAAAAATCTCCAAAACAAATATAGTCTACTTAGCCAAGTGAAAGAAATTAAATGATGCCTAATGCAAGATGTAAAAAGACTAAGTTTTTGAATTTATAAACATAAGAAAAATTACCAGAGATTAGTTCAAATAACTTATCTTAAAACCGAATATAGGATAATTAACTTTAAATTTCTAAATAGCGAAGTACCTTAAATTAAGATGAAAATCCATAATAGTCTATTTAAACAACTTCATAAAATGAAACAAAAAAAATTTAATATTTCGATTTAAAAGAAAAATAATAAATTGCTTTTGAAAAAGCTTCTTTCTTCAAAAAGATAGCAATTTTTCATTAATTCTTGAGTATTTTTTATCTTTATGATGAAATAATTTCAAGACCTACTCGATTCACTCTGTTTTATATAAAGAATATTCATACTTTATCAATTTCCTTACTATTTTCCTAATACAAGCATATTAGTTAGTAAGTAATAATTGCCTTAATTAACAGCTTTGTTCTAGGTTTAAGTACTTTTTTTATTTAATTCACATACAAAAGAGGTAAGTTTGGAAAAATAATATCTGTCATTTTTTAAATTGGACTCTGTTTTGTTTATCTTTACATAATATTGGCAATATCTAGTGGAAACTCTGTGAGTGAGTCAAATGAATTCATGATGATTTTCATCTTATCAATGTCAGCAGATTTAATATTTATGTAAGTAATCACATCTTCTTTCATGAGTCTATTAGTCAAGAAACACTTTAAAAATGTATTATAAAATAGCTTTTATGAAAAATTATTTAATCTTTTTCAACTAAAGTAAGTAATTGAAATGATAGATATATGATTGAATTTTAAATTCAATATTATAAATTTAACTCTTCATTTAAACTTGTAATCTTTATTATGTTTTGGTATCAGTTTAAATTTAACTTTAATTTCTATTTAAAATGTTTAAAATAATTTATACTATAAAATAAACAAATAAAAATCAAATTTTTTTATACTAAATGTTTAAATTTGATATAAAATAAATATTATAAATTTTTAGAGATAAATAAACACATATATTTTTTAAGAAAACTATAGTATTTTATTCTATTTTCGAATTTTTATTTGGTATCTTCTAGTTCTTTTTGATCTATTTCTATGGTTTGCTTGATAAATTAATTATGTACTGTAAAAAATTCTTTACTTAAACTTTCAAAGATCTTAAAATATTTTTAAATTTACTCTCTAAGTAATTATGTTTCACTTGAATTTTCTTACTTTAGCTTTCACTTTTATAAAGTAATTATAAAGTTAATAAGTTTATCCTACAAATTGCCTTACATAAAATATGAACTTGATTTTCACCATCAACTTTTTTTATTTTAACTATTCTTTATCTTTAATTCTATTAGAAACTGGTATATTTATGTTCTTATAAAAATAAAAAGTAGAGAGTAAAAGGTGATATTCAAAAATTTCTTCTTAATTTATTTAAATTTCTTTATTAATTGTTTTCTCTTTATCTTTAACTTATTATTTAATTAGACTATCTACTTTGTCAATGGTTAACGTTTCCTTGATCTATTATAAACAATATTTTAATTTATTGTTAAAGTAAAGATGAAATAATAATCAAATTTTTTTGTAAAAAAATTTATTTATTTAAATTCTACATAATAAAATGTTGATAATTAAATTATTAAAAATAAAAAAAATATTATAAATATAAAATTAAAACGTAAAATTTTTTACTAAATATTCATTTCTAATTATTTACAAGGACTACAAAAAATAAAAGCTAACAAATATTTTAAAAGATTAATATTTTTGTTATTCTATTTGAGTTTATTTATTTCTTTGCTTGTTTATTAATTTAAATAATATTTTATTATAAAATTTAATTTAATACATTATTCTTTTCAAATCTTTTCCTTTTTTCTACCTTTTTCTTTATCAAAGCTATAAATATAATATTTTTAATTTTTTTTAATCTTCATATTGTCAAATACTTCATTTGGAATTTTATTTGAGTGGTGTAATTTCAAATACATTATTTAATCTATGTTATTTTAAAATAAATAAAATATTTATAATTTACTAATATTTATTAATAAATTTTGGATAACTAAATATTTACCATATTCGAAAAAGTTGTAGTATTTACAACCTTTTGATTAAGAAGGATAAAATAATGGACAAGAATAGTACAAAAATTTCAAGCTCGGATCTATTTTAATTATGCATTTTGTATTTTTGCATTTGCAATATTTTGGTGCAAAGTCAGGTATTATGATTTCAAATTTTTTCTTTTTAAAAACTAGTTACCATGTGTCTTAGTCTAGCTTATTTTATTAATCTAATTCTTATTTATTTTATAGTTAATAAATAAATAAAAATACATAAATTAAAAATACCAAATGACTAATTTTCAGCGTATATTTAAGTAATAGTGAAATTAGAGTTTTCATTATCTTCTTTTATGTTGTATGATACACGAATTGGAGATAATATTTATTCGTTTAAATAATTATCTTCACTAATTTTTTGCTTCATATTGCTATGTCGAATCGATTAATTTTATGCGCACCTTTGGGAACAAAATATTTATTGCGAAAAGTAATTTTTTTTAAATAATAATAGATAGATAGATAGATAGATAGATAGATAGATAAATCGAATTTTACGTACATAATATATTATTTAATTTTTTGTATATAATGTTTTATTATATTGGGTATTCATACATTCATCTTATTAATTTAATATTTTCCAGCAATTCATTTATAAATTCATAGTTTCTTTATACTTTATTTTCAATTTGCTAATTATTTAATTTTGGTTTACTCTCATCATATTTAAACATATTCAAAATATTATTTACTTCCACTTTTTTATGCTTTAACACTTATAAAAAATGAAGATTTTTGTTGCAGCATTTGCATTAATAACCGTACTGGTAAAATAAATTTTTAAAATTTTCAGGTATCAATTTGATATCAATTTAACCAGCTAAATTCTAAATCTGATTTTATACTGAGTATATTTATTCTCCTGCTCTTAGATTGATCTTATATTTAATTGAATTTTCTGAGTTTTAAGCCAAAATTTATAAATCACCGAAGATCTAATCTATTATTTAGTTAGATGTAGATTATGGTAATTTAAGTATCTTTTTGATACTACTTCTCCAATTGCTAAAAAATTATTTTTTAATATTTTACTTCTATGTGTTTATTATACATAAACTATATTAAAAATAGGGCTTGACAAAGGTGCTCCACATTAAAGCCTAGTTTTTAAATGTTAAGTCTCTTATAAAGTATAAAGCTTTTTATAAATATTTCCATCTTTGTTCTATGAACTTAAGGTGAGGAGCTATTGTTCCGTTACCATCTATATTGATTCCAAGATATTTGTACTGATTAACAATAGGTATACCTTCAATAGAATTACTATCAATTTGATAGTTTTTTAATGGTAAAACAGCAGATTTATTATTGTTAATTATAAGCTTATATTCTAAACAAATTTATCTAAGCTATTGAATAACCCTTTTTAAATGTTAAATCTAAGTTATTATCACCAAATCATCTGCGTATACCTTATACCAAATTGGTGATTATACTTAAGAGATTAAGGTCTTCATTACATCCTCCATATAAATATTAAATAGTCCAGGACTCAAGGAAGAGCCTTAAATCACACCATCTCTTAAATATACCTTCTAAGATTTAGTTTAATAAAACAAGTTATTTTACAGATATCTTAGAAATTAACTTTCTTCTAAATTAAGAATGTCTTTGTCTTATAAGATCTTAAATAGTCTATCTCTGCAAATTGTGTTATAAGCTGATTTGAAATCTATGAAGAGAGCTCCTACTGCATCTTTTTTTCTCATTTGTTAAATTTTATTTATCAACATAAATATATTTAAACCTGTTCCGCATCCTTCTATAAATCCAGTTTGATTTCTGTCTAACCTTTCTTTTAAATACTACTAAATCTTGGTACTGAACCTATTTTCTAACCATTTATAGGCTGGAGAAGTCACTGTAATAGGTCTGAAGTCTCCAGCACTTGGTATATTTGGGAAGACCTTATTTAAGGGTATCAACCTTGCAGCAAAAATCGCTTCCCCTAATTTATTTACCACATCTTGACACCACCAATCATTTAATACATTTACATTATTGTTACTTCTAAAAAACTATAAGCTATATCCATCCAAGGTTATTGCTTTATTATCATTTATTTTTAATTAGAGTAATTTAATTTCTTCGTCATTTAAAGGTGAGAGGTTAGGTAAAGGCAGTTTAAGATTTTAAGTGTTACACATTTATCCTGATAACTCAGTCAGTTTACTTAAACAATTATTTATTATATTTTCATGCCCTACAGTTAATTTACCTTCGTCGTTCAGAAAGCTCGTCATTAAACCTCCGTCTCTCTTTTATGGATGCGTTACTGATAATCTTTATACAATTTTCCACCCATGTTTAGACTTAGAAGTTCTTATGTAAGATTCACATTATTAAATGAAATGTTACCAAGTGAACTTTTATTCCTACCTTTTCCTAATGGTTAATCTTATGCTTTTTTTATGCTTAATAAATTTGCGGAGTTTGTTAATTCTTTCAATGAAGCTTAATGAATTATTGCTCTACTTACTTGCTATGAAACATAAATTAAATGATCCTTATTTAAAAGGAATTAAAAATTTCTGCTAGACTTTTGGTTAAAATGGTAACATGCATTCAGTTTCAATAATAGAGTGATCAGATGCCTCAAGGTAAAAGCTTGTTTTTGAGTTCCATCTAAATTACTAATTAGACCAAATCCAATCAGACTTAAAAAATTTCTAATTTCTACTTGCTATTAAAGTAGGTTATTGAGGATCGACTAATTGATTGAGTTAAGGAAATAAATTAGTTTTTTGATTTAAGTCTCCGCTTATTATGAATAAACTATCTTTTGATTCTAATAGTTAAGTTATCCATTGTTAAAGTTAATTTAAGGCTCCTTTCTTTAGTTGTTTAGGGTAAGGAATATACAAATTTATTAAGTATAACTCACATATAGCATGTGAAGCCTAAGCTAATATCATTTCAATTTGATTTTCTTAGTTTAGATCATTTGGTATAAGGTGAGTCAAATCTCTAAGTGTAAATTATTTATCCACACCTATTACTAGACCACCTCCATTCTAACAATCTCTTTTTTTTTAAATAAAATTATAGCCTTATGTAAGAGGCCAATCAAATTGTCTAGTTTCCTGAAGCATAAATATATGTGGTTAGTGCTATCTCAATAATCTAAATGTCAGATCTTTTACTGATCTCACATTCCAGTTTATAATTTTAAATTTATTTTCAATTGTTTTATTATTTGCATCTTATATATTAATGTTTATATTTTCAAATCTATTACTAATGTTATAATTATTACTATAAAAACTATATTATGGTTCAATTTATTATTAAAATATTTAAGTCTGTATCAATTGCTATGAATTTTGACTTAAATCATCATGAATGATTTGATTATCAATTTATTTGTTCAGCGTTAACTCCAGGTTTTAGAAATGACTGATCAGTAGGTTTTTCTTACTTGTTGTGAAAAGAAAATCTGCTTAAAGAAAGAGATTATTTTCTTTTTCTATCACTCATAATCTTACCATTTCTTTATCTGATTGATTTAATACCTGATACTTCTTCCTCTTGATCCTACTTTAGTAACTAATTATAAGCTTATTATTTTATAGAATTACCCCATTTATCATGAGAAGACCCAGGATAGATATCTTTTTCATGCTTCAAATAAAAATGGGATCTATAGGATTCAAAGTTGGAATAACCTTTATGAGTAGTTGGCTAGCAACCGCATTTGAATATAACGTGCTCTTGATCTTTTTCGAAATTAGCCATCTAATTTTTGAGTTGGCTCGAACCTTGACTTTCTTGAGTTTTGAATGATAACTTGCGTTGTAATTTTTATTTTGGAGTAGATTTAGTATTAGAAGTAATATTATCTAAATTACCATTCTAAATTTCTGTTTCTTTCTAATTTTTCTACTCCTAAAACAAGCCTTCATCATTTGCTATTTTTTAATTCTTCATCTATTACTAGCTTTAAGAATTATCAATCTTATCGTTTACTGCATTTATTGTGCTAATATTAGTTTTTACCTTTTCTTATGTCTCAATAACTGCTTTTTGTTTCTCATCTTTTTATCCATGAAATTACTTAAAAAGAGTTACGAATTCTTCTTATTTCTAATTTTTAAATTCTTAATCTTGGCGGATAAAAATTTCAAATTCCTAAGTTATATCCTAAAATAATATTCGATTAAAAAATTCATTTGCCAGTTAAATATTATTCGAATCGAAAACGACTTTCTGAATAATAAGGAATTCAGATTACTACTAGCCATCGAAATTATTCTTTTTATCTATATTCTGATAATTGAATAGCTAGGGATAATCTCTATGGGAGTATCTGCAGCTTTCCTTATATTTGCAAATTCCTTTCTTATGGTACCTACAACTAATTCTATAAGATTCTTTTATTATACTGCTATGCTAGATTTTTCTATTTTTAACATCAGCTGGGATATAATATGACTTATTCTATTAAAATTACTTTTTTGGTAGCTTTCTATGTTATTAATTCACAATTACAGCATCAAAATGCCCTCCATCTATTTTACCTGTAAAAAGCAATCTAATTTGCTAAGAAGTTGAATTATAAAACTTCTTACCTTCATGCTTAAAAACTTCACTAGGTTTTTCTAAGTCTACACAGTCACGGTAAAGAGTAATAGATTGCTTAAGATATTCTGCCGTTATTTTTATGATTGGATATGTTGCAAATTGGCCATTCGTCTTAATTAATTTGCTAATTTCTTATTATTGATCTATTGGAATAAATTGGAATTATTTTTTTGACATAAACTAACAAAAATTTATGTCACTTTATGTCTTCGCACTTTTATGTTTATGTTAAAATTATGTCACATATTCGAAACCCCAATAATAATAATAATAATAATAATAATAATAATAATAATAGTAGATAATGTGATTTTTATTGAATAAATAACTAATAAAAACAGTAAATTTAATCATAGAAAAAAATAATTAAATTGAGGAGACAATTCTTTCTTCCAATCAAATTACACCTTAATTACTTTCAGGTTTTTTATTCTTTTTCTTCTCATAAAATGTAAAATTTAAAATAATAATATTTCAATTTAAAAAATATATTAAATGAAAATAGTATTGAGCTATGTTAGAACAAATCTTTAAACATATTACTAATAACTTTTTGCCTCTAATCCAATTCTTTGCAGCAGTAAAACTACATAAATTTAGTTATCCTATTTGAAAACATTTTTAATGTACGAAGTGAATACTTAATAAATTAAGGAAGTTAAAGCAGTCTGTCAAAAAATGATGTAGAATTTAACAAGTATTTGTAGGGTCTTTAAAGAAACAATTATACAGTGCAAAATAAATTGAATGCAACTCAAAGAGTCAAATAGTATTTTGAACTTATAAATGCAAATCAGTAACTTATTTTGTGATAGAAAAGAGTTCGTAATACATTTTTTAAAAATTAATTAAAACAATAAAATGAAATTTTGCTATTAAAATTATAAAAAATTTTCAAAATATCATTTTAAAAATTGCCTATTTTATAAAAAAAACTCTTCTTTACTAAATTTTATGAAATTAAAATTCTAGTTTTTTTTATTTTATTTTATTATTTTATTTATTTTAAAATTAAAAGGAGGGAGCAGGATAATAGAAAAGATCATCTAGAAATTAATTTTTTGAAATAAAATAATTATTGGTGCCAAAGTATTATTTATTTTAATCAACTATTAATAATTCTATCCTACTTAATGGTGTAGTAATACTTCTAAACTTTGTTATCATCTTACACTAATAAATGCAGATTTAAATAAATTCTCTTAATATTTATTTTTAACCTTACGCTAGTGCCAGTTATGATACTATCGTTTATAGTTTTATTCTTACAATTAAATATGTAATAGTAATCATTTAAAAACTATCAAAATATTTAATTTAATATTTTCAATTAATCGATTAGAGGGAATCACAAATAAAAAAATGTTCACTGTTATCATTATTATATCAGTATAAAGATGAAATATGAATTTAGTAAATTTATTTTTTGTTAGTTAAAGAGTTCTATTATCTCAACAATGGTCAGATGTTATTTAAAATTTTGCTTTGTTTTATAAAAATCCTTTATCTTCTAGGTTTTCTAGTTTACACTATTTTTAAAGAAAAGGTTTATTTCTACCTTATATTATCTTACCATAAAATTTGTGTTATCATAAATTCAAATTATAAAGGTTTCCAAATCTTGTAATTTAGGGTTCTATACAAAACTATTACATTTGATTTTAAAGTAAATTTCATTCAATAAGGAAGTTAGTTCACAGAAGATCATAGTTTATCACATTCAAGTTAAAAAATCTTCTTAAAAGTGAGCATTAAACATTCTCAATTTTTTTAAAAGCTTGTTCCAAATGAATATCAAAAACTATAATTAATTGATTCTCCTAAATTTGGTTTAAAAATAAAAGGTGTTGATTCAGCAATTACATAAAAATCAGCGATTAGGACATTAAAAATTAGTCAATATGGAAACTTATTTTAACTTAAAACCAATAGTTGGCTTTTTTCCAATTTAAATAATCTCAAGAGAAGCTTTTTTATTAATTGAATTTGAGTTTTTATATTTTTGGTGTAAATTAGGATGTGAGGAGAGCTAAGAAATTTTTGGTCATTTTCATTTTTCTTTTGGAACAGTTTTTAAGTCATTGAAGTACCAACCATTTTTTTATCTTAACTAAATTTAAGATTAGATTACAGTATTTTGTTTAAGGAATTAAATTGAATAAATTAAACGATCGTCATAAATTAATCGAATGAAATGAGATCTTTGAGAAATGATAATAAATAGGAAAAGATATTAGTTGTTTAAATTTGGATTAACTTTTAATAAATTTAGAATTAAATTCCATTTATATAGTACGAATTGCCCTCACCCTTTGATAATCAAATAGAGAGAATAATCAAATGATCTTATCCACTCTTTAGATCTGACCAAATTAAATTAAACCTTGAATTGAAATATTTCTACTATTTAATTAAATCAGTAAAAGCATTTGAAGACAAATAATATAAAATATAATGACAAGAAAAATATGGTATTTTAAAAAACATATAATAGCTTATCAAATAATATAAATAACTTAAGAATGCTTTTAATTATTATAAGCTTAAAATAAGCTAATAAATTACATATTATTTAATTTGTAACAAAAATCGTGACTTTAGTTTGTAAAGGTGTTTAGAGCTGGGGCTAAGAAGTGGAAAAAGTGCTTTTTTTTAATTAAAATTAATTACATGAAAAACTAACATTTTTTGAATTTTTAATGAACAAATTTTTTGTGAGCCCTGGGTTTTTAGGGCTTGAAATTAATTATTTTCGTAGGTTATCGATAGAGGAGATTCCCAAAATATAATTTGTTTGATTGTAATTACTTAGTTTCTAACTCAAAAAGAGACTAATAGTTTGAGTTAATTTATGGATTTGCATGCAATTTATCTTAAAATGGTAGATCTTTCATTTCGCTCAAATTTATATAAAAGTAAATAACCAAGGTGTTTATGCTGTTTTTTCTATCAATTAAATTGTACTTTTCTAACTATTTCTATTTAAATAGCTAATTTTTGTGATAAACTGAAATTAATAAAAAGTAAAAAATCAAATTAAATAACTTGAAATTAATAATATGGTAAAAGATAAATTCTCATTTTTCATACTTCTTATTCTCTTAAAACGTAAATTTAAAAATAAAAATATTTGCAATTTAAGAATATAATAAATAAAATAGTATTAAGTTACGTTATAACTAAAACTTAAGAAGATTGTTCTAGTATTTTATCCAAAAGATCATTTGTTTCTAGCAGTAAAACTTAAAAAGAGCAGTTTTTTTATTTAAAATATGTTTTTTAATTCAGGAAGTGAATGCCTAATAAATTAAGGTCCTCCAAGCAGTCCATCAAATAATGATGTAGAATTTTCATAGAATTTGTAGGGTCTTTAAAGTAACCCTTGCATAGGAGTAAAATAAATTGTATGCAACTCAAAAAGCGAATTAGTACTTTCAACTGACAATTGCAAATCAGATACTAATTTTGCGATACAAAAGTCATCGTAATAAATTTGTTAAAAATGAATGAAAGCAATAAAATATTTTGAAATTAGAATCCTACTCTTATAGAATTTTATGAATTTATTTATTTTAAAATTTAAAATTAAAAGGAGCAAGTTAATACAAAAGATCTATCTAGAAATAAACTATTTGGTAGAATCTGGTTAAAGTTTCACTGCCAATAGTATTTATTAAGTCAATTCTTAGCCATTCTAAAATAGTGGCTAATTTGATTTATATTGTGGATCAAATTACTTTCATCTTACATAAATAAATGCTGATATAAACTCATATAGTCTTAGCATTTCATTTAAACCTTACCCAAGTTAAAGTTATAACACTGCCGTTTATGGGTTTATTCTTGCAATATAATATGTAATAATAATCAATTTAAAAAAAACTATCAAAATATTTAATTTAATGTTTTCAATTAATTAATTAGAGGGGAATCACATGTAAAAAAAAAATGTTAATAATAAATTGTTTAATTTTTTTCATGAACCTTTTATTTAAATCCATAAATATAAATAATAATTACCTTCCTCCTCCTTATTAATTTAAAAATAAATAATCATTCTTAAAATAAATTTATTTAAATAGCTGTTTATGATTTTCTTAGTTTATCATATTTTAAATTAAAAAATTTTAATATATTTACAAAATAAACTACACTTCTAATGACAAATAAGTTTTTGATTATTCTAATCATATTTTTTTATATTTTAAAGTGCCCTGATTCATGTGTTTCATGTAATGACAGTGGATGTACATAATGCTCACCAGGCTATACTTTATCTAATGGTACTTGTAGTGTATCGTGCGATATTTCTTGTTCCACTTGCTCAGGACCTGGAGTAAATTAATGCACTATATGTAACAATAATTATTATATATCTGATAAAAATAATTATTGCGTTTCTTCATGTGATTCGAATTAATATATTGATTCAACTTCTCCACAAAAATATTGCAGGTCTTGCGTAAATAATTGTTAGACTTGTACCAACTCAAATAGCTGTTAAAAATGCTTAACTAGCTACTATTATACTGGTTATTCATGTGCCCCTTGCGATAACACTTGCTATAGTTGCTCAGGTCCTGGAAAAAACTAATGCATTAAATGCTAATATAATTATTATATTTCTGAGAAATTAAATAATTATTGTGACCCAAATTGCGACTTAACTTCAGGCTAATTTATAGATTATTCAAACCCTGATCAAAAATATTGTAAAAAGTGTATTAGTAATTGTTAGACTTGCACCAACTCAAATAGCTGTTAAAAATGCTTAACTAGCTACTACTATACTGGTAGTTCATGTGCCCCTTGCGATAACACTTGCTATAGCTGCTCAGGTCCTGCAAAAAACTAATGCATTAAATGCTAAAATAATTATTATATTTCTGAAAAATTAAATAATTATTGTGACCCAAATTGCGACTTAACTTCAGGCTAATTTATAGATTATTCAAACCCTGATCAAAAATATTGTAAAAATTGTATTAGTAATTGTAAGAGTTGTAATAATAATACTAGCTGTACAACATGCATAGACAATTATTATGTTTCTGGTAATACTTGCTCTCCTTGTGACAATTCTTGTAAGTATTGTTAAGGGCCTGGAGTTAATTAATGCATTGTTTGTAGATAATCTGGATATTTTATTTAACCTGATAATAATAATACATGTGTTCAATCTTGTGATCAAAATAATGGCTATTATATTGATAAATTAGTTAATCGTTAATAGTGGTACTGCAAAAAGTGCCTCTTATCATGTAAAACTTGCTCAAATGGAAATAGTTGTAGTACATGCTTTGATTAAAACTTTTTAGATTCTTCGAACTAATGTTAGCCTTGCCACTCATCATGCCAAACTTGTAATGGTACATAAAATACAAATTGTATAATTTGTAAATCTGGTTTACACATGTAACTCAGCACAAATTTATGTGTCCAATAATGTGATTCAAATGAATTTTTGAATGCATTATCATAATGCTAAAAATGTGATAACTCTTGTAAAACTTGTGATGGCTCCTCGCCAAACAATTGCAAAAGTTGTTATTCAAGTTTTTACCTTTATAATAAAAGCTGTGTTCCTGTATGTCCAAACGGCTACTCGCTAAATACTAACACTCTTGCTTGTGAACCTTGCTAAGATAAATTAAGCTGTAATAACTGCTATAACACTTGCTAATTATGTACTTTAGCATAAATTTAAACTCAGAAATGTAACACATGTTATACCGAAACAAGAAGATTAGATCCAAATAATAACTGCACTTGCTTAAATCCAAAAGACAAAAGAAATTTATTTTACTAATGCAGTTATTAAAATATAGCCGTCTTATATGCCAGTTTAAGTGAAAGTATTCCTTAGTTAATTATTGATTTTGGCTCACCATTAAAGTCAATAGTAAGTTCACCAAATTAACTCTGCAAGTAGGTGTTTGAAGATTAAACATTTGCTTTGCTAGGATCGGATTGTTCATGCTCAATTACTGATAGCTAATTTATTGTCACTTTGAGTAATTATTTATATATTTTTCCAAAATAAATTTTAATGTATTTATTTAATTTATAATATTTAGCCAACTCTTCTAGTATTATGGAGAATAATCTTATATATTTCAAATCTGGAATCTTGCAGTTTTAGGATTATAATGTTTTTATAGACACATTTTATAGAAATATAGTTTACTAAAATAAGACTGATAATCCTTTACTATAATTTCAAAGTAATTTTATAGAAAATACATGTAATCCTGTAATGGTTACTCTAAGTGATTTAAAGAATGATGCAGGTAGAGGTTTTTTTAATTTAACATGGTCATTGGAGGAAATAACTGGAATTACAAGAGATGAGTAGATCTAAAGCATCAATTAAATAATGAAAACAGCAAGTTAAAATTTGAATAGAACATTAATCATAGACCCTTCAAACTTACCTCCTAATCAAAATATTACTATAAAATTTAGCTTTTTACTAAAAGTAAACAGAACTGGCTAACAGACGTTTAAAATATTTTACAGAAAAGAAAAAATCATCAGGATAAATTATCAGCAATCGATTTATCCACCTATATATAGGTATCGTATTTATTATTAGTATAATTCTAAGGTTATTTTTATAAATTAGGTACAAGAGCTTGAGTTTCTACTTTTAGTTTTACATTGAAGCATGTGAGTTTGGAAATAGTACATATTTTAATGAGCCAACTGATCTTAAAATAGTTTCTCCTTAGCTAACTTAAATAGAGCAAAATATTAAAAACTATAATGAATCTAGTTTTTAATTAGACATACCTCCTTACACATTTTAATCGAATTAAACATTTAATACTAGTGTAATCCATTTTTTATTTTATTTTAATTTAAATTAATAAGAGTTTTCTCCTACTAAATTAAATTTATTTTAGGATATGAATAAATTAATCATTCCAAATTATTCTTATTTTTATTCTAAAATACTTTATTATTGTAGGCCCTTTTTTATTAACACCAAAATTTTTATTTTGGAAAATTTTATTTTCCTAAGATAAATTTTTTTAAATCAAAATTTAAAAAAAAAAACCAAATGTTTAATATTAAATTAAATACAAATATATAAATATATTTTAAATTCCACATCCTTTTTAAGATAGATAATATAAGTAAAAAAATTTTATTTTCGAACAATAATAAAGTTTTTAAATTTTGTACTTTTTGATTTGAGTGATTAAATTTTTTCTTAAAAAATTAAAAATTAATTATTTTAATAAAAATTTAGATAATTTTAAATCTTACATCTGATAACAGGATCAGTTCTATAAAAAATATATCTATTGATGTACTCATTTCGAATTTATATTTGTCTATAGTTGGAGGATCTAATTTTATTGTTAGTTATCAAAAATAATTTGATTTGGTATCAGAATTTAGAGATTATGAAGTTCAAGATCAAACTTCCCTTTTAGGTGTTACTTTTACCTGGTAGTGCAAGAGTTTATCAAGTGAAGATCGCATTTGCTATGACTACAATCATCAAATAGTTTAAATAAATCAAGGGATAAGCTCAATCTCTTTCCCTGAAAGAAACTTCCAGCCCTATAGCATCATAGTTTTAACAATAGAAGGATAAAAAGAAAAAAGGTCAGCTAATTTTACAGCCACTTGTATTTTTACAGAATTAGATATTCCTCCATTAATTGTTTTATAACCCCCACAGCAATAAAATCAGAAAATAAATTTAAATTAAGATCTTAACTTTGTTATTCAATACGGTTCCAATATTTCTTCGGATATTTTATCATATGCTGGAGCTTTGTTGTATAAAAATAAAATAGTTGGAGCCATAAAATTTGATTACTACTAGGTAAAATTTAGAATATGGAGCTATTTTTAAAATATAGATCCTTCCATTCCAACAGTTTAAGTACGTTTTTCAGTTTACAATCCATCTTATGTCATGCCAAGTTTAGCAACAATTACCCTTTTAATTAACATTCCTCCTAAAAATTGCATTCTTTCTATAAGTCCAAACCAAGGAGTAGCACTCTAAACAATTTTTTCTATCAAGTTCTCAAATTGTGTTGATGAAGACTCTCCTTTAACTTACTAGTTCTTTTACTATAATAACCAAGCTGATTACGAACTAGAACTAGATTCCCCTTGGAATATTTCAAGAAGATTAATAAAAGATTAAACAACTAGCTATGTGATGAACACTACTCTACCTTAAGGAAGCTTAGTGATAATGAGCCAAGTAATGGACTCTTAACTTGGAATTTCTAATAGCACTTTAACTATTCAAGTTAATGGACAAAATGAAACAGAAGATAATTATTATTAACTTGTGGACTAACTTATAAAATAAGCCTAATAAAATTCTCAATCATTTAATGACTAAATAGTTTCTTTGAGTATTATTGGAGAAGATTTAAGCAAAAACAAACAATTTTAGGCCTCTCAGAAAATCAATGATCTGAAAGCTTAACTCATATCGAATTTGTAGGAAAAATCATTTTAATTACCCTAATTTTCTCTTCTATCAACTTATGCAAATAAAGTAATTGCATAACTGCAGTAAACTCTCACAGATTCAAAAGAGAATTAGAAAGACTCAATTTACAACCAACTGCAAAAGATCATATAACATACATTATTAAGTATATAATATAACAACGCAAGTTCACTTTAATAAAATAATGATATTTATATGCAAAATCTGATTGATTCTTTTAAAATTTTAAATTCCACAGTCAATTAAGGTAGCTCAATGCTGGATTTTGAACATTATAACAATATATCTTTCCAGATAGGAAGTATACTTTCTAACAGCACACTCCCGAATCAAGGGTCACTCATATTAGATGGTAATCTATCTTCTTTACTGTCTGACACAATAACTCAAAAAAATATATATAGATATGCACTACCATTTAATGACTCAGATTCTTAAAATTCTACAAATTAATTCAACATAGTTAGAAACACATATGCATTAAATATTTATGAAAAAACAACTAAATTTCAAGAATATGTGAAGTAATATGAGAATATTAGCTCGAATTTTTAATATTCAAAAAACAAAGTAATAACTACTACAATAAACAGTACAAGTTCTTAAAATTTATTGAATGATTCTAGAGTTGCTTATTAATTTAATAATGCAGTTTCTAGCAAAAAATATAACATGACTTGTTTATAATAAAATGATGTCAAATGGTCTAAGAATGATTGCAGTATCTTAAAATAATAGTAAAATAACTTCAAGTGCTTGTGTTAATCATAATCTCCTACAACAATTATTGAAGACATAGATGACATGTTTTTAAAAAATAAAAATCTAGATACAGTATTAGGAGAATAAGGAATATTAAACATACTGAAATTTAAAGAGTTCTACTTATATGCATCCTTTTGGGTTCTCTCAACTTTTACTGCACTTGAAATTTTTTTGCTTATTTTAGGAAAATACTTAGATCGTAAAACAAGATAAAAAATTATCTCATAGGTTTTTCCAGATAAGTTAATTAGTCAATAGATTAAAGATTAAGAATTTTTAGATTAAGCTGACATATAAACTTTCCCGAAAATATAATTAGTGAATGAAGACTAGCAACCTAAGGTAGAGCCATTTACTCCACCTTAAATTAATAAGCAATATCCAAGTTTAATTCTATAGAATGGTCAGTCTTAAAAATCTCCAAAACAAATATAGTCTATTTAGCCAAGTGAAAGAAATTAAATGGTGCCTTATGCAAGACGTAAAAGGACTAAGTTTTTGCATTTATAAACATAAGAAAAATTCCCAGAGAGTAGTTCAAATAACTTATCTTAAAACCGAATATAGGATAATTAACTTTAAATTTTTAAATAACGAAGTATCTTTGATTAAGATGAAAATCCTTAACAGTCGATTTAAATAACTTCATAAAATGAAACAAAAGAAATTTAAGATTCCCATATAAAATAACAGTAATAAATTGCATTTGAAAAGGCTTCTTGCTTCAAAAAGATAGCAATTTTTCATTAATTCTTGAGTATTTTTTATCTTTATGATGAAATAATTTCAAGACCTACTCGATTCACTCTGTTTTATATAAAGAATATTCATACTTTATCAATTTCCTTACTATTTTCTTAATACAAGCATATTATTTAGTAAGTAATAATTGCTTTAATTAACAGCTTAGTTATAGGTTTAAGTACTTTTTTTATTTAATTCACATACAAAAAAGGTAAGTTTGGAAAAATAATATCTGTCATTTTTTAAATTGGACTCTGTTTGGTTTATCTTTATATAATATTGGCAATATCTAGTGGAAAATCTGTGAGTGAATCAAATGAATTCATGATGATTTTCATCTTATCAATGTCAGCAGATTTAATATTTATGTAAGTAATCACATCTTCTTTCATGAGTCTATTAGTCAAGAAACACTTTAAAAATATATTACAATATAGCTTTTATGGAAAATTATTTAATCTTTTTCAACTAAAATAAGTAATTGAAATGATAGATATTTGATTGTATTTTAAATTTAACTCTTCATTTAAACTTGTAATCTTAATTATTTTTTGATATCAGTTTAAAATTAACTTTTATTTCTATTTAAAATTTAAAAAATAATTTATACCATAAAATATACAAATAAAAAAATCAAATTTTGTAATACTAAATGTTTAAATTTGATATTTAAAAAAATTCGAACAAACTAAGTACATAAATTAGAGCAGATGATTTATAAAGAAAGAAAGTTAGTACATATAATTTATTAAACAAATATTACAAATTATTATTTAAATTTCAAAAAAATTACTTAATTTTAAAATTATCTGTGACAAAATATAAACGAATTAATAAATTATTAGGAAAAATTTCACTTTTGTTTTGCTTTAAATTATATTGTTTTTATATATTAAATTTCTGGTTAATCTTCATTTTCTTTCATCATTAACATAAGATTAGTAAATTGAGATTCTGATTTAATTATACTTTATTGTTTAGGTGAATTAATATTATCATTATTACACGAGTAAAAAGATGAAAGCTGATTTTACTGCATTTAACTTTTGTAAATTAAAGAGTTCTATTATGTCAAAGGTAAGATGTTATTTAAAATTTTACTTTTATTTTATTAAAAATCTTCATCTTCTAGATTTTCTAATTTACATAATGTTTAAGGAAAAGGTTCATTTGATTTTAATATTTCTACCTCAAATTATCTTATGATAAAATTTGTGTTATCATAAATTCTAATAATAAATGTTTCCACATCTTGTAATTTAGGGGTCCCATATAAAACTATCGCATTTGATTTTAGAGTAAATTTCATCCAAGATGGAAGTTGCTAGTTCACAGAAGATCCATAGTTCATCACATCCAAGTTAAAAAATCTTCTTAAAAGTGAGCATTAAAGATTCTCAACTTTTTTAAAAGCTTGAACTGAATGAATGTCAAAAAAATTCTAATGGATTGATTCTCCTAAGCTTGGTTTAAAAATAGAAGGTGTCGATTCAGCAATTCCATAACAATCAGCGATTAGTAAATTAAAAATTAGTCTATATGGAAATTTATTTTAACTTAAAACCAGGAGTTGGCTTTTTTCCAATTTAAAGAAGCTCAAGAGAAGCTCTCTCATTAATTTGATTTGATTTTTTATATTTTCAGTTTAAATTTAAATGTGAGGAAAGCTAAGAAGTTTTTAGTCGTTATCATTTTCTTCTGGAATAGTTTTTAAGTACTTGAAATACCAACCATTTTTTACATCTTAGCTAAATTATGATTCAATTATAGCAGATTGTTTAAGGAATTAATAAATTTAATCAAGTAAAGGATGGCTCTTTATTAAAGTTCTTGAGATAAGACCTTTGAGGCATTGGTATAGCCTTGAACTAGAATCAACTAGTTCAGGTATTACAGACTTTATAGAAATAACTTGATTTAAGTGTTTTATAGAAATATCCATTTCAGTCATAAGTTTAATAATGAGCTTCATTTATATTTAACCTTATTCATTTATAAAATTTTAAGCAATAAAATTTCTCTGTTCATCAACTTTAAAATTTTTATTATTTAAATCATTTTTTATATTTGATTGATTTTAATTATCTTCTTCATCCAATTTGCTTTCTAAATATTTCTAAAACAAAGTTTTGTTTTCTTTTACATCAGTGTTTTAAATTATTTTTTTGATATTTTTTAAAATTTTCATGATTTTTTATTCTTTTAAAAGTAAAGATTTTTAAACAGAATTATATTTGTTTTCTCCTTCTTTCTCTTAATGATTTTTTGAAAATATTGAGTTGATGGATTCTTCAATGAATAATTCTTCTCTAAATTCAAGATTAGTATTATTTTCTTAGATTTATGAAACTAGATTAATTTATTTCACATTTTTTGAAAAATTATTTTTTTCTTTATTAATTTAATTTTTTTAAGCGGCTAAAAAATCTTGTAACTACTCCTTATATTTACTTAAATTTATTTTTTTTATAAATTCTTTATAAAAAAGTATAGCTTTCATGTTTTCATCAGACATTATTGTTATTTTTTTGTAATATTATTGAAAGACCTCTACTTTTTCTCTTGAATATAAATTATTTTTATTCAGTGTAAAATTGAAGAAGTAACTACGATATTTATACAGCCCAAAAATAGTCAAAATTGGTCCGAATATTTTAATTAATGAACTTAAAACATATTGAAATGGAATATTATAAATATAGATATTAAAAGTATCTGATATTATTGTATAACCATCTGTAGCTTCTATTTTTATTGTAACTATAGATCTGTATTATCCTACAGGAACACTGCCAAAGAATCTTAGAGAATTGCTTGATTGTTAAATCCAAGCTCCAGAAACGGCATCACAATAATCATCACCGCATTTAAATTAAACAGAGTAATTAATTATATTTGTATCAGGATTAATAAATGTATCTGAGCTAAACTCAAAAGCTAGATTTTCAGTAATGCCAACTTAACCATTTTGATAAAGTTAATTAAATTGTTATTGTAAAGTCTTATTTTAATTTAATTTGATAGGTTACTTAAGAATTATGAATGATTAAGCTTAGCTTAATTAAAAAGAACTTTGAATATCATAATTGACCCCATCACTTATGATTGCTTGAAATTCTATCTAATCATCTGTCAATAAATTATCTTGTTTAAAAAATAAAATCCGCTTTTCAAAAACATGATTGATATTTATAATATCTCCTTCTAGTTTTAGTCTAGTTTAAAAATTAGATATTTAAGCAATAACACCATCATAAGAAATACTAACAAATTTGCCTTATCCCTTTGGCACTTCAATATAAATTTGAATATCATTTTAAATAGAAAATATAAAATATTTCTACATTTACTGATTTAAATTTTATTATGAGTATTCTGGAACTGCTTGAGGAGTTTTAAAGAATCTCAAAGAATTAACAACATTAAATAAAATAGGATTGTAACATACAGATTCTTTTAATATTCTTTTTACTTTGTCTAAAATAGCCTAATTTCCATTCATGGTGGAATCTTAAAATCTAAAATCTTAATTACTATCAAAATTACTTGTTACTAGTAAATTCTCTTAATTTAAAATACCCATTACACGAAGTTATTTATAAATTTGTAAACTCATTTCAGATGATATTTAGATTCCATCATCTATAAATACTTATTAGGAAAAAGAATTTTGTGTTATTGGAAACTTATGTTCTAATATAATAGTATTTAACTGAGGAACAGAGGCGTCGTTTCCAAGAGCATCTTTAACTGATCTAATATTTATACTATCTAGTTGAGAATTAAAGCTAATCCAATAAGGTAAATTTACTATTTGATAATTTTAATAAAAATATACATTCGTTAATTTTGCTCCGTTCTTAGGATAAATTTGATAAAATTAAAATTAAAAGGTCTATCCTATCAAAAGCGTTTAGTTATATTACTGTTTTAAGTAAGAAATTTAATTTGTTTGCTATCCCTAGACCAAAAATATCTCTGTATGCACTTAAATCTAATTGCTAATAGGAATAGTAGTAATACCTACTGTATTCGTTAACATTGCAATTTGTTCGTTTTAATTAACGCAACTAGACAACCCATTTTAATCCCCATTCATAAATTTAGAGATAATTTTTAGACTATTTAGGTCTCTAATATCAACCAATGTTAAAAAACCTACAATATTACTTGTAACTAATAAAAATTTATCTGAGTATAATGGTGTTATTTGCATTGTTGTTCCATCTAACTGAATTCTACTTATGAATTTTATTTCTGGCAAATAACTCAAATCGATTATACCGATGCCTTTAGGTCCTTCACAAGCAAATGCATATTTTAAATCTTGAGATTGTATGATACAAAATCCACCGTTTGTTTTTAGATATTTAGCTATTTATAACTCATATTTATTTCCTATTGAAAGAGCTAAAAATCCATCATTTCTTGATGCGCACAAAATAAACTTGTTGTCTTATGAAAAGATAAGCTCTACAACTTAGTTGCTTATTTGAAGACTAGAAAGGACTTATAAATTTAGAAGACCTTTTGAAGAATCAACTAAAAAAACAGTTGTGTATGCTGCTATTCCTATTAACTTTTTATTGTGGTTATATCTGATCCCTTCCATTACAATATTAGGATTATTTCCATTGAGAGAAAACACTGGTTACAATTTTTAACTAGAAGAAATTTAATTCATTTAATATACAAAAAGGAGGATGCCTTTATTATCTCCTGGTGTAATAATATATCCGCTCTCTTCATCTATAATAGCTGATTCTGTATAATAGATGTTTTGTGGTACTACCTATTATAAAAGTTGCATATTATTTGGATTACCTTTCAAATCAAAAATAAACAATCCATCTTTATCAAAACTTCCAATGAAGAATTTGTCATTCTGAGTTATGTAGCAGCGCCAACGATACATCGCTGTTCCTATTACAGTTTAATTTGCTTGAATTGTGTTAAAAAGATTAGGATATTCGTTGTTTAAATTTGGAGTAACTTTTTAATAGATTTACAATTAAATTCCATTTATATAGTACAAGAAACCTTCATCCTTTGATAATCTAATAGAGAAAGAGTAACCTGGTGATCTTATCCACTAAAATAGCTTAGGATATTTACTTTGATTTCTTTTGCTGATGTCAAAAATAAATATTCCTAATTATTAAGCACCAATTAAAATAAAGTTTTAATCATCTGTTAATCTTATTTCATTTAAAGTAGGAGATTGATTTAACGGCCACCAAGCCTTAACATCAAAGTCAAATTAAGAAACTACAGTGCCATCTTTTATAGAATCTAAGTTTATGAAATTAGCAATATATAAACCACTCCATGAATCTATAGCATAAATATACTAATCGTTAGTCAATACAATGTTTTAAAATCCATAATCTGCAGGAGTTGTAAATATTTTTTCAAGACTTAGCATATTATTCTATTAGAGCTAAAATCTTACAGCTATTAAATTTATGTTTGCTAAAAATAAATAGGAATTTTTAGCGTAAACAATATAAAAAGGGACCATTTATACATCAATCTATCCAATAATTTTCATTTAACTCCTAGAGAATATGTCATAAATAACTAAGATATTATTGGAAGTACCAGCTGCCCATTTATCATTATTAAATAAGAAAAGCGAAGTGATACTTTAGCCAAAATTAGAGTTGTCAGAGCAAATATAGTTTAAAGTATAACTTGGCTAAGTGTTTAACTAAAACATAGAAATTCTACCTTGATATTAGAAAAACAAATATTATCCATCACTAGTGACTGATAACAAATCAACTTCACCTTTATCCTTGACTTATAGTAGAACCTTAAAGGAAGTTTGATCAAGAATAGCAATACCATCTTAACCATTAGCTAAAAAGAGTAAACCTAATTTATCACAAACAACAAGCTACTGGATTGTGTTTTCTATAGATTAAATGCTACTAACATAGTAAGGTGAAGGTGAAAATATTTAATTTATTTGCTAGCTTAGATACAAATAAGGAAAAAGCAATAATATAAAGGTAATTTCTTTCATTTATATTATGATTTATCTTTTGATTAATTTTTTGTTTCTTCTTAAAGTTTTCTTTATGATTCTTAGAAAGGTACTATTATTGATAAATTAAAAATAAAAAACAACTTACATATGTAAAAATATTGTTTACAATTAGTATTTTTGATTAATTTGATTAAAATAAAATATCTTGAAATACAGTATGATTTTTATCAATTTTAGATTTTTTAAAAGGGCTTTTGGTGGTTGATTAAAACTTGAATTAAAAAAAACTATATGACGTTCTTGAAAAATAAAATTAGAAGAAAGATTTCATCTCAATATATTTTAATAGGACATTAACAATAAATATTATACTGTAATGATGAATGATATAAAAATTAAGATTGTAACATATAAGGTTAGAACTTAATTTAATTTTTCCTAATGCTAAAATACAGGAATGAATTAAACAAGTAAAGGAATAAGAGATAAATAGTATAAAATATGATGGCAATAAAAATAATATGCATTTTAACAAATAGAGCATAAAAATAATAGAAAAATTTAAGAATGCTTCTTATTATTATAAGCGATAAAATGAACTAATTAAATACCTACTTTTTAGTTCATAAGAAGAATAAATATATAGACTAGTGTTTGTATAAGTAATTAGAGCTTGGGTTAAGAAGTGGGAAAAAAAATGCTTTTTTCTGATTAAAGTTAAAAAACAGTCAAAAAGAAAAATTAAAAATTTCCTTTTTTTAAAAAATATCAAAGAATTAGTGTATTGATTACTTTAATTAATTTTATTAATTATTTAGATGATAAATATTTTAATAGTATTTTATTTGTTTAAAAAACACTAGAATTCCAAATTATTTAGCAAATCATAACCGACTACCTCATCAAACTTTAAATATTTTAAGCAGGAAATTATTTTAAATAAAGCGAAATTTAATGTAAAATAATTTACTTTTATATTAATTTGTATAAATGAATTGATACAATTGAAATATTATTTAATTTTGTAATGTTTCTTTTGTATTAAATAAAAGTGACAAACTATTTTATATAATTTTGTAGATTGATAGAGTGAGTACTATTTCATAAACAGTTTTCTGACTTAAAAGCGTCTAAAATTTTTTACATAAAAATTTAATGCAAAAATGAAAAATTAATTAAAAGAAGTTTTTATTTTTTCCATCCTGATTTTTTCATTTTTCACAAAGTATTTTTCAACTATTTATGCTTTTTTAAATAATTAATTTTTTATTTAATTAAAAATACATATCATTTGCATGATTCAAAGTCATTTTTTTTTATCTGTTAGGTTAAAAAAACTTTTGTAAAAAAAATGACTAAGACTATTAAAATAGAGTTTCTTTTATTTATTAAAAATTGATGTTGTTTAATTTAGCTTAATGATTTAATTCATCTAATATTATCTATCAAATATTTATTATAAAAATAATGCAATCTTTATAAAAAAATCTGAAATACTAATATTTGTGCATTTGAATGATCACTTACCATGCCAAGATAGGCTTTTTCCAAGATAGCTATATTTTAGACCACAGTATAGATTATAAAAGATTAATAGCAACTTAATTTTTTTATTTCTTATATAATTGATCTAGTTTAATCTAAATCTTAAGCTTTTAAGTATTCAACCAATCTCTATTTTAGTGAAAATCTTCTTGAGTATAACATCTCATATGATTTTACTTATCTGATAAAAATCTTTTCTTCATAATTTTGACTTTCTGTATTAATTAATATATAGGTATCCTTATCTCCACTATTTAATCATCCTTATTTTTCCAATTTTTATTCTTCTACATTTAATTTAGTTTTATCAATTTTCATGTAATTGTAAAGTTGAAAATATATTTTTTATGTTTCATTATAAATTTTAAGTTGAAAAATTATTTTAATTGATAAGTTTTATGCAGTTTTAAGACAATCAAGTCTAAAAAGTATTAGTTTTATTAGCGAAAAGCCAAAAAAACAGAAATTTTTTAACCATGACTATGAGACATAAAAACTAATATAAAAATAAACTAAAATATGGAATTAATAAAATTACTAACATCAAATAAAGATTCCCTCACCCAAAAATTAAAGCTATTATTGATATTTTATTTTAGTAAGAAAATAGATCGATTTCTTAATTAAAAATTTTGTATTGAATAATTATATATTACTAATCCTGAAATTTCATTTAATTTTAAGGATTATTTTAAGTAATTTTATTAATTTTTTTTAATAAATTTATTTTACCTTATTTTTTTTTAGTTTAAAATCTTAAACTTGTAATCTTAATTAAATATATATTTTTTATTCATTCATTTTGAATGAAAATTAATTTAAAAAATTTATCTAATTAAAAATAAATAGTAAAAGTCAATAAATATAATAGCTTAAAAGTCTAAAAAATACTTAAAAACAAAAATATTTTGTTTTTCTTATTAAAAAATATTAATAATGTTAATAAATTTATTTTAACAATAAAGTATATATAAAAAATCAAAACCAATAAAAAAACTTCTTATTTTAAAAATTATATAGATATTTAACTATTCATCTAATGCAGTTTTTTTTAATTTTTGTGTATCATTATTTTTTGAATATGCAATGAGCTAATAGCAATTGTTTATTTTTTGAATTTAAAAATATTTATTAGATTTTTGAATTTAAAGAAAAGTGCTTTTCAAATAAATAATTAAAAAGCTTCGGCCTTTTATTAAATGATAGATAGTTTGTTCTGTTACAAACAAATTAAATTAAGACTACCTAACATTCAATATATTTTTTTTAGATTTTTTATATTTGAATTCACCTAAATGTAATGAATTATATAAATTTTATTATAAATAGACTCATGTTTTTAAAATTTAATTATTTCCTTACATTTTATTCCATATTCTAATGAATTTATATCTTAATAAATGTTGGTTATTTAAGGTTTTAAAAATATTATTCATATTTATTTTTGAAAATAAAGATAAATTACTAAACATTTGAAATAATTATATAGTTTTAATGAATGCAATATCTATTTTTAAACCTAATAAAGGAGAGTTATTAAATAAATATAAAACCCAATAATTTAATTATGATATATAACTCTTTAAATATATTATAGATTAAACATATTTGAAATAATTAATTTCTCATGAAAATATTAAAAATTTACTGAGTAAATGTAGCTAAAAATATTTAGTATTAAATCGATTAGCTTATCTCTTAAATATATTAACAAAAATATTAACTAACAGTAAATATAAATGTAATATTACCAATGTTAATCAAAGCTAGAACAGAACTATTATAATTACTGTCTGTAATTTCAAAATTTAAATTAACACCTGCTGTTTTTAAGCATGAATGCATAAATAAGCAACAATTCCATTAAAAGAAATATCTTTATTATTTAGATCATAAAACAAAATCATTAAAATTAGTTAATTACTATCCATTAGTAAATAAGAAGTAAATTAAAAACAATAAATATCAGTAAAATAAAACACTCTAAAAAATGAATTTTATTTTTGTTAGGTGAGTATATTTTATTCATATTTCGAATAAAACAAAAAATTAATTAATTTTACTTCATTTCAATAAATTTATGCTTTATTTACTTATTTTTATTAAAAAATATCGAAATATGTTGATATTATTTAGATAGATGTTTTATTTAAATATTAAATATTTTAAAAGGTTAAAGATATTTTTTATTCTATAATACAATTTTTAAAAAGAAGTTCCAAATTAATGGATTTACTTGTCACTTACCTTAACTTTATCAAAATTAATATTTCACTTTTACAAAAAGTTAAGTAGGTCAAAACTTTCTTTTAATTATCAGAAATCATCATTATCAAAAATTATGTGGTTTTTTTGAATAAATAACTAGTTAAAAAAGTAAATTTTATAAAAAAAGGAAATAATTAAAATATGCAGTTTGTTTATCCTACCAATCAAATTGCATCTTAATTACTTAATTTAATGTATAAATGAATTTTCTCACAATTTCTTTTTAAATAACTAAAGTTACTGAAACTAAAATTATAATCTAAAATTAATTTTCTGCTTAAAGATAAAATCCCATTTTTCATACTTCTTCTTCTCATAAAGTGTAAACTTAGAAATAAAAATATTTTCAATTAAAGAAATATATTAAATGCAATAGTTTTAAGTTATGTTAGAACTGATCTTTAAACAGATTGCTCTTAACTTTTAGTCTCTAAGTCATTTTTTTCCAGCAGTAAAATTACATAAATTTAGATCTCATATTTAAAATAAATTTTTTTGATGCAGGAAGTGAATGCTTAATAAATTAAGGTGGTCCCAGCAATCTAACAAACAACGATGCAGAATTTGCAGGGTATTTAAAGTAACAATTGTATAGGCGCAAAATAAATTCAATGCAAATCAGATAATAAGATAGTGCTTTCAACTAACAATTGCAAATCAGATACTACTTTTGTGATAAAAAAAAGTTCGTAATAATTTTGCTAAAAATTAATTAAAACAATTAAATGAATCTCTCCTTTTTCTAAAATTTATGAAATAAGAATCCTAATTTTTTAATATTTTTTGTATTTTATTTATTATATATATAGTACCCTAAGGTACTGCCTTTTTCAAGGCTACATACACGAATACTAATAAGATTTGTAATTATAATGTTATAAATTTGTTTTAAAAAGCTAGTCTAAAAAATTAATCGCCAGGCCACACTTTTCCTCTTATATATTATGTGTTTTTTAAATAAATATTATTTTAATTAATTATAATAATACCACTCATTTGCAAGACTCAATATCATTTTTGTTATCTGTTAAGCTAAATAATTTTTAATAAATAATTGATTAGACTTTGTTTCATTTAATTATCAAAAATTGATGTCATAATTTAATTTATTTATGCTGTTTTATTGCAAACATTTTTTATTAAAAGAATGCATTTGTTTTAAAAAATCAGAGGTGTTTTTTATTGGTCTATTTTTAAAATATCTATAAATTAAAAAATGATTTATTATTAATTTTATTTAGTTTTTCACTCATTTATTTCAATTATATCTAAATTTTTGACGTCTTCTTTAGGTTTTTATTCAAGTCTTTCAGATTTAATCCCTTAAAATGGAGTTGATATTGATGCTTTTCTTATATTTTGTCTTCTTCCTTTTCATTTTGTTCTCTTGAGATTTAAAAGATTGTAATCTTTGTTATTATGATAAAATTATTCTTAATTGATAGCGATTAAATCTAAATCCGCTCTCTTCTTGTTTTGCATTTTTCTTCTATGTCATATACTATTCTTGTACTACAATTGTTTGCTTATCTGTTTTTCTTTATTTTCTAAAATTAATATTACTTTTGAATTAAATTATTCTACAAAATAATTTTGTGATAGTAAAAAGTAACTCATCTATTCTCTTCACTTGTCATGTTTCTATTGACTTTTTATAAGATAGGTATATTTTAGACCATATTCTAAATTATTAAAGATTCATAGGAACTTAATTGTTTTATATATTATATAATTAATCTAGCTTAACCTAAATCTTCTGTTTTTTAAGTTTTTCAGCTAATCTTTATTTTAGTTAAAAACTTCTTGAATATTTCTTCTCATATGATTTTACTGATCTGGAAAAAAGCATTTTATTTATGCACAGAACCCTAGGGTACTACCTTTTCAAGGCTACATACAAGAATAATAACAAGTTTCAATTATTTATTAAAAGAGCAGCAAAAGCATTTAGTTTAAAGTTGATTATTTTAGCTCTTAAATATATTAATAAAAATATAAAATTAAATCAAATTTAGATATAATATTACCAATATTAATGAAAGAAGAACTTTTATATTTACTGTCTATATTTTTAAAATTGCAAATTACGCTTGCGGTTATTAAACACAAAAGAGAGAGTAGCAACTCCATAAATTGAAATATCTTTATTATTAAGATCATTTAATACAACCCTTAAAATTAGGTAATTAATTATTACCCACTAGTTAGAGGAAAAAAAAATAACACTAAAAAAATTAATTATATTTTAGTTAGGTGGGGAGGTTTATTCATATTCTATAACAATTTATATCTAAATTAATTGAATTTAATTTCAATAAACTTATGCTTAGCCAAATGATTTATTTACATATTTATTATTTAAAAAAAATACACAAAATAGCCATAAAAAAACATAGGAATATTTTGATATGAAATATATTTTTTATAAACTATAAAAAAACTTTAATAGGCTAAAGAAATATTTTATTTCTATTATAACATTTTTAAAAAGTAGCTTGAAATTGATGGGTTTACTTGTGATTTATTTACCTTAAAATAACCAAAACTAATATTTTACTCCAATAAAATACTAATAAAAAAAGTAGATTAGTCAAAACTTTCTTTTTGTTTCAGAAATTATCTTAATACTAAATATTGTGGTTTTTTTTGAATAAATCACTAGTTAAAAAAAGTAAATATAAAAACAGAAAGAAAATAATTAAATAGGCTGTTTTTGTTTTCAGCAATCAAATTACACGAAATTATTTAATTTTATGAATAAATGCCTTTTTCCACTCCAGTTTAAAGTACTAATCAATTTTAATAATAAATAATATCCAAATATATCAAAACAGTAAGGATTGACTCATCCTTAATTAGAAATTAATTCCTCCCAATTCACTAAAATTAATAAAAAATAACAAATAAAAAAATTTACTAAATTATAAAATCTCGAATAAAGAATATGCTTAAAGATAAAGTACCATTTTTCATACTTTTTCTTCTCATCTTGAAATGTAAACTTAAAAATAAAATTTTTTTTAATTTAAGAATTATATAAATGAAAATAGCATTAAGTTATGTTAGAACCAATACTTAAACAGATTGCTAATAACTTTTAGCCTAATAGTCATTTGTTTCCAGCAGTAAAATTCAAAAATCTTAGCGCTCCTTTTTATAATATACATTTTTTTAATTCAGGAAGTGAATGCTTAATAAATTAAGGTAGTCCCAACAATCTAAATAACAATGATTAAGAATTCGCCAATAATTTGAAAGGTCTTTAAAATAACAATTGTATAGGCGCAAAATAAATTATATGTAAATCTAAAACGGAATATGTACTTTCAACAGACAATTGCAAATCAGATACTATTTTTGTGATACAAAAGAGTTCGTAATTATATTTTTAAAAATTAATTACAATAGTAATATGAATCTCTCATTCATTTTTCTAAATTTTCTGAAATAGGAATTTTATTTTTTTAAAATAAATCTTATAATATTATTTATTTTAAAATTAAAAGGAGCAAATTAATACAAAAGATCTATCTATAAATTAATTTTTTGATAGAATCTAAAGAAATTGTAGCAGCCACAAGTACTTATACAGTTAATTCTTAATCATTCCCTCCTAGTGGCTAATTTTTATAATGGTGTGATAATGCTTCTTAATTTTACTATCATCTTACAGAAATAAAAGCAGATATAAACTCAAATAATCTGAACATTTAGTTTAAAGCGTATGAAGGCTCGAAAAGCTATAATACTATTGTTTATGGTTTTGTTCTTGCAATAGCATATGTAATAATTTCATTTAAATAAAAAGAAAAATATTTAATAAGTCATCAGTATTTAATCTCCTTATTTAACATTATTTTCATCAAATCAAAACATTAATTAATTTTTTCTTCTATATAATTTAAATATGTTAGTTCTAAATAGGCTTAAAAAAAGAATAAATGAACATAAAATATTTTTTTATTTTGAAATTTTCACACAAAACTCAGAAAAAAGATAAATTTACAATTAATAACAATTTATCATTAATAATTAAAATTAAAATAAATTTTTTTATTAATTTTAAATTTTATATAAATTTAAAAAAAATATATTTAATATTTTCTAATTGATAAATTGTTTTATAATTTTCATTACAAAGAAGTTTTTAAATTATTTTAATTTTATTTCATTATATTTTTAGTGCCCTGACTTTTGTGATTAATGTGATAATAGTGGATGTACAAAATGCTCATCTGGCTATAATTTATCTAATGGTATTTGTAATGGTTGCGATGATACTTGTTTAACTTGCTCAGGACCTGGAAAAAATTAATGTATTACATGCAAAAATAATTATTATATATCTGATAAAAATAATTATTGTGTTTCATCCTGTGATTCGAATTAATATATTGATTCAACTTCTCCACAAAAATATTGCAGGTCTTGCATGAGTAATTGTTAGGCTTGCACCTACTCAAATAACTGTTAAGCATGCTATATAAGCTACTACTATACTGGTAGTTAATGTGCTCCTTGTGATAATACTTGCTATAGCTGCTCAGGTCCTGGAAAAAATTAATGCACTAAGTGCTAAAATAATTATTATATTTCTGAGAAATTAAATAATTATTGTGACCCAAATTGCGACATAAATTAAGCATAATTTATAGATTCTTCAAACCCTAATCAAAAATACTGTAGAAAGTGTATTACTAATTGTAAGAATTGTATTAATAATACTAGCTGTACGACATGCATTGATAGTTATTATCCTTCTGGTAGTTCATGTGCTCCTTGTGATAATACTTGCTATAGCTGCTCAGGTCCTGGAAAAAATTAATGCACTAAGTGCTAAAATAATTATTATATTTCTGAGAAATTAAATAATTATTGTGACCCAAATTGTGACTTAACTTAAGGTTAATTTATAGATTCCTCAAACCCTAATCAAAAATACTGTAGGAAGTGTATTAATAATTGTAACAATTGTACTAATAATACTAGCTGTACTAAATGCATAGATAGTTATTATATTTCTGGTAATACTTGTGCTCCTTGTGATAATACTTGCTATAGCTGTACAGGTCCTGGAAAAAATTAATGCACTAAATGCTAAAATAATTATTATATTTCTGAGAAATTAAATAATTATTGTGACCCAAATTGTGACTTAAATTAAGGTTAATTTGTAGATTAGTCAAACCCTGATCAGAAATACTGTAAAAAGTGTATTAGTAATTGTAAGAATTGTAATAATAATACTAGCTGTACTAAATGCATTGATAATTATTATCTTTCTGGTAATACTTGTGCTCCTTGTGATAATACTTGCTATAGCTGTACAGGTCCTGGAAAAAATTAATGCACTAAATGCTAAAATAATTATTATATTTCTGAGAAATTAAATAATTATTGTGAACCAAATTGCGACTTAGATTAAGGCTAATTTGTAGATTAGTCAAACCCTGATTAGAAATACTGTAAAAAGTGTATTACTAATTGTAAGAATTGCATTAATAATACTAGCTGCACGACATGCATAGATAATTATTATGTTTCTGGTAATACGTGCTCTCCTTGTGACAATTCTTGTAAGTAATGTTCAGGGCCTGGGGTTAATTAATGCATTATCTGTAGATAATCTGCATATCTTATTTAACCTGATAATAACAATACATGTGTTCAATCTTGTGATCAAGACAATGGTTATTATATTGATAAATTAACTAATCCTTTACAGTGGTACTGTAGAAAGTGCCTCTCATCATGCAAAACTTGCTTAAATGGAAATAGTTGCAGCACATGTTTTGATTAAAACTTTTTAAATTCTTCGAACTAATGTCAGCCATGTGACTCAACATGCCAAACTTGTAACGGTCCATAAAATACAAATTGTATGATTTGTAAATCTGGTTTACATATGTAACTCAGCACAAGTTTATGCGTCCAATCATGTGATTCGAATGAGTTTTTGAATGCATTATCGCAATGCTAAAAATGTGATAACTCTTGTAAAACTTGTGATGGCTCCTCATCCAGTAATTGCAAAAGCTGCTATTCAAATTATTACCTTTATAATAAAAGCTGTGTTCCTGTATGTCCAAATGGTTACTCGCTAAATACTAACACTCTTGCTTGTGAACCTTGCTAAGATAAATTAAGTTGTAATAATTGCTATAACACTTGTTAATTATGTACGTTAGGATAAATTTAGTCTCAAAAATGTAATACATGTTATAGTGAAACAAGAAGATTAGATTCAAATAATAATTGCGTTTGCTTAAATCCTAAAGACTAAAGAAATTTATTTTACTAATGCAGTTATTAAAACATAGCTGTCTTATATGCCAGTTTAAGTGAAAGCACTCCTAAATTAATAATTGATTTTGGCTCGCCATTAAAGTAAATAGTAAGTTCACCAAATTAATTATGCAAATAGGTATTTGAAGATTAAACATTTGCTTTGCTAGGATCTGATTGTACATGTTAAATTACTGATAACTAAATTATTGTGTCTTTGAGTAATTATATAATTTTCAAAATAAATTTTTAATGTATTTATTTAATTTAAAATATCTAGCTAACTCTTCTAGTATTATGGAGAATAATCTTCTTAATTTTAAATCTGACATTTTGCAGTTTTAAGATTATAATGTTTTTATAGACACGTTTTATAGAAATATAGTTTTCTAAAATAAGACTGATAATCCTATATTATAATTTCAAAATAATTTCATAGAAAACACATGCAATCCCGTAATTATCTCTCTAAGTGAATTAAAGAATGATGCGGGTAGAGGTTTTTTTAATATAACATGGTCAATTGAGGAAATAACTGGTATTACAAGAGAAGATTAGATCTAAAGCCTTAATCAAATAATGAAAACAGCAAGCTCTAATTTGAATAGAACATTAATCATAGAACCCTCAAACTTACCTCCTAATTAAAATATAACTATAAAATTTAGCTTTTTACTAAAAGTGAACAAAACTGGTTAACAAACTTTTAAAATATTTTACAGAAAAGAAAAAATCATCAGGATACATTATCAACAATCGATTTATCCACCAATCTATAGGTATTGTATTTATATTTGATAGAATTCTAAGGTTATTTTTAAAAATTAGGTATAAGAGCTTAAGTTTCTACTTTTAGTTTTATATTGAAGCATGTGAGTTTGGAAATAATACATATTTTAATGAACCAACTGATCTTAAAATAGTATCTCCTTAGCTAACTTAAATAGAGCAAAATATTAAAAACTATAATTAATCTAGTTTTTAATTAGACATACCTCCTTACTCATTACCATCAAATTAAACTTTTAATATGAGCGTAATCAATTTTATATTTTAAAATAAATTAAAAAGAGTTTTGTTTCTAAATTCAATAGATTTTAGAATTTTGATCATAATTCCAATCGGGATTTTTATTGATCTTTTTCTAATATAATTTTAATACGTAGATTCTTCTTAATTAAATTCAAATTTTTTTGGAAAATAATTTAATTCAACTAACAAAATTAATGATAAATTTTAAAAAAATGTAGATGATAATTAAAAAATAAATTAATTTACTTAATGTTATATGATAAAACAAAAATAACAACTTTCTCTAAATATTTCTTCTGTGATAAATTGTAATAGCAATTTGCAATACTAAAAAATAATCATCTCTATTTATAAGCAATGATTGAAATTATATTCAGAAATAAACATAATTAAATTAAAGAGTATGTAGAGATAAAAAATATAATTCCTCCTTATATTTTGATAAATTAGATGAAAAATAGTATGACATCAAATTTTGATTAAATTATAGCAAACATTTAAAAATTCTTTTATTTAAATTCATAACAATCAATTTTTAGCAAAATATATTTTAAATTCCAGATCTTTTTTCAAATAAATTTAATATAAAATTTTGGTTTTCAAACAATAATTATGATTGCTTTTAAAGTTTTTAATATTTGATCAAAATGATTAAAATTAAATATTCAAAAAATTCTTAAAAAATGAAAAATTAATTTACTTTTTAATAAAAATTTAGATGATTTTAAACCTTACCTCGGATAATAGAATAAGTTCTATTAAAAATATATCAATTGATGTACTCATTTCGAATTTGTAGTTGTCTATAGCTGGAGGATCTAATTTTATAGTTAGTTATCAAAAATAATTTGATTTGGTATCAGAATTTAGAGATTATGAAATTCAAGATCAAACTTCTCTAATTGGTGTTACTTTTAATTGGTAGTGCAAGAGTTTATCAAGTGATGATCACATTTGTTATGATTATAATCATCAAAAAGTTTAACTAAAACAAGGGATAAGTTCAATCTCTTTCCCTGAAAGAAATTTCCAGCCATATAGCATCATTGTGCTAACTATAGATGGATAAAAAGAAAAAAGGTCAGCTAGTTTTTCAGCCACTTGTATTTTTACAGAAGTAGATATTCCTCCATTAACTGTTTTATCTCCTTCTCAACAGTAAAATCAGAAAATAAATCTAAATTAAGAGCTTGACTTCATTATTAAATACGACTCAAATGTTTCTTCAGATATATTATCTTATGCTGGGGCTTTGTTGTATAAAAATAAAATAGTTGGAGCCATAAAATTTGATTACTTCTAAGTAAAATTTAGAATATGGAACTACTTTTAAAATATCGATCCTTCTGTCACAACGGTTTAAGTACGTTTTTCTGTTTACAATCCATCTTATGTCATGCCAAGTTTAGCAACAATTAGCCTTTTAATTAACACACCTCCTAAAAATTGCATTCTTTCAATAACTCCAAACCAAGGAGTAGCTCTCAAAACAATTTTTTCTATTTAGTTCTCAAATTGTGTGGATGAAGACTCTCCATTAACTTACTAATTCTTTTACTATAATAACCAAGTAGATTATGAACAAGAACTAGATTCACCTTGGAATATTTCAAGAAGATTAATAAAAGATTAAACAACTAGCTATGTGATGAATACTACTCTACCTTAAGGAAACTTAGTTATAATGAGCCAAGTGATGGATTCTTAACTAGGTGTTACTAATAGCACTTTAACTGTTCAAGTAAGTGAATAAAATGAAACAGAAGATAATTATTATTAACTAGTGGACTAACTTATAAAATAAGCTCAGTAAAATTCTTAATCATATAATGATTAAGTAGTTTCTTTGAGTATTATTGGAGAAGATTTAAGCAAAAGTAAACAATTTTAGACATCCTAAAAAATCAATGATATGAAAGCTTAACTCATATCGAATTTGTAGGAAAAATCATTTTAATTACCCTAATTTTCTCTTCTATCAACTTATGCAAATAAAGTAATTGCATAATTGCAATAAACTCTCACAGATTCAAAAGAGAATTAGAAAAGCTCAATTTATAACCAATTACTCAAAATTATAAAAAACACATAGTCAAGCATATAAAATAACAATTCAAGCTCACTTTAGCAAAATAATGATTATCAAATTCAAAATCTGATTGATTCTTTTAAAATTTTAAATTCTACAGTCAATTAACGTAGCTCAATGATAGATTTTGAACATTATAATAACATATCGTTCCAGATAGGAAATATACTTTCTAACAGCACACTTCCTAATCAAGGGTCACTCATATTAGAAGGTAATTTATCTTCTATACTGTCTGACACAATAACTCAAAAAAATATATATAGATATGCACTACCATTTAATGACTCGGATTCTTAAAATTCTACAAACTAATTTAACATAGTTAGAAACACATATTCAATAAATATTTATGAAAACACACCTAACTTTCAAGAATATGTCAAGTAATATGAGAATATTAGTTAGAATTTTTAGTATTCAAAAAATAAAGTAATAGCTACTACAATAAACAGTACAGGTTCTAAAAGTTTAATAAATAATTCGAGAGTGGCATTTTAATTTAATAATGCAATTTCTAGTACAAAATATAACATGACTTGTTTATAATAAAAGGATGTCAAATGGTCTAAGAAAGATTGTAGTATCTTAAAATCAGATGATAATAACTTCTTATGCTTGTGTAAATCATAGTCTCCTACAACTATTATTGAAGATATAGATGACATGTTTTTATAGAATAAAAACTTAGATACAGTACTGGGAGAATAAGGTATATTAAATATACTGAAATTTAAATAGTTCTACTTGTATGCATCCTTTTGGGTTCTCTCAACTTTTACTGCACTTGAAATTTTTTTGCTGATTTTAGGAAGATACTTAGATCGAAAAACAAGAAATAGAATGGTTTCATATGTTTTTCCAGAAATAGAAATTAATAAATAAAATGATTAGGAATTGTAAGAATAAGCTCACATATAATCTTTCCCGAAAATATAATTAGAAAAAGAAGACTAGAAACCTAAGGTATCACCACCTACTCCTCCTTAAACTAATTAGCGTATTCCAAATTTAATTTTATAGAAAAATGAGTCTTCAAAATCTTCTTAAGAAGTATAGTCTACTTAATAAAGCTAAATAACTTAATAAGTGCCTTATGCTAGACGTAAAAGGTAAAAGTTTTAGATTTTTTAAGCTTAAGAAAAATTACAACTGAATAGTATAAATACCTTATCTTAAAACAGAGAAGAGGGTAATTAACTTTAAGTTTATAAATAGCCCAGTACACTTGATTCAGAAGAAAATCGTTTACGATCTATTTAAATAACATCATAAAATATAATAAATGGAATTTAAGTTTCCCATTTAAAAGAAAAGTAATAAATGGCTTTTGAAAAGGCTTCTTTCTTCAAAAGAATGGCAATTTTTCATTAATTTTTGGGAATATTTTTTCTTTATGATGAAAAAATTTCAAGACCTACTCGATTCACTCTGTTTTATATCAAGAATATTCATACTTTATCAATTTCGTTGCTGTTCTCCTAATATAAACATATTATTTAGCTAGTCATAATTGCCTTAATTAACAGTATAGTTTTAAGTTTAAGTACTTTTTTCATTTAATTCACATACAAAAGAGGCATGTTTGGAAAATTGATATCTGTCATTTTTTAAATTGGGCTATGTTTGATCTATCTCTACATAATATTGGCAATAACTAGTGGAAAATCTGTAAGTGAGTCAAATGAATTCATGATGATTTTCATCTTATCAATGTTAGCTGATTTGGTATTTACTTAGTTAATGATATCTTATTTCATAAGTATCTTAGTCAGAAAACATTTTGAAAATAAATCAGAAAATAAATTTTTTGAAAAATTATTTCATTTTCTTCAACTAAAATAAGTTATTGAAATGATAGATGTTTGATCAAATTTTAAATCCAATGTTAAAATTTAACTTTTCATTCAAACTCGTATAATTTTTTTATATTTGGCATTATCTTTTAAATTACTTTAATTACTATTTTAAATATAAAATATTTAAAATAATTTATGTCATAAATTAAATATATTAATTTTTTTAATTCAAAAATTTTTTAATTTGACAGGGATTGCATTAATATTGCAAGTTTGGACAATATAATATTGCATATATTTCTTCCTTCCTTCATTTACTTCATTTTAATTTCTATAAAAATCTAAAGATTTATTTAAATTTACATTTTATTTGTACAAGTTCTTTCTTTATATTATTTATAAATATATGATATCAAAAATATCTGAAATGAAATATCATCTAAATTTTAATATATAAGTACCATAAATCAAAAAAGTATTTATTATAAAAAACTTTAAATTTTTAAACTTGTTTTTGAAAACTTTTGCATTTATTTCTTCCTTCCTTCCTTAATTTATTTCATTTTCATTTCTATAAAAATCTAAAGATTTATTTTAAATTTTATCTATATAGTCGTTTTTGTAATTGCTAAACATTTTATTTGTAAAAGTTTTTTCTTTATATTATATATTAATTTATGATATCAAAAATATCAGACACAAAATATCATCTAAATTTTAATATATAGACACAATAAATCAAATTTAAAAACATACACTAAACCATAAGAGTAAAATTTAATAAAATAGATTTAATTAATTTCTAATAGAGTAATCAGATACAACAATAAATAAATATTAAAAATATTATCATTAAAAATAAATATAAAACATATATTGATATAATACCGTTTATAATTTAATATACTAGTTATTTTTTGAATAAAAATTAAAAAGCTGCATTCTTCTGTTTAGAGACAGTATATTGGTATGGTATATAAAAACAAACAAAAATTAAGACTACCTAGTTTTCAATATTAATAATATTATATTAGCTGTTTATAAATGAATAAAATAAGATACAATGAATGATATAAATTTTATTTTAAAATGACTTTTTTAAAATAATTTAATTACTTCATTCTATTTTATATGAAATTTGAATAAATTAATAACTTAATATATTTGGTTATTTAAGGTTTTACAAATATTAAACTTATTTTTTTAGAAAATAAAAATAAACTAATTATACATTTGAAATAAATAAATAATTTTATGGAAGGAAATATCCATTTTTAAACATAATAGGCCAAAGCTATATTAAAAAAAAACTTAATATTATAGCTATTGAATATACCAATTTCAATATATCATATATTAAACATATATTAATAGTTAATTTTTCATGCTGAGCAAATTTAAAATTTAAATTTAACTTGTAAATGAAGCTAAAAATATTTAGTATTAAGTTCATTGGTTTAAAGCTCTCAAACGTATTAATAAAAAATATAAATTAACAGTGGTCAATTTCAATTAATTAAAGCTAGAATTGTTACGATTACTGTTTATAATTTAAAAAGCGTAAATAACGTCAGTAGTTATTAAACATAAATGAGAGAGCAGCAACTCCATAAATTAAAAAATCTTGATTTTTGAGATTTTAAGATTGGATCATAAAAATGAAGTAATTACAATCATAAGTAAATATGAAGTATATTTAAAATAATAAAATGAGCAACAAAAATACACTTAAAAACTAATTTAATTTTTGTTTGGTGAGCATACTTTTTTCATATCTCATGTAAATATACAAATTTATATTTTTATCTAAAAATTAATTTAACTCCATATTGATAAAGTTATGTTTAGCAAAATGCTTTTTTGCTTATTAAATATTAAAAATTATACACAAAATAACCATAAAAAACTATAGAAATATTTTAATATTATATAGAAAAAAAATAAAAATATAATAAATTTAAAAGGTTAAAAATATTTTTTATTTATATAATAAAATTTTAAAAAAGTAACCCAAAATTGATAGATTTACTTTTCACTTACCTTAAATTATAAAAATTAATACTATAATCTAATAAAATACCATTAAAAAAATTAAGCAGGACCTTAACATTATTTTTATTTTACAGGAATCATAATAATATCAAAAATATTTTGGTTTTTATTAAATAAATTACTAGTTAAAAACAGTAAATTAAATCATAGAAAGAAAATAATTAAATTGTGTAGACAGTTTTTTCTACCAATCAAATTGCACCTCAATTACTTAATTTTATGAGTAAATAAATTTTTATCACAATTTCTATTTAAATAGATAATGTTAGTGAAAAGCTAAAATTGATAAAAACAATAAATAAAAACTTTACTAAATTATATAATCACAAATTAAGAATATGGTAAAAGAAAAAATCACATTTTTCATTCTTTTTCTTCTCATAAAATGTAAACCTTAAAATTAAAATATTTTCAATTTAAGAAATATATTACATAAAAATAGTAATAAGCTATGTTAGAACTAATACTTAAACAGATTGCTCTTAGCTTTTAGCCTCTAAGTCATTTATCTCTAGCAGTAAAATTAAATAAGTTTAGATCTCCTATTTAAAATAAATTTTTTTAATGCAGGAAGTGAATGCTTAATAAATTAAGGTAGTCCTAACAGTCTAACAAACAATCCAGAATTTACCCAGAATTTGTAGGGCCTTTAAAATAATAATTGTATAGGCGCAAAATAAATTCAATGCAACTCAAATAGTGAAATAGTACTTTCAACTGACAATTGCAAATCTGATACTACTTTTGTGATACAAAAGGGTTCGTAATAAGATTGTTAAAAATTAATTAAAACAATAAAATGAAATTTAGCTTTTAAAAATATTGAGAGATTTTCACAATATTCGTTGAAAAAATGGCCTTTTTTATCAAATACTCTTTTTTTCTAATTTTTTAGAAATAAAAATCCTACTTTTATAAAAATTTTATGATTTTATTTATTTTAAAATCAAAAGGAGCCGAATAATATAAAAGATCTTTCTATAAGTTAATTTTTTGATAGAATCTAGTAAAGTTGTAGATGCCACGAGTACTTATTCAGTCAACTCTTAATAATTCTTTATTAGTGGTTAATTTCAATAATGGTGTAGTAATACTTCTAAACTTTATTACCGTATTACAGAAATAAGTGCAGATATAAACTAAGATTCTCTTAACATAGCATTCTAACCTTACAATAGTGCCAGCTATAGTACTGTCGTTTATGGCTTTATTCTTGCAATATAATATGTAATAATAATCTTTAAAAAAAACAATTAAAATATTTAATTTAATGTTTTCAATTAATTGATTGGCATGTAAAAAAATTAAATCATCATTATTATTTAATTTATAAAATTTTCATTGATATTTATTTAATGATGATTTTTTTATTGAAAAACTTTATCTTTTTAAATTAATTTTAGATTTAAAAACTTAACCAATCAAAATATAATTTTGCAATTAAAACACGAAATTAATTTATTTCATGTTTAATTAAATACCATATATTCTCTTTTATTAAGTCCTTTTAAAAAAATAAATATATTACTGCGTTAAAGCCACATTTTTAAAAAAAAAATAATAGTCTTATTTCAAGAACATTTTATCAAATTGTACTAACTTATAGTATATATAGTCTTTTTATTATAATTTACTTAATTTTAAATTAAAATCTTTTTCATTTTTAATAGTAATTTTCATTTAAATTTTTTAAAGCAAATATATTATTTACTTTAAGAGTAAATTTTTTTTATTTAAACATATAAAAAAAATTTAATCTACTATCCTTAGATTTTATCTAAAATATTTCATAAAATAGTCATTCCCTTCCCCAGCCTTATCTATGAAATAAATTTAGATTAACAAATCCATTAAAATAAATTTATTTAAATCAATGTTTGTGATTTATGTAATAATAAATTTTTATATTTTACATTAAAAATTTAAATATTTTTAGAGAATAAATTATAATTTTAAAAACAAATAAGTTTTTTTGATTATTTTAATTTTATTTTATTATATTTTAAAGTGTCCTGATTTTTGTGATTCATGCAATAATAGCGGATGTACAAAATGCTCATCAGGATATCTTTTATCAAATGGTATTTGTAATGCCTGTGATGCTACTTGTTCAACTTGCTCAGGAACTGGAAAAAATTAATGTATTACATGTAAAAATAATTATTATATATCTGATAAAAATAATTATTGTGTTTCATCCTGTGATTCGAATTAATATATTGATTCAACTTCTCCACAAAAATATTGTAGGTCTTGCATAAGTAATTGCTAGACTTGCACCAACTCAAATAGCTGTCAAACATGCTTAACTAGCTACTATTATACTGGCAATTCATGTGCCCCTTGTGATAACACTTGCTATAGCTGCTCAGGTTCTGGAAAAAATTAATGCATTAAATGCTAAAATAATTATTATATTTCTGAGAAATTAAATAATTATTGCGACCCAAATTGTGACTTAGCTTAAGGCTAATTTATAGATTAGTCTAACCCTAACCAAAAATACTGTAAAAATTGTATTAGTAATTGTAAGAGTTGTATTAATAATACTAGCTGTACGACATGTATAGATAATTATTATGTTTCTGGTAATACTTGCTCTCCTTGTGACAATTCTTGTAAGTAGTGTTTAGGGCCTGGGGTTAATTAATGTACTATCTGTAGATAATCTGGATATTTTATTTAACCTGATAATAACAATACATGTGTTCAATCTTGTGATCAAAATAATGGCTATTATATTGATAAATTAGTTAATCGTGCATAGTGGTACTGTAAAAAGTGCCTCTTATCATGCAAAACTTGCTCAAATGGAAATAGTTGTAGCACATGCTTTGATTAAAACTTTTTAGATTCTTCGAACTAATGTCAGCCTTGCCATTCATCATGCCAAACTTGTAATGGTACATAAAATACAAATTGTATGATTTGTAAATCTGGTTTACACATGTAACTCAGCACAAGTTTATGTGTCCAATCATGTGATTCAAATGAATTTTTGAATGCATTATCATAATGCTAAAAATGTGATAACTCTTGTAAAACTTGTGATGGTTCTTCATCAAACAATTGCAAAAGCTGCTATTCAAATTTTTACCTTTTTAATAAAAGTTGTGTCCCTGTATGTCCAAATGGTTACTCACTAAATACTAATACTCTTGCTTGCGAACCTTGCTAAGATAAGTTAAGCTGTAATAACTGTTATAAGACTTGCCAATTATGTACTTTAGGATAAATTTAATCTCAACAATGCAATACATGTTATAGCGAAACAAGAAGATTAGATTCAAATAATAAGTGCATTTGCTAAAATCCTAAAGACAAAAGAGATTTATTTTACTAATGCAGTTATTAAAATATAGCTGTCTTATATGCCAGTTTAAGTGAAAGTATTCCTTAATTAATTATTGATTTTGGCTCACCATTAAAGTAGATAGTAAGTTCACCAAATTAATTATGCAAGCAGGTATTTGAAGATTAAACATTTGCTTTGATAGGATCTGATTGTACTTGTTCAATTACTGATAGCTAATTTATTGTTACTTTGAGTAATTAATTATATATTTTTCCAAAATAAATTTTGATTAATTTTTTTAATTTAAAATATTTAGCCAACTCTTCTAGTATAATGGAGAATAATCTTATAAATTTCAAATCTGGTATCTTGCAGTTTTAGGATTATAATGTTTTTATAGACACATTTTATAGAAATGTAGTTTACTAAAATAAGACTGATAATCCTATATTATAATTTCAAAATAATTTCATAGAAAACACATGTAACCCAGTAATAATCTCTCTAAATGAATTAAAGAATGATGCAGGTAGAGGTTTTTTTAATTTAACATGGTCATTGGAGGAAATAACTGGTATTACAAGAGACTATTAGATCTAAAGCCTCAATCAAATAATGAAAACAGCAAGTTCAAATTTGAATAGAACATTAATCATAGACCCCTCAAACTTACCTCCTAATCAAAATATCACTATAAAATTTAGCTATTTACTAAAAGTGAACAAAACTGGCTAACAAACTTTTAAAATATTTTACAGAAAGGAAAAAATCATCAGGATAAATTATCAGCAATCAATTTATCCACCAATCTATAGGTATAATATTTACTTTTAATAGTATTCTTAGGTTATTTTTATAAATTAGGTACAAGAGCTTGAGTTTCTACTTTTAGTTTTACATTGAAGCATGTGAGTTTGGAATTAATACATATTTTAATGAGCCAACTGATCTTAAAATAGTTTCTCCTTAGCTAGCTTAAATAGAGCAAAATATTAAAAACTATAATTAATCTAGTTTTTAATTAGACATACCTCCTTACTCATTACCATCAAATTAAACTTTTAATATGAGCGTAATCTATTTTATATTTTCAAATAAATTATAAAAAGTTTTGTCTTACCAAATTAGATTTATTTTAGAATTTGGATTGATAATCCCAAATTATTTTATTTTTATTGATCTTATTCTAAAATACTTTTAATACTGTAGATTCATCTTAATTAAATTCATAAAATTTTTTGGAAAATAATTTACTTCAACAAATAATTATTTTTAAAAAAATTGAAAAGGGGATAATGTAAATTTATAAGAATGAATATTTTGCAAAATATATTTAAAATTCAAAATCTTTTTTAAGTTAAATTTAAATATTAAATTTTTATTTTCTAACAATAAAAATGATTTAAAAGTTTTAATATTTTATTTAGATGGATAAAATTTATCTTTAATTCATATAACTCATAAAAAAATTTACTATTCTAATTAATATTTAGATGGTTTTAAATCTTACTTCGGATAACAGCATTAGTTCTATAAAAAATATATCTATTGATGTACTCATTTCGAATTTATATTTGTCTATAGCTGGAGGATCTAATTTTATAGTTAGTTATCAAAAATAATTTGATTTGGTATCAGAGTTTAGAGATTATGAAGTTCAAGATCAAACTTCCCTTTTAGGTGTCACTTTTACCTGGTAGTGCAAGAGTTTATCAACTGACGATCACATTTGCTATGATTACAATCATGAAAAAGTATAAATAAAGCAAGGGATAAGTTCAATCTCTTTCCCTGAAAGAAATTTCCAGCCCTATACCATAATAGTATTAATGATAGACGGATAAAAAGAAAAAAGGTCAGCTAATTTTTCAGCCACTTGTATTTTTACAGAATTAGATATTCCTCCATTAACTGTTTTATCTCCATCACAACAGTAAAATCAGAAAATAAATCTGAATTAAGAGCTTAATTTTATTATTCAATATGATTCAAACATTTCTTCAGATATATTATCGTATGCTGGAGCTTTGTTGTATAAAAATAAAATAGTTGGAGCCATAAAATTTGATTACTTCTAAGTAAAATTTAGGATATGGAACTACTTTTAAAATATCGATCCTTCTGTTCCAACAGTTTAAGTGCGTTTTTCTGTTTACAATCCATCTTATGTCATGCCAAGTTTAGCAACAATTAGCCTTTTAATTAACACACCTCCTAAAAATTGCATTCTTTCAATAACTCCAAACCAAGGAGTAGCTCTCTAAACAATTTTTTCTATCAAATTCTCAGATTGTGTTGATGAAGACTCTCCATTAACTTACTAATTCTTTTACTATAATAGCCAAGCTGATTATGAATAAGAACTAGATTCGCCTTGGAATATTTCAAGAAGATAAATAAAAGATTAAGCAACTAGCTATGTGATGAACACTACTCTACCTTAAGGAAGCTTAGTTATAATGAGTCAAGTAATGGATTCTTAACTTGGAATTACTAATAGCACTTAAATTGTTCAAGTCAGTGGGCAAAATGAAACAGAAGATAATTATTTTTAACTTGTGGACTAACTTTTAAAGTCAGCTTTGTAAAATTCTCAATCATACAATGATTAAATAGTTTCTTTGAGTATCATTGGAGAAGATTTAAGCAAGAACAAACAATTTTAGACATCCTAGAAAATCAATGATCTGAAAGCTTAACTCATATCGAATTTGTAGGAAAAATCATTTTAATTACCCTAATTTTCTCTTCTATCAACTTATGCAAATAAAGTAATTGCATAATTACAATAAACTCTCACAGATTCAAAAGAGGATTAGAAAAGCTCAATTTATAACCAACTACAGAAAATCATAAAAAACACATAATTAAGTATAACAAATAATAATTCAAGCTCACTTTAGCAAAATAATGATATTCATACGCAAAATCTGATTGATTCTTTTAAAATTTTAAATTCTACAGTCAATTAAGGTAGCTCAATGCTAGATTTTGAACATTATAATAATATATCATTCTAGATAGGAAATATGCTTTCTAACAGCACACTTCCTAATCAAGGGTCACTCATATTAGAAGGTAATCTATCTTCTATACTGTCTGACACAATAACTCAAAAAAATATATATAGATATGCACTACCATTTAATGACTCAGATTCTTAAAATTCGACAAATTAATTTAATATCGTTAGAAATACATATTAATAAAATATTTATGAAAACACAACAAATTTTCAAGAATACGTGAAGCAATATTAGAATATTAGTTCGAATTTTTAGTATTCAAAGAACAAAGTAATAACTACTACAATAAACAGTACAGGCTCTAAAAGTTTAATTAATAATTCGAGAGTGGCATTTTAATTTAATAATGCAGTTTCTAGCAAAAAATATAACATGACTTGTTTGTAATAAAATGATGTCAAATGGTCTAAGAAAGATTGCAGTATCTTGAAATCAGATGATAATAACTTCTTGTGCTTGTGTATATCATAGTCTCCTACAACTATTATTGAAGATATAGATGATATGTTTTTATAGAATAAAAACTTAGATACAGTACTGGGAGAATAAGGAATATTAAATATACTGAAATTTAAACAATTCTACTTGTATGCATCCTTTTGGGTACTCTCAACTTTTACTGCACTTGAAATTTTTTTGCTTATTTTAGGAAAATACTTAGATCGCAAAACAAGAAAAAAAATAATGTCATAAGTTTGTCCAGAGGAGTAAATTAATTAACATTCAAAAGATTAAGAATCCTAAGAATAAGCTCATATATAAGCTCTCCCAAAAATATAATTAGTAAACGAAGACTAACAACCTAAGGTATCACCACCTACTCCACCTTAAGCCAATTAACCTATACTAGGATTATATTAATAGAATGGTGAATTTTCAAAATCTCCAAAAGAAATATAATCTACATAATCTAGTTAAAGAACTTAATAAGTGCTTTATGCAAGACGTAAAAGAGCTAAATTTTAGCAATTATAAGTTTAAGAAAAATAGCCACAGGGCAGTTTAAATAGCTTATCTTAAAACCGAATATTTGATAATTAACTTTAAATTTTTAAATAGCCAAGTACCTTAGATTAAGATGAAAATCATTTACACTCTATCTAAATAATCTCATAAAATGAAATAAAAGAAGTTTAAGACCCCCATATAAAAGGAAAGTAATAAAATGCTTTTGAAAAAATTTCTTGCTTTAAAAGGATAGCAATGTTTCATCAATTCTTGAGTATTTTTTATCTTTATGATGAAAAAATTTCAAGACCTACTCGGTTCACTCTGTTTTATATAAAGAATATTCATACTTTATCAATTTCCTTACTGTTCTCCTAATATAAACATATTGTTTAGCTAATAATAATTGCTTTAATAAACAGTTTAGTTTTAGGTGTTAGTACTTTATTTATTTAATTCACATATAAAAGAGGCAGGTTTGGAAAATTTATATCTGTCGTTTTTTAAATTGGACTATGTTTGATTTATCTTTACATAATATTGGCAATATCTAGTGGAAAATCTGTAGGTGAGTCAAATGAATTCATGATGATTTTTATCTTATCAATATCAGTAGATTTGATATTTACTTAGGTAATCATATCTTCTTTCATGAGTCTCTTAGTCAAGAACCATTTTAAAAATATATTATAAAATAACTTTTTTGAAAAATTATTTAATTTTTTGTAACTAAAATAAATAATTGAAATGATAGATATTTGATTGAATTTAAAATTGAATATTATAAATTTAACTCTTCATTAAAACTTGTAATGTTTATTTATATTTGTTATGAGTTTAAAATTAACTTTAATTTCTATTTTGAATTTTAAATATTTAAAACTATTTATTTTTTGAATTAAAAACATAAATATTTTTAATACAAAAATGTTTAAATTTGATATAAAATCTAAAATAATTTATTTTAAATTTTTGTATTTAAATCAAAATACTTTTATAATATAAAATTTAAAAGTTTCTACCTTTTAGATTGATTTGGTATATAAAAGAAAATAAAAATGAGGACTACCTAACTTTCAATATAAATACGATTGCATTAGTTAATTATATATCAATAAAATAAAATGTAATGAATTTTATATTGTAAAATGACTCTTTTTTTAAGTAATTTAATTATTTCATTATATTTTATTTGGTATTCTTATAGATAAATTTCTAACATATTTTGGTTATTTAAGGTTTTAAAAATATTAAACATATTATTTTAAGAAAATAAAAATAAATTTACTATAAATTTGAAATAAATATACTATTTTAAAGAAGGCAAATTCCATTTTTAAACTTAATAAATAAAAGCTATTAAAAAAAAGCTTAATATTATAATTATGAAATATCATTCTTTCGGTATATTATTGATTAATTATATTTGAAATGTTAATTTTTCTAGATAAATAAATTAATAGTTTAAATTTAGTTTGTAAATGTAGCTAAAAATAGTTATTATTAAATTCATTAGCTTCCAGCTGTTTAATATATTAATAAAAAACTAAATTAACAATAGCCAATTAAATGTAATACTTTTAATAATAACTCAAGCTAGAACTATTATAATTACTGAATATCATTTAAAAATTGTAAATAACGCCAATATTAATTAAAATTAAATGCGCAGCAACTCCATTCTTCATTTTTAAATTAAGATAATAAGATTTAATCATAAAAATGTATGAAATAATTACTATCCATCCATAAATAAGTAAGAAGTATATTTAAAATAATAAAAACGAACACAATAATATAAATTACAGAACTAATTTAATTTTTGTTTTACGGACACATTTTTTAAATATCTCAAGATAAATATATAAATTTATATTTTTATCTTAAAATTAATTTAACTTTATGTCAATAAACTTTTATTTAACCCAATGCTCAATGCTTTTTTGCCTATTTGGCTATTATACACAATAGTCATAAAAAAATATAGAAATATTTTAATACTCTCTTGATATTTTAAAAAGAATAATAAATTTCAAAGGTTAGGGTATTTTTTATTTATAAAATTTTAAAAAAGTAACACAAAATTGAGGGATTTACTTCTCGCTTGCCTTAAAATTATCAAAATTAATACTTTACCCTAATAAAATACGATAGAAAGGAAATAAACATAATTTTTATTTTACTGAAATCATAATAATCAAAAATATTTTGGTTTTTTTTTGATTAATAACTAGTTAAAAACAGTAAATTTAATCATAGAAAGAAAATAATTAAACTGTGTAGAGATAGTTTTTTCCACCAATCAAATTACACCTCAATTACTTAATTTTATGAGCCAATTTATTTTCTTCATGATTCATGCTTAAAAAACATTAGACATACAAGTATATTTATAGATTCTAAAATAATTAAGAGATAAATAAAGAAATAAACAAAGTCAATAATTTAAATAGCTAAAGTTAGTAAAAACAAAAATTGATATAAAAACAATAAATAAACAAATTTACATAATTTTATAATCTCAAATTAAGAATATGGCAAAAGATAAATTCACATTTTTCATTCTTTTTCTTCTCATAAAATGTAAACTTTAAGATAAAAATATTTCAATTTAAAAGAAACATATTATATAAAAATAGTATTAAGCTATGTTAGAACTGGTACTCTAACAGATTGCAATTAACTTTTGACCAATAAGGCATTTGATATAAGCAGTAAAACTTAATTATTTTAGATCTCATGTTTAAAATACATTTTTTTGATGCAGGAAGTGAATGCATAATAAATTAAGGTGCTCCAAGCAGTCAAACAAATAATGAAGATGAATTTAACCAGAATTTATCTGGTCTTTAAAGAAATGATTGCATAGGCGCAAAATAAATTCTATGCAGCTCTCAAACTATGACAGTACTTTCAACTAATAGTTGCAAATCAAATACTCTTTTTACGATACAACCGAATTTGTAATCAGTTTGTTAAAAATAAATTAAAACAATAAAATGAAATTTTGATTTCAAAATTATATTAAAACTTCCATAATATCAATTGAAAAAATAAATTACCTTTTTATATAAAAAAAGTCTCATTTTTCTAAATTTTGTTTGAGAATAAATATCTATCTTACTTTATTTAGGATTATATGATTTTATTTATTTTAAAAATAAAAGGAGTAGAGTTGTATAAAAGATTTATCTATAAGCTACTTTTGTGATAGAATCTAAATATCCTGCTGATGCCACCAGTACTTATATAGTCAATGATTAACCATTCTCACCTAGTGGCGCCTTTTAATTATATTGTAGTCCTAATTATTTTTCCCATATGAGAGAAATAAATGCAAATATAAATTCTAGTTCTCTTACCATTTCATTTGTACCTTATACAGGTGCTATTTATAATGCTTTTGTTAGTGGCATTCTCCTTGCAGTTTAATATGTAATAATAATCATTTAAAAAACCACCAAATTATTTTATTTAATGTTTTGAATTAATCTAATAGAGGGAATCATACGCAAAATAGTTAACTTATTATAAATTATTTAATTTTTAATTAAATAAATATTTATGAAAATAATCTTTAAAAATTTATTCACCATCTTAATAAATTCATCATATTCAAGAGCAACTTAAAAAACAGTGCTGAAGTATATATAGTCTTTTTATTTAATTTATCTAGTTTTAAATATAAATTTGTTTTATCTTTTAACAATATTTATTTTTTTAAACTTAATATTTAAATTAAAAATAATTTTTTAAATTTAAACATATTATAAAAATTAAATTATTATACTAATATTCAATCTAAAATATTTCATAAAACAATTATTCCTTTCCCATCCTCATCTATTAAATCAATTAAAGAATAAATAAGCATGTTTAAAATAAATTTATTTAAATTATTGTTTATGATTTTGCTTATTATAACATTTTAAACATCATTTTTTAATTAAAAAAATATTTTTTGAGATAAAGAAGTTTTTGATTATTTTAACTTTATTTTATTATATTTTAAAGTGTCCTAATTTTTGTTTATCATGTGATAATAGTGGATGTCTAAAATGCTCACCAGGATATAATTTGTATAATGGTATTTGTAATACCTGCGATAGTACTTGTTTAACTTGCTCAGGATCTGGAAATAATTAATGTACTACATGCAAAGATAATAATTATTATTTATCTGATAAATATAATTATTGTGTTTCATCCTGTGATTCAGATTAATATATTGATTTGACTTCTTCATAAAAATATTGTAGGTCTTGCATGAGTAAATGTTAGACTTGCACCAACTCAAATGGCTGTTAAAAATGCTTAACTGGCTACTATTATACTGGTAATTCATGTGCTCCTTGTGATAATACTTGTAATAGCTGCTCAGGTCCTGGAAAAGACTAATGCACTATATGCTAAAGTAATTAATATATTTCTGAAAATTTAAATAATTACTGTGACCCAAATTGCGACTTAACTTAAGGCTAATTTATAGATTAGTCTAACCCTGATCAAAAATACTGTAAAAAGTGTGTTAGTAATTGTAAAACTTGCAGTAATTATACTAATTGTACGACATGTATGGATTATTATTATGTTTCTGGTAATACTTGTTCTCCTTGTGACAATTCTTGTAAGTAATGTTCAGGACCTGGAGTTAATTAATGCACTGTTTGTAGATAATCTGCATATTTTATTTAACCTGATAATAATAATATATGTGTTTAATCTTGTGATCAAAATAATGGCTATTATGTTGATAAAAAAACTAGTCGTGTGCAATGGTACTGTAGAAAGTGTATCTAATCATGTAAAATTTGCTCAGATGGAAATAGTTGTAGTACATGCTTTGATTAAAACTTTTTAGATTCTTCGAACTTATGTCAACCTTGTGATTCAACATGCCAAACTTGTAATGGCACAAAAAATACAAATTGTATAATTTGTAGATCTGGTTTACACATGTAACTCAGCACAAATTTATGTGTCTAAAATTGTGATTCAAATGAATTTTTGAATTCACTATCATAATGCTAAAAATGTGATAACTCTTGTAAAACTTGTGATGGCTCTTCATCAAACAATTGCAAAAGCTGCTATTCGAATTTTTACCTTTTTAATTAAAGTTGTGTCCCTCTTTGCCCAAATGGTTATTCTCTAAATACTAACACTTTTGCTTGTGAACCTTGCTAAGATAAATTAAGCTGTAATAACTGCTATAACACTTGCTAATTATGTACTCTAGGATAAATTTAATCTCAATAATGCAATACTTGTTATATCGAAACAATGAAATTAGATTCAAATAAAAAGTGTGTTTGCCTAAATCCAAAAGACAATAGAAATTTATTTTACTAATGCAGTTATTAAAACATAGCTGTCTTAAATGCCAGCTTAAGTGAAAGCATTCCTTAATTAATTATTGATTTTGGCTCACCAATAAAGCAGATAGTAAGTACTCCAAATTAATTATGCAAGTAGGTATTTGAGGATTAAACTTTTGCTTTGCTAGGATCTGATTGTACATGTACAATTACCGATAGTTAATTTATAGTGTCTTTGAGTAATTATATTATTCTTTAAAAAAAATTAATTTTTAATGTTTTTATTTATTTTAAAATATATAGCCAACTCTTCGAGTATTATTGAGAATAATCTTATAAATTTCAAACCTGGAATCTTGCAGTTTTAGGATTATAATGTTTTTATAGACACATTTTATAGAAATGTAGTTTACTAAAATAAGACTGATAATCCTATCCTATAATTTCAAAATAATTTCATAGAAAACACATGTAATCCTGTAATTATCTCTCTAATTGAGTTAAAGAATGACGCAGGCAGAGGTTTTTTTAATTTAACATGGTCATTAGAGGAAATGACTGGAATTATAAGAGATGATTAGATCTAAAGCATTAATCAAATAATGAGAACAGCAAGCTTAAATTTAAATAGGATTTTAATTTTAGACCCCTCAAACCTACCTCCTAATCAAAATATTAGAATAAAATTTAGCTATTTACTAAAAGTCAACAAAGCTGGTTAACAAATGTTTAAAATATTTTACAAAAAACAAAAGATAATTAGGATAAATTATTAGCAATCAATTTATCCACCAATCTATAGGTATATATTTAGTTTTAATAAAATGTTAATGTTATTTTTATAAATTAGGTACAAGAGCTTGAGTTTCTACTTTTAGTTTTACATTGAAGCATGTGAATTTGGAAACAATACATATTTTAATGAGCCAACTGATTTATAAATAGTTTCTCCTTAGCTAACTTAAATAGAGCAAAATATTAAAAGCTATAATTAATCTAGTTTTTAATTGGACATACCTCCTTACTCATTACCATCAAATAAAACTTTTAATATGAGCGTAATCTATTTTATATTTTCAAATAAATTAAAAAGAGTTTTGATCTGCTAAATTAAATTTATTTTAGAATTTGTATTCGAAATCCCAAATCATTTTTATTTTTAATTACTCTTATTCTAAAATATTTTTAATATTGTAGTTTCTTTTTTATTAACACCAAAAATTATTTTGGAAAATAATTTAAACAAACTCACTATTATTGCAAAAAAATTTGAAAAATAGATAACTTAAATTTATAAGAATGAACATTTTATAAATTATATTTTAAATTTGATATCCTTTTTATGATTAATTTAAATGTTAAATTTTTTTCAAAAAAATAAAAATAATTTTATCTTTTAATTAGATTTCTCTTAGAATTAAAATATTTACTATTCTTAAAAAAATTTAGCTGATTTTAAATCTTACATCTGATAACAGCATAAGCTCTACAAAAAATATATCGATTGATGTACTCATTTCGAATTTATATTTGTCTATAGTTGGAGGATCTAATTTTATAGTTAGTTATCAAAAATAATTTGATTTGGTATCAGATTTTAGAGATTATGAAGTTCAAGATCAAACTTCCCTTTTAGGTGTCACTTTTACATGGCAGTGCAAGAGTTTATCAACTGATGATCACATTTGCTATGATTACAATCATGAAAAAGTTTAAATAAATCAAGGAATAAGTTCAATCTCTTTCCCTGAAAGAAATTTCTAGCCCTATAGCATCATAGTGTTAACGATAGACGGATAAAAAAAATAAAGGTCAGCTAATTTTTCAGCCACTTGTATTTTTACAGAATTAGATATTCCTCCATTAACTGTTTTATCTCCACCACAGCAGTAAAATCAGAAAATAAATCTGAATCAAGATCTTAACTTTGTTATTCAATACGACTCCACCATCTCTTCAGATATTTTATCATATGCTGGAGCTTTGTTGTATAAAAATAAAATTGTTGGAGCCATAAAATTTGATTACTATTAGGTAAAATTTAGAATATGGAACTACTTTTAAAATATAGATCCTTCTGTTCCAACTGTTTAAGTACGTTTTTCTGTTTACAACCCATCTTATGTTATGCCAAGCTTATCAACAATTAGTCTTTTAATTAATCTTCCTCCTAAAAATTGCATTCTTTCTATAAGTCCAAACCAAGGAGTAGCTCTCTAGACAATTTTTTCTATTTAATTCTCAAATTGTGTTGATGAAGATTCTCCATTAACTTACTAGTTCTTTTACTATAATAGTCAAGCTGATTTTGAACAAGAAAGAGATTCACCTTGGAATATTTCAAGAAGATAAATAAAAGATTAAACAACTAGCTATGTGATGAACACTACTCTACCTCAAGGAAGTTTAGTTATAATGAGCCAAGTAATGGATTCTTAACTTGGAATTACTAATAGCACTTAAATTATTCAAGTTAGTGGACTAAATGAAACAGAAGATAATTATTATTAACTTGTGGACTAACTTATAAAGTAAGCTTTATAAAATTCTCAATCATACAATGACTAAATAGTTTCTTTGAGTATTATTGGAGAAGATTTAAGCAAAAACATACAATTTTAGGATTCTTAGAAAATCAATGATCTTAAAGCATAATTAATTTAGAATTTGTAGGAAAAATCATTTTAATTACCCTAATTTTCTCTTCTATCAACTTATGCAAATAAAGTAATTGCATAATTACAGTAAACACTCATGACTTCAAAAGAAAATTAGAAAAGCTCAATTTATAATCAACTACAAAGAATCATAAAAAACACATAATCAAGTATATAAAATAACAACGCAAGCTCACTTTAACAAAATAATGACATCCATATGCAAAATCTGATAGATTCTTTTAAAATTTTAAATTCCACAGTCAATTAAGGTAGCTCTATGTTAGATTTTGAACATTATAACAATATATCTTTCCAAATAGGAAATATGCTTTCTAACAGCACACTTCCGAATTAAGGGTAACTTATATTAGAAGGTAATCTATCTACAATACTTTCTGACACAATAACTCAAAAAAATATAGATAGATATGCACTACCATATAATGACTCAGATTCTTAAAATTAGACAAATCAATTTAATATAGTTAGAAACACATATTAATAAAATATTTATGAAAACACAACAAATTTTCAAGAATATGTGAAGCAATATGAGAATATTAGTTCGAATTTTTAGTATTCAAAGAATAAAGTAATAACTACTACAATAAATAGTACAGGCTCTAAAAGCTTAATGAATTATTCCAGAGTGACATACTTATTTAATAATGCAGTTTCTAACAAAAAATATAATATGACTTGCTTATAATAAAATGATGTAAAATGGTCTAAAAAAGATTGCAGTATCTTAAAATTAGATGATAATAACTTCATGTGCTTGTGTAAATCATAGTCTCCTACAACTATTATTGAAGATATAGATGACATGTTTTAATAGAATAAAAACTTAGATACAGTATTAGGAGAATAAGGAGTATTAAACATACTAAAATTTAAAGAGTTCTACTTGTATGCATCCTTTTGGATTCTCTTAACTTTTACTGCGCTTGAAATTTTTTTGCTTATTTTAGGAAAATACTTAGATCGCAAAACAAGAAAAAAAATTATGTCATAAATTTATCCAGAAGAGTAAATTAATTAACAATAAAAAGATTAAGAACACTAAGAATAAGCTCTCCCAAAAATAGAATTAGAGAACGAAGATTAATAACCTAAGGTATCACCATCTACTCCACCTTAAGAAAATTAGCGTATTCCAAGTTTATTTTTACAAATTGAAGAGCTTTCAAAATCTCCAAAAGAAATATAGTCTTGCTAATCAAGTTAAAAAACTTAAAAAGCGCTTTTTGTTAGACGTTAAAAGGCTAAGTTTTAGCAATTATAAGTTTAAGAAAAATAGCCACAGGGTAGTTTAAATAGCTTATCTTAAAACCAAATTGTTGATAATTAACTTTAAATTTTTAAATAGCCAAGTACATTTGATTAAGATGAAAATCATTAACACTCTATCTAAAAAATATCATAAAATGAAATAAAAGAAATTTAAGATCACCACTTAAAAGCAAAGCAATAAATCGTTTTTGAAAAAGTTTCTTTCTTCAATAGGATAGTAATTTTTCATCAATTCTTGAGTATTTTTTATCTTTATGATGAAAAAATTTCAAGATCTACTAGGTTCACTCTGTTTTATATAAAGAATATTCATACTTTATCAATTTCCTTACTGTTCTCCTAATATAAACATATTGCTTAGCTAATCATAATTGCCTTAATTAACAGTTTAATTTTGGGCTTAAGTACTTTTTTTATTTAATTGACATACAAAAGAGGTAAGTTTGGAAAATATATATCTGTAGTTTTTTAAATTGGACTAAGTTTGATTTATCTTTACATAATATTGGCAATATCGAGCGGAAAATCTGTAAGCGAGTCAAATGAATTCATGATGATATTCATCTTATCAATATCAGTAGATTTAATATTTACTTAGGTAATTATATCTTCTTTCATGAGTCTCTTAGTAATGAAACATTTTAAAAATATACAAAAAAATAATTTTTTTGAAAAACTATTTAATCTTTTTCAACTAAATTAAGTAATTGAAATGATAGATATTTGAATGAATTTAAAATTTAATATTATAAATTTAATTCTTCATTAAAACTTGTAATATTCGTTTATATTCGATATCAATTTAAAATTAACTATAATTTCTATTTTAAATTTAAAATATTTAAAATCATTTATGTTGTAAATTAAGTACATTAATTTATTTTAATAATAAAAATGTTTAAATTTGATTTTAATGTTAAATAATTAAAATTTTTAATATAAAAATTTTTTAAAAAAAACTCAAATAATTAAAAAACCACATAATATAATAAATTTAAAAATATTTTATTATGTGATAAATAAGTTGAATTTAATATTTTTTCAATCAATGTTCACAATAATCAAAAGATTAGGCTTCTGTCTGCTTGTTTTTAGATCTTTCATACATATCTTTCATTCTGTATTCTTTTATAACTTCAATTGGCTTTGTGAATTCGACATCGTTAACAGTAAAAGGTTAATCTTCATGATTAACTATGAAAAAGGCTATTATCTTTCTTTTGAGAGGCTAGTCAGTCATGTTTTTGATCCCCTTTACTTTGTGGATATTTTAGTTAGGGAAAATAATCATTAAATTTTCCTTTATTTCAAGAGAACCTAATGGAATAAGTTTATAAGGATCGCATAAATATTCATAGTGAGGACAATACTAATGAGCACCTTATTCTTGTGAATTAGTAGGAGTTGGAAAATCATCTGAGCGAGGAGTTCTTTTAAATTTAAGCTTTCCTTTAGTTAAATTTTCATCTTATTCAATGACATAAAGGCAAGTGTAAAGAATGTTATCAGATGAATACCCTTCAACATGCCATTGACCTGAATAAGTGCTGTTAGGAGCTATTTCCATTTCGCTTATCTTGACTATAGCATGAATCTTTTAAGAGAAATCAACTTTAGACTTAATATCATAAATTTCCGAAAACTAAGATTCAGAGTAATCATGCATGAGATTATAATGTAAAGTTTTGAAATAGTTATGAGTTTCTTGTAGAGGTTTTGAGAAATAAGTCAATAAATGGCCTAATTCTTCTTTTAATTTGACCACATCAGCACATTATTCAAGAGGATGAAATAATTTGCCTTGAACTTCATACATATTATTCTTTTCAGAGTATGAGAAGACTGCAGGTAACCACAAAAAATTAGAGAATGAAGTTTTAGATTCTTTTCCCCATTGGTCATATCCATTATTTTTTCTCATTCTCTTAAAATAAGCCTCGATTTCACTACTTTTAGGAGAACTTGTGTAGTCTTTGTGGTATGGCTATAGAGATTGATGAATAATATTCCTAATTTTAACTATATCAGCTGTATTATATTATTTTTCTATTTTTTGTTTGTATTAGTACCATTTTTTTTTTTCCTAAGCTTTTATTTCTTTGTCAACAATATCTTTAATTTCACCACTAATACTATTGACATTAGGGTGATAATCAACAATGTTATTCTTAACTTGATAATCCATAATTTAATCGATAATACTTTGGAGTTATTCTCTTCTTTCATAAGCAATATAATTCTACTGCTAAGTTAATGCTTTGTTTTCACTATCAGAATGTTCTTCAAATATATAAACATCATGTGCTTTCAGCTATTTAAGATTTTGATAGATAGATTTACAATATTTCTTTGCTTCATTTTCACATTTGTAATCTATTCTATCCCACTTATTGTAATTTTTAGAATCCCCAAACTCAATGCTGTCTAAATTTCTTTCTTTATTTATTTCATTTCCATATCTATAAAGATCTAAAGATTTATTATAAATCTTATAAATATAGTCGTTTTTGTCAATGTTAAGCATTTTATTTTAAAAAGATATTTCTTAATATTTTATGAAAATTAATAATACCAATTTTTCTGATTATTAAAAATTAAATTTCTGATAATTAATTAAGATTTTCTGATTGGAGGGAAATTTATTTGGTCAACTTTATTATCAATAAATTTTATGTATTATTTATATATCTATAAAAGCTCAATAGCAATTAACTCTACTTTCTATTGAATTCATAATTTTATTTTAGCACTTTAAGGATATGCTCACAAATTATTTCTAAATTGTTAAAATTTATTTTTGCTTTTCGTTTATTATAAACTTAGTTTTTATATGCAGTAAATATCAGAAATAGAATCTTATCTAAATATTAATACAAAAGGTACCATAAGTCATAATCAAAGAACAGAGATTAAACTATAAGAGTAAAATTCAAAAAATTGATTTAATTTCAACCAAAGTAATCAATAAAGTTATGGATCTTAAAAATAGATACACCAAAAATAAAAATAATAAAATTTAAATAAATTTCAGTTAAGAGAAAAATATTTTAGTTATGGCTAATAAAATTAAAAATTTTTCATCAAAGTTAAACTTTCTCACCATTTTTTTTAACAGTTGGTTTAATTAGATGTATCCTTAACTATTAAATGAATACATAAATTTTTCTTACAATAAAAATATAAATTAATTTATCAGATTTAATTATTAATATTTAATTAAGATATATCAATGTTCACAATAATTGAAAGATTGAGCCTCTGTTTGCTTGTTTTTAGATCTTTCATACATATCCCTCAATCTGTAGTCTTTAATAACTTCAATTGACTTTATGAATTCAACATCATTAACAGTAAAAGGTTAATCTTCATGATTAACTACAAAGAATGCAATAATTTTTCTCTTGAGAGGTTTGTCGGTAACATTCTTGATACCCTTTACTTTGTGTATGTTTTAGTTAGGGAAAATTATCATCAAGTTTTCTTTAATATCAAGAGAGCCTAAAGGAATAACTTTATCAGGATCACACAAATATTCATAGTTAGGACAATACTAGTGAGCACATTATTCCTGTTCATAAGGATCTCCAGGAACATCGTCTGAGCGGGGAGTTCTTTTAAATTTAAGCTTTCCATCAACAAGATTTTCATCATGTTCAATTACATAAAGACAAGTGTAAAGAATGTTATCTGAAGAAAAGCCTTCAACATGCCATTAACCAGAGTAAGTGCTATTAGGTGCAATTTCCATTTCGCTTATTTTGACAATAGCATGAATCTTTTGAGAAAAATCAACTTTAGATTTTACATCTTAAATTGAATTACCATCATCAAAATCAGAGTAGTCATGCATAAGTTTATAGTGCAATTATTTGAAATGATCGTGAGTTTCTTGTAGAGGTTTTGAGAAATAAGTCAATAAATATCCTAATTCTTGCTTAAGTTCAGCTAAATCAGGGCACTATTCAAGAGGATGGAACAGCTTGCCTTGAACTTCATACATTTAATTCTTTTCAGAGAATTCAAAAACAGCGGGTAGCCATAAAAACTCAGAAAACGAAGTTTTAGAATCTTTACCCCATTGATCATATCCGTTGTTTTGTCTCATTCTCTTGAAATAAGCCTGAATTTCACCCTGCTTAGGAGAATTTGTGTAGTCCTTGTGGTATGGTTAAAGAGATTGATGGATTATGTTTCTAACCTTCACAATATCAGCAGTATTTTACTATTTTTCTTCTTTTTGCTTGTGACCCCACCATTTATTTTTTTATTAAGCTGTCATTTCTTTGTCAACAAGTTCTTTGATTTCGCCGCTTATAGTATTAATATTAGGATGATAATCAACCAAATTATTCTTATCTTGATAAGCCATGATAGCATTAATAGCCTTTTGAAGCTTTTGTTTTCTTTCGTAGTCAATATATTTTTCATTATGAGTGAGTATTTTATTTTATAAATCAAAATTTTATTCAAATATGAAAACATCACATGCCTTCTGCGTTTTAAGATCTTGGTAGACAGACTTGCAGTATTATTTTGCCTCGTTCTGACATTTGTAGTTGAGTCTTTCCCAAATATCATCTTCGTTTGCTTCTTCTTGGTTATCTGCATCTTAGTTATTTTTATTTCTACTGTGATAGCTTTCATCTTTGAATTAGTGAAGATCAATAGATTTACTATAAATCTTACTTATGTAATTGTTGTTATCAATATTAAGCATTGGTTTCTGATATCAAATTTTTGAGTTTTATGTTTTTGAATTTATTTATAAGAAGAAATCTTATTTTTATTTGCATTATATAAATATGGATATTCTGATAAATGATATCGATTTCATAAATTGGAGGGAAAAACAAATTCATGCATCAATCTAAATTTAATTACATTGTATGGATAAGATTTATATAAATGTAATATAATAAATATTTAAATATAGCTTTTATTTTTCCATTAAAAAAATTAAAAATAGATTGTTAGCACATTAAATAAAAAGTGATTGAACTTCTTTTTTTCAAAAAGATACAACAAATTTTTATGTTATTTCTTTCTTTTTTTAATTAGGAAAATAAAGTTAGCAAAAGTAATAGAAGAAACAATAAATTTAATATCTTACTTTTATATTAAATAAATATGTTTTTTATCAAACTTAATTTTGTAATATTTTTTGAAATTAATTCTTCAAAAAAAAAAACTAAAGTTCATAAAAATTATTTTCCAGCAAATATTTTTTATTTAGTTTAAAAAAGTTTTTAAATAATAAAAAAAATAGTATATATATATATAAAAACACATTTAAAAAATTATTGAAATGTTTATTAAAGGCAAGGTTCAATGTTCGCAATAGTTGAATGATTAAGCCTCAGTTTACTTATTTAGAGATCTCTCATACATATCTCTAAGTCTATATTCCTTTATGAACTATAAAGGTTTTGTGAACTCTACGTCATTAATTGTGAAAGGCTAGTCTTCATGATTAACCACAAAAAATACAACAATTTTTCTTTTAAGTGGTTTATCTGTTACATTCTTGATTCCCTTTACTTTGTGGATATTTTGGTTTGGGAAAATAATCATCAAATTTTCTTTGATGTCAAGTGAACCTAAAGGAATTAATTTATGAGGATCACATAAATACTCATAGCTAGGACAATATTAATGAGCAGACTAACTTTATTCTCCTCCACAAGGATCATCATCTGAGTGAGGAGTTCTTTTGAATTTCAGTTTTCCATCAACTAGATTTTCATCATGCTCTATTACATATAGACATGTATAGAGGATGTTATCTGATGAAAAACCTTCTACATGCCATTAACCAGAGTAAGTACTGTTAGGAGCTATTTCAATTTCACTTATTTTAACAATAGCGTGTACTTTTTCAGAGAAATTAACCTCGCTTTTATTATCTAATATCTTGATTCTTTTGTAATTGTATTAATTTGAAATCTTGTAATCTATCTCTTAAAAATGATCATGTGTCTATTGAAGAGGTGTAGAGAAATAAGTCATTAAATGATTTAATTCTAATTTGAGTTCATTAAGATCAGGGCATTTCTCTAAAGGGTCAAATAATTTACCTTCAATTTCATACATTTTTTTTTATTAAGAGTATTTGAAAACAGCAGGAAGCCATAGAAACTCGGACAAAGAAGCTTTATATTATTTTCCCCATTGATCAATTCCTTGATACTCTTTAATTTCTTTAAAATAGTCTTCAATTTATTTACTCTTATCAGATTTAATAAAATCCTTATGGTAAGGCTATAGGGATTGGTGAATAATGTTTCTAATCTTGACAATATCTGCAGTGTTTTATTATTTTTTTTCTTTTTTATATGGATAGTAATTGTTTTTCTAATTTTTCATTTCATTATCCACTAACTCTTTGATTTATCCACTTAGAGAATTTATATTTGGATGGTAGTCAATTAGATTATTTTGCTCTTAGAAAAGCATTATCTTGTTTATAGCTTTTAAAAGATTGTCTTTTCTTTCATATATGATATAATTTTCTTTATGAGTCAACAATTTATTAGTTATTTAAGGATTTTATTCAAAAATATATACATCATTAGCTTTTTATAATTTTATTTCCTTGTAAACAGATTTACAATATTATTTAGATTCATTTTAGAATTTATAGTGTCTTCTTTAGCATTTGTCATCCTCTTATTCTTCATTTGATTCTTCTTAGCTGTCCTAACTATCGGATTCACCTTCTTCAAGTAATTCAGTGAGATCAGCTGATTTTCCATAAATTTTGTTAATATAGTTATTATTATCGATGTTAAGCATTTTAGGATTATAATTTATTTTTTATTTATTTAATTATTGTATTAAAAAAAATTCTTAATTTATTATTTAATATTTAAACTTTTGCTAAAATCTGATTAATTTGACAAATTTTTTTTAGAGGGAAAAAAATCACTAATGAATTTTTAATCATTTATTTGTAATTTAATAATAAATTGAAAAAATATTATGAGAAATCAAAATAATTTACAATAAATTGCAAAAATCAATTAAAAGCTTATATGATCTCAAATTTAATCAATAATGGTATATCTATCTCTCTTATTATTTATTACATATTCTTTTTAATAATTGTATACTTTAAGTAATTTAAGATCAAATAAGGTAATTTTTAATAAATTCATTTTTACTGATAAATTCTAAATGAAATTTAAGCGGGACAAATAAAATAAGTATTTATAAAAATTTAGATCAAATCAGCAAACAATTAATTTTTAAATAAAGATATTTTCATGCTTTTTTGATTATAATACTTCAGAATATATAAGATATACATACTATGATTTATTTATATTTTGCTGCAAAAAAATAAATTTTGAGCCCTGGTTTTTAGATATTTGTATAAATATTTTTAAAAATTACTATTTTAATTTAGATTCACAATAGTCGGAGTAAATGCATTATTTCTTTAATTTAAGAAATAAAGATTTATACATATTCCACATTTTACTTCAATTAAATTTAAACCCAGAATGTTTAGTGTATTAATAAATATATATTTGTTATAGCGTAAACGAATATTGTAAAAGCAAGTTTCCGTTTTTAGGTCTTGGATAGAGGATATCTTAAAGATAATTCTGAATAAACTCTTCGAAATCTGAATCATCACTCGTTTATTCAAGGCTATTCCTTTTTGATTAAGCTGTAAAAGGCTTAAAATTATCTATAAAATACATTAATCTTTGTTGATAGCTTTAAACACTTAAATCATGACAAAATGCTTATAAAGTCTAGAAAACTTTAGTTTAGCTATTATCTACTAATTATTTTTCATAAATATAATAATCACATACTTATTTTTAAGAAAATATATTAAATGTATTTCCTTCAGATAACCTTAAGTTGCTTCTATATTCTATAAATAAAGTTTACTCTTAAGCTACTTTGGTTAGATCTTAAAATTATTTTACATACCTCAATAGATAGTTTCTCATCATTCAATAATTCAATATAATACTTCCTTCACCAATCAGAATCTCTTAAAATGTTTATATTCTTTTATATTTCTTAATCTCGAATATCAGTTTAACTTTGTTGTTAGTTCTATATTAAAAGATTTTTACATACTTCAGTCTAAATTTAACTACATTTTATTTATGGAAAAACAAATTCATGCATCATTCTAAATTTAATTTCATTTTATGGCTAAGATTTATATAATGCAGCTTAACAAAAATTTAAATATTTTTTAAATTTATTTAAAAGAAGAAATCTTATTTTTATTTGCATTATTTAAATATGGATAATCTGATAAATTATATTTCATAAATAGGTGGGAAAAACAAATTCATACGTTAGTCTAAATTTAATTACATTTAATGGCTAAATTTTATAAATGTGGCTTAACAAAAATTATAGACATCTTGTTGGCGCATAAAATAAAAACTGAATGAATTTATTTTTTTTCAAAAAGAAACAAACAAATTTGTCAAATTTATTGAAATAAATTCATCATAAAAAAAAACTAGAGTTCTTAAAAATAGTTTTAAAGTGAATACATTTTTATTTAATTTTATAAGAAAAATTAAAAGCTATAAAAAGCAAGAATAAACATACATTAAAAAATATTATTGAAAGGTTTATTAAAGGTAAGGTTCAATGCTCACAATAATCGAATGACTGAGCCTCAGTTTACTTATTTAGAGATCTTTCATACATATCTCTAAGTCTATATTCCTTTATAAACTCTAGAGGCTTTGTGAACTCTACGTCGTTAATTGTGTAAGGCTAATCTTTATGATTAACCACAAAAAATACAACAATTTTTCTTTTAAGTGGTTTATCTGTTACATTCTTGATTCCCTTTACTTTGTGGATATTTTGGTTTGGGAAAATAATCATCAAATTTTCTTTGATATCGAGAGAACCTAAAGGAATTAATTTATGAGGATCACATAAATGGTTATAGCTAGGACAGTATTAATGGGCACTTTACATTTAACTTCCTCCACAAGGATCATCATCTGAGCGAGGAGTTCTTTTAAATTTAAGTTTTCCATCTACTAGGTTTTCATCATGCTCTATTACATATAAACATGTATAGAGGATGTTATCTGATGAAAAACCTTCTACATGCCATTTACCTGAGTAAGTGCTTTTAGGAGCTATTTCAATTTCACTTATTTTAACGATAGCATGAATTTATTGAGAGAAATTGACTTTACTTTTATTATCTAATATCTTTATTCTATCGTAATTGAATTCGTTTGAAATCTTGTATTCCAATTTTTTAAAATAGTCATGTGTCTATTGAAGAGGTGTTGAGAAATAAGTCATTAAATGATTTAATTCTAATTTGAGTTCATCAATATCAGGGCATTTCTCTAAAAGATTAAATAATTTTCCTTCAATTTCGTACATTTTTTTTTTTTTAGAGTATTTGAAAACAGCAGGGAGCCATAGAAATTCGGATTAAGAAGTCTTATATTATTTTCCCCACTGATCAATTCCTTGATACTCTTTAATTTCTTTAAAATAGGCTTCAATTTATTTGCTCTGATCAGATTTAATGTAATCCTTATGGTAAGGCTAAAGGGATTGGTGAATAATGTTTCTAACCTTCACAATATCTGCAGTGTTTTATTATTATTATTCTTTTTCTTCATCTTCTTCTTATGGATAGTAATTGGTTTTCCTATTTTTCATTTTTTCTTATACAAGCTCTTTGATTTATCCACTTATAGAATTTATATTTGGATGGTAATCAATTAGGTTATTTTGCTCTTAGAAAAGCATAATTTTGTTTATAGCTTTTAAAAGATTATCTTTTCTTTCATATATGATGTAATTTTCTTTATGAGTCAGCAATTTATGATTTATTTTTTAAGGATTTTATTCAAAAATGTATACATCGTTAGCTTTTTATAATTTTATATCTTCATATACAGATTTACAATATTATTTAGATTCATTTTAGAATTTATAGTGTCTTCTTTCCCATTTGTCATCCTCTTATTCTTCATTTGATTCTTCTTAACTGTTCTAATTATCTGATTATTTGTCCTGATAACCATATTCTTGTTAATAAGTAAGATCAGCTGATTTGCGATAAATTTTGTCAATATAACGATTCTTATCGAGGTTAAGCATTTTAGAATTACAAATTATCTTTTGTTTATTTAATTATTATATAAAAGGAAAATACATAATTTATGATCTAATATTTAAATCATTCCCAGAATCTGATCAATTTTGACAAAAATTTTTAGAGGGAAACAAGTCACTAATGAATTTATAATTATTTATTTGTAATTTAGTAATAAAATAAAAATATTATGAGCAATCAAAGTGAATTACAATAAATTGCAAGAATAAACTGATTTTTTTTTGCATTACTTATTCTTACCATTGACAAATAAATTTGAAAAATGTTAAATTTAATAATTTATTTAAGTATCTTAATAATTTCCGATTAATTATTAACCAAAATCTTATAAAATGAAAAGTATATGTTAACGAACCGAACTTAGCTCAGTTGGAAGAGCATCGGACTGTAAAGTTTGTAGTCATCCGGTGGTCCCCGGTTCGAACCCGGGAGTTCGGATTTTTTTTTAAAAATTTATATAATGACAATTTTTTTATTTTTTGAATTTATAAATTATTAAAATATCCAATTATTAAATAAAATCGAAATAATATGTAATGGTTTAATTTTTAAATGAATGTCTAGTTTTGATGAATAGACTAATTAAATATAACTTATTTCTAATTCATAGAAAAAGTTTGATATATTTAATTTGTTTTAATTGTAATAGTAAGAAAATTTAATTTTATATGATAAGTACTAAAATATTATATACAAAATACACAAAAAACAACTACATATTCAATCGTCCAATTTATCTATTTTAGGTTATATTTTTAGTTTTTTTACTGTATATTTAACAGCATCTTTAAGGGAATCGTTGTCTTTTTCTTTGCTTGTTAAAATAGATTTCCAATAGTAATTTTTTAAAAATTCTTTAAATCCTTCTACGAAAACGAAATTTTCTTCTCTAGCTATTGCTTTGTTAATTTATATGTCTAAATCTTCTTGAGATATCCTATTAATATTTTATTTAATATAAACTAAAAATAAGAAAAAAAGAATTACTTTTTGAAGAAATTGCCTAAGAATATCTTGAGGAAGATTATTGTTTACTCAGAGAGGTTTTCTAAATCAAAGAATTTGAGAGCAGTAATTCCTAAGCTCTTGGAAGAGCATAAAAGAGCTGCGTATTTAGCTAAATTGTTGATTTTTCTTATTTCAGCTCTTTCTATTGTTTTAAATTAATCCCACAAGGCATATTAAAAGCTGAATTTTATTTTTGGGTTGATTTCAATTAATTTTTGAGTTAAATGAGAGTAGAAAGGATTGAATTTCTTTTCTTAGGCACAGCATTAAATAACAACAACAGCAACTTCTTAGCTTGATTTCTTAACTACTTTTAGCTTCAATATTCTTTAAGCTGCATCGACATAATCTTCAGAGCTCATTACTAGCATGAAAATTCTTTTACGGGTATCTGTGGTCATTCTACACTTAATTGCCAATTATTCAAGTTTTCTTTTAGTTTCTTCTGTTAGATGACTAAATTCACTATCTCTATTTTCAAAATCCTCATTTCCATCCTCACCTTTGTCGTTCAAATCTTGTCTGTAAGCTCCAGTTTCAAAATAGGAATACCATCTAGGAGTATCTCTCTTTGAGTTGAAAGCAAATTTAAAATCAACAGGGAATGTTCTCTTAGTTAATTTCATTCTTTATTTTATTTGTAGTAATTTTTTTAAAAATTGAAAGTTAAAATAAATTTAATTTAGTTAATTAGTTGATGATAATTTCTGAATTACTTTTGAATGATGTTCTTCTTTAACCAGTTAATAAAGAAATTTAATCTTTGCACAGGATCAGTTTTAAGTTTTTTATTGAGACGAATATCATTTAAAGTAAGCATAACAAATTCAATTTTTTTAGGAACTTGTTTGCCTTGAGCTTTCAATTGATTTGAATATTCATCGACTTTAGCTTTAGTATTGTCAATAATATTCTTGAGAATTTGTGGATTATCTTGTCTTATTTTAGCTCCAACATGTTAAACAAGGATTAAAAGAGCCTCAATAGTTCTTTAATTAATATTCTAAAGTAAGTGCTCCAAGTAACCAGAAATGAAATCAATACTAACATCATCAAATATATAAAAGTAAGAGAAAACAATAGTAATATTTCTTAATTTATTAAAGAGAGAATCTTCATGAATTGAATCTTCTTCCAATTCAGATTGTAAGGCATCTTTATTTTAGATAATTTCTTAGTAAAGATTTAAGAGAGATTTCATAATAGGTCCAAAGCCTTCATTATCATAGATTTAGTGAATAGCACTAACAACTACAGTGTTACTGGCCATTATGTGTTGCATAACCTTAACAGGTTCGATAGTGGTTTTCATAAAAATATCAGCTAAAATAGGTGTGACTAAATTCTTGGCATTTGATTAGAAATTATCTAGCTATAAATTAACAAAAAATTATTATTAAAAGAACAACGAATTTTTATAGTAATAAATAATATTTGTTGAGTTATCTATTGTAAAAAAATATTCTAAAATATTTAAAAATGATAGTTACAATTTCTTTAAAGATAATATCAATGTTAGTTTCTGAAAGTCTATTGTAGCCCTGGATGATTGATTTTCTGATTAAGTTCTTTTTCTCAAAATCTTTTTTTTCCATTTCCACTAAAATTCTTTGTCTTTCCTTTTCTTCTTCAGTCATTCCTTATTCTTTCTTTTATTACTTCTCTAATTTCCACTTTTCTATTTCAGAGAGCTCCTTCTTTTCCTCCTTAGTATTTTTATTCTAATCTTTTTGATTTCCTTTTTAAGATTATTCTTTTTCTTTGCTTGCAACAGAATTTGCACTGCTTCCTTTTAAAATAGATTTGATTTCCTTTTTTTCAGGTTTTAATTCTTCATTTTTTTCTTCAACATATTCATATTCGTCTTCATCTTCATCTTCAATATCATCATAATAACTTTCTTCTTCTTCATCATCATCTTCTAAATCATCACCATTTTCATCTTCCATATTTTCATCATCATCTTCTTCTTCGACATCTTATTCTTCATCATCATCTTCGACATCCTATTCTTCATCCTCTTCCTCTTCTTCCATTTCATCTTCTTCTAAATCACTCAACTCTTCATCTTCTTCTTCAATATCATTATTACTTTCTTCAGTGAATCCTTCTTGATCAGGGTTATCATCATCATCCTCTGGTAAAGATTTATTAGGACCATTTACTAATGAAATTGGAGCATTACTTTCCTCAACTAACTCTTTAACTTCAGCATCCTCAAGAATACCTTCTTCTTAAAAGAAAGGCTTGTATTATTTAACATCAGTTTTAATTGTAGTTGAAATATTATCTAAAAAGCTAAATAAATCATCTTCCCAACCATCAAGTTTTAACTCTTTGCTAAACCTTTTTTCTCCAGTTTTACCCTTTTTTTTACCCAATAATTTTTCAAAATATTTAATTTCCTCATCATCCATCTTGATTTTCTCTTCTAGTTATCTCTTCTCTCTTTCTTATCTTTACTTTTCAATTTGTTCGAGTTTCTTTCTCTTTAATTCTTCCTTTTCCTCTTGAGTTTACTATTATGATTTAAAATCCTTCTTATTCAATTCTTAGATCCTCTTTATTTGTTGCTCTTCTTATTCTTTTTATATCTTATCCATCATTATCTACTTCTTCTAATCTTTAGTTGAAGAGAAGAAAGTTTACTTTTTTTACTTCTTCTCCATTTTTTTTATTTTCCTATTTTATTTTCTATTAAAAACTGAAAATTTCTGGTCTACTCCTTTTAACATATCAGCATGATGAGTATCTTCGATTTCCCTAATTTTTATACATATTTAAACTTTTTAGTTTGTTGATGAAAGTTGTAATCAATAAAGCTTTACTCAGTCTCTTTGTTTTAAACTTATTATTTTTTTCCTTGTTTAGCGTTTTTATTAAATTTCATTTCTGATAAGTTGTTTTGATTGCAAAATATCTACTTTGTTTATTTATTAAAATTAATGATTAAACTCAATACACAAATAAATATATTTTTTACTTCTATTTACTAATAATTTGTAATTATTATTTCAATGCTTATTTTTATCCGAAACTACATTTAACAATTAAATATATATAAGGAATCTATATAAACCAAAGATAGCAAAAGATATTTTAAAAGATCTACTAAAAACTAACAATACAAGAAATTTATTGATATCTTTTTTAAACAAACAATAAAATTTTGGTTTTATTTAGAATTAATATAAATTAAAAGATAAAATAGAAATAGTTTTAATGCCTTAATAATTTAAATAAGTAATGCAAAATGTTTAGCTGATATTTGAAAAAATCAAAAAAGAAAGTTAGAATTAATAGTAAATTTTATAAATAATAGACTCTTTCCTATTAGGCATGAGTTCTAAATTAATTATCAATACATTTTTTTAGTTGCTTGTGGTAATCGAAAAGAATAATGAAGAAGGTATTCAAATTTGTAATATCCTCTAATTCACTTCAAATTTAAGTAAGAAAGTAATAGAAGTATTTGAAAATAAATACTTAGACCAACTTGATTTAGATGAATTAGATAAATTAGAATTGTTGAACACGCTTAAAATTATAACTCAAAATAAAATATAGATTAATGATTAAAATAAAGTGATAGATATTATTATTAAGATAATTTCGCATCTAGCAGCTATTCTTAAAAACATTACAAATATGATTCTCAAGTTAGAAATTGAAGCTAAATATTTAGAATTGCTATTTTCCCTCATTTTTAAAAATAATTTAAGTCAATAAAAATTTAATGTAGAATAACTAAATGTAATCTAAAATATTATAATTTAGAATATTAGATTTTTGAAATCAAAGACAATATAAATAATTGGTTAGAATTAATAGATTTTTTTAGATGATAATAACTAATTTATAATTAATAAATATCAAAATACAATTTATTGTTATTCTTTATTGATAATAATTTAGCTCTTTTTGATAGGAAATATATAATAAACGGATTTATAATTAAAACATGATGTCACCTAATTTTGGAAATATATCATATTACATTTTTTTTAAAAGAAGTAAGAGAAATAAATTCCATTTATATTTAAGAGATTATGCTAATTTATAATTATGCAAAACGATAGCTTATTTAACATTATACTAACTATGATTATTTAAAATAATGATATTCTTCAAAAAAATATGCTAGGTTGGGACTTAGAATTTATATTATCTATATTTGAAGAAGAAACATTAATCGATCTTATAATGAACGACTAATCCTTGCTTGATATTTTTAAAAAAATTAACCTTTAACCAAATTAATTACCAAAATTAAGCAAAATTTTACATTAATGAGCTTAAATTATTTCATTTATATATTGTTATTTAATTTAATCATATAATTAATACTTTTATTTAAAATTTCATAAATATACACAGTAAAATCTATCTATCTATGTTAGTCACCTTCCAAGCTAAGAATCTTGCCCAACATAAAATTTAAAAATATTTTTAAAATCTTTAAGAAAATACCTTAATAAATTAAGTAGAAAATATGCTATTTGAATTATGATAAATTATTCTTTTTTATTCTTCAATAAAACGCATATGGGAATTTAGTTTTTTTTTTTGGGTGTTAGAAACTTGGTTATATTTCCTAAATAGGTTATTTGATTTTTTATACTTATTAAATTGAATTTTAAGCAGATATCATTATGTTAATCCTAGTTTATTCAAGCTTTTGATTCAAATCTTTTTCTAAATCTTAGTCAATTATTAAATTCTTATTTTGTTTAAGAGCTTAATCTACCTATTTTTTGATAATTATATAATTTTCTTTAGCTTTTTAATAATTTTCGAGAAGCCTCTATTTTTAATCTATTGTTATGCTACAATCCTAGCTTAACTATTAAATTTATTCTTCAAGATATTTGATTGTAATTTCGTCAGTGTAACTCATAGAGGCTTCTTAAATTCTATTATGAAGGATAGCAATTAGTTTTAACTCTTTTTACAAATTTTAATCTAAGATTTCTATTTATTATTATAGAGCTTGCATATCTTTTTAATGATTTTCTTTTTCCTATTAGAGAGTTTTTTTTCTTCTTATAGTATCATAATCTTTTACATCTACATATACTACGTAAGGTTCTTCATCATCATATTTTTCAGTTTACTCTTCTGTGATTTCCGTTGTATGCCCATGATAATCAACCGTGTGTTTGCACTCTCTACAATTGGTATTTCCACCAAATGCAGTGCAGTTTTACAGTTCGATACTACCTCTCTAGTATAAACTCTCTAGTTCACATGGGTTATGGCAAAGTTTTTAACAATTGTAGCAGAAAGTGACTTTTTTGTCAAGAGTTTTCTATACAGTTTTTTATCTAGTTCTTTATTTTGTTTTATAGCGCATTCTAGGTACTGAGTTTGATTCAGGTCCGAGTTGACTAATCAAATTTTACACACTATTGATAGAGTTTTATTTTTGTTAAATATTTACTCTTTCTTACTCTATATATTTTATTTAAAACTATTTTTCACAAGCAATTTTAATCATAGATTCTTTCTTAACTAGTAATTCAAGAAGATCTTAGGTCTTCTGAGGCTGCATCTTTAAAGCAGTTTCAATCATTTCTTAGAATTGTTCAGCATTAGTTTACCAAAAATTATTACTTTATCTTTAAAGATTTTGGATTTTTTTGGAGTCTTAATTACAAAAATAGGACATTGGAATCAAGCAATCATTCTCGAAATAATAGTTGTAATCTAGAGGAATGTTCATGTCTTTCAACACTTGCAATGCATCTATTTTCATAGGATTAATCACATTAGTAAAACAAACAATAAAATTCTTTTTGCATTCTTTAGTAAGCATACTCATAGCTTAGTTTATAAAATATTAAACTAAAAGATCTTTCTTATTGTCTTGAGCCTTGTGAATATACAAAATAGCATTTATTTCCGTGAGTTGCTGTACGCGAGCTATTATATTTTTTATATGCTTTTAGTCTGCTTCAGCTCCCTCAGTATCTCCAAGTCCAGGAGTATCAACTAAAGTTAATATACACTTATCTCCTTCAACAGTATACATATTACATTCTTTAGTTTAGCTTTTAGAGGACGAAATTCCAATATCAGATTATTTATTACTAAATTAATCCACATTACATTGAAGAATAAATTTTTGATCATTAAAAGAAAAATGTTAAGTAATCCCAACTACACGCTCATCTTGAAAGCTGTTACCTATAGCTAGATTTAAAAACATGTTAATAGCAGTAGATTTTCCTGCACCTGTTTTCCCAATCATCAACAATTTTAAATGAGGTTTTTAAAATTATTCCATTCTTTTTTTTCTTTTTTTTATTTTGTTAGCAAATCTTTTTTTTGTTTTTATATTATTATTAAAAGAAACAAGAATTTCAATTAGCATTTCAAACATTTATTAAACTCAAGGATTAGAATATTTAAGAGCTTTTAAGGCAATTTAATATCTTTTAGTAATAAAGTAGAAAAAGAAATATTAAAAGATGATAGATTGTAAGATAAAAATTAATATAAATATAATATATATTTGAAATAGATTATAAGACATCTCAATATAATTTAACATACTGTAAAGTTTCATATATTAGGGTAACACTAAATCCTGCTTTTAACCCCTCCATAAGCGCTTATTTAAGAAATTTTAAGAAAAATTTATGCCTTAATTTTAAGGTAAAATTACAAACCTTTTAAGGTGAATATTCTAAAATGCTTAACCCAAATATTCTAGTTAAAAATAAATATTTTATATTTCTAATCTATATATTCTATTTAAAAACAAAAATTCTAATTTTTATAACTTAAATACTCTAAATTATTTATTTAAATATTCTAACTTAAATATTCTAAATTGCTTTATTTAAAAAAAAAAGTTTTTATGAGTACTGAAAACTGCGATTAAATAATGAGGATAAGTATTCTAGCCATAAAGTTGCCATTCATTAAACGAATTAAGCTAATATGATAATGTATCAATATTTCTCTAATTTCATTCTACAAAAAATATGCTAATTCAATAAATATAAGATTAAAATTTAAACTAAAATTGGGGTTACGATGATAATTTATCATGATGTCTAGATATAGAATGAAGTGTCTGTGTATACATCTCTAATATGGTATTTCTAAGATTGAGCAAGGAAACAAATTTAACCTATCAGCTTATCAGCTGAAGGTATTATTGAAATTAATATTGGTTTACAAAAGTAAATTTATCAATACTTAACTGTCAAAATATCATCAAAATTTAGTAAAAGTATTTTTTAACTCAACATAAAGTTTGAAATTATACTATCCCCTCATTTACTCTTTCTTGCATATTTTTTAGCGAAATCATATGTCTATAAAAATTTTAATAAATAAAATAAATAACTAGCCCTTTATAATTTTGATTATATTTATTTTTTTTTTTAAATATTAAGCATATTCAATATTATTTATTAAGAGTATTAAAGAAGTTGAAAGGAATTTAAATAAAATTCAGACTCTTTTGGTTTCCCTTATACAATTAGTATTAGATTTAGTATTAATATAAAAATTTATAGATAATTTAGTTGAAGACATTATGTAAATAATCAGATATCAGTTTTAAATTTTGCTTGTAAAATAAATTTCATTGTTAGTTTTCAAATTAAGTTATTAAAAATGTATGAATGAATAATAAAATATTATTTTTGGATATTAATTTAAAATTTTTACAATTTTTTAAAAGTAATTCTAATTCCATGGATTTTGCATTTAGTTTTATGAATAAAGAGTTATAAATATTAAATTATTATTTAATCTTTTGATTTGAGCAATATTTTAGGTATTGGTTTTCAACAATTAAAATCGAAGTTAATTTTTTTTTTTGCAAATTGTGATATAAATTGATATCATTTATTTAAATTATCCAATGAAATTTGTAAAATTTAAGCAAAAAAAATAGAAGGTAATAAAAATAGGATGAAATATGTTCAATACATAAATACATATTTTCTTTTTAAAAATAAAATATTTTTAATCAATGCAATATTTATAATATAATTAGATGTAATAAAGTATAAAGTAACATGTAAGTATTTTATTGAAAAAAAATAGTAAAAATTGAAACATTTTTTAAAATAAGAAAATTTAATCATTTAATTTTTTACTTCTGAATTTGAATTTGTGTGTAATCTTTATAGAGATTAATATCAAAAATATTAAAATATCAATAAAAAATAATTATTTTTCTGGCTTTATTAAAATTTATTAATATTTTATAATTTTATGCTTTACTCGCTCTACAAAAAAAGTAAGTCCCTTTTATTTATTAAAAAATAGTAAATTTGATTTTTAAATATTTAGTAAAAATGATACTTACAAATTATTGAAAATGTATGTAAGTAAGCATGAATGAGTTTATTAAAAACTACTAAAATATTAACAAATATAAATACTTGAATTAGTTGAATTGCTAAATAATTAATTAATATGTAGGAGTAAATTGCGTCAATAGAAATAAATTTTGTTTTATTTATTATTTGCTACTAATAAATAATAGTTGGAGAGTAATCAAATTTAAAAGTAAATAAAAATTAAGCAGGAAAAACTCCATAAAATATGATAGAATCTTATTTACATTTGAGTTTTAAATAATTTTTATCATGAAAAAATGAGTAATTCATTTATTTATTGATTAGTCTTTCTGTTTAATTCAAAAAAAATTTACATTTATATCAAAGAAGAAAAAACAGTGTAATTCGATAAATTAAAAGAAAATTTACATCTGAATGCTAAAATTTTGATTCGAAAAATTAAAAAAAAAACAAAAATCAACATTTAAAATAGTATGATTTATTTTACATTAGTAATGAAGCAAACATTAAATATTTGAAATACATTTAAATTTATCTATATAAAGAGAATAATAAAAGTGTAATCGATGCTTGAAATTAGTGTATTGAAATTGCAATTTAGAGGTTTACATTGGGGATATATAGAGCAAATTTAATATAGTATTTTATTGATATTTAGAAAGATAGATATATAGATATGAGATTATTTAAGAAGATTGATTGAGTTAATAGAATTTAATGAGTTTATTAATTAGTTAATATATTAGTGGGAAGATTTTATATAACAAAGTAAGAATATTTTTAATAAATTAGGTGAGTTAGTTAGTCATTCATTTAGTCGTTTTATAATAAATAAATTTTTATTGCACAATAATCAATAAAATAGAACTCTTTGTTAGATTTACTAGATGTTCTACTTTTAGCTGTATTGTTATTATAACTTGTTAGATTGTATTTGGTAGAGTCTTTGTCTTAAATTTGATTGAACAGGGTTTAATTTTCTCTCAGGTTTTACATAGATACTTCCTTCGGGTGTGTATTATTCTTGGTTTTATCTTTCGCTGTAGAATAAACAACCATAGTAAAATTCTTCGATATTTTTGGAGGCAGCGTGGCTCTTGAAGATTCTTGTGAAGTAGTAAAATTTGTTGCTGAACAATCTTGCAGCTTGCTTTCTGATTTCAGATAAAATTTACAATTATTCTTGATTGAAATTGAGCTTTTACTCAAATTCTTAGACGACAGTGGTCTTTTTTTACATATTGCTAATTTCTTGCAAGTGAGGGAATAAAAGGAGGAAATGCTTTTGATTGCAGCTGATTGGGAATGCCATTTTGATAAATTCAACGACATCGTCTCTGTTTTATTGTTTGTATACTTTTTTTAAGTTTTCGATCAATGGTTTCAAGAGAGTTTTGTAGAAATTTTTAAGTTTGTTGGAGTTGTTGTCAAATAAATACTTCTTAGATTAGCTTGTTTTGTGTATGTTTTATTGGGTGGTTGATGGCTTTTCTTAACTGTTTTATTCGCTTTCTTATTCATCATCAGAGTTTTCTAGCTTTGTTTCGAAGATGGCGTTATTAATTGGCTACTTAGGTTGGTTTGGGTAGACATTGAAGGTGTTTTATTCAATGATTTTATTTTAATGTTAGTCTTACTATTAATATTGGTGTATATTTTATGCTTATTCTTATTATTATTAATATTGCTAAGTTTATTAATACTAAGGTATTTGCTAATCGCATTGAGTTTATTAATTTTATAAATTTGATTATTGTGAGATAGGCAAGTTCAAGAATTGATTTTCTTAATAGATGAAGCTGGGGTTTTCAAATTTAGGTTGAGGACAGTCACTTAAAAAGAAATTATCATTTTGGAAGTTAAACTGAGATACTTGAATCTAAAAGTTGTTGCCGATAAAGTTGTTGTCTTGATTATTTTAGAATGTAGTTATCAATTAATTCTATTAATTGGTATTGAAAAAATTATTTTAGAACACGCTCTAGTTAAATCCAATAACGTTTGACTCATTTTTCCATTCTTATTCGTATGGCTTTTCTTCAATTTTAGGTTAAATTTAATCCAAGATTTATTGAGTTTTATCAGGAATGCTTTTGACATTTATTTTACCTGAGAAGAGCTATTCATTGACATAGTCTTCGAACAAATTAAGTTGTTACTCGAAGACATTAGTAGACTCACTGAGGTATTCTTCTTAGAAACCAAAATGTTGTTATTTTTATTAGTCTTGATATTGTTATAGTTCTTCAGTGGAGTCGTTGTTGACTGCACAGTTGGCAAATAAGTATTAGCAGTTGGTGGCGTATTGCATTTATTAATAAATAGTTATATTCAAGGTTAAAGTTAAATAAGTATAAAGATTATTTGTTTTGTTTGAATATTTTGTTAATTTTGTTTTAATCAATTAATTATAATCTTTCTCTGTCCTACTTTTTTACAAATAAATGAAATTAATTGATAGAGGACTGACTGTACTGTATGATTTTTAATTTATTAATGTTAAGGTTTCTTTCTTAGGTAGATTCGAAGCTTTGAAGGCTAATTAAGCGATTGTCATTATTTATTAAATGAACGAATGAATAATAATATTCCTAAGGTATTAATTTGTTGTGAGATAATAAATTCTTAATTTAATTAAAAAAATAGGTAGTGGGTAGAAGAGATGATTTTTGTTATTTAATTTATTATTCAAATTCATTATAGTGTAATCACAAGTCAATTGGTTTTAATTTTTTATACAAGAGCATTCAAATTACTCCACCGGATGGGTGATTTGATTTAGTTAGGTTTTCTTCGTCGGATTAAAATAAATATTTAGTAGATTCATATTTTATTGATAATCAATCACAAAAATTATCAAGATATATTTTAAAAGACTAAAGTTACAAATACAAGACATTGGGTGAGTTAATATTTTTTTTATATTTAATAATGAGAAGGAGATTATGGCTTCATTACACATTTATTTTTTATGTAAATGAAAGAAAGATGTTGGTAATAGTTGATTATTTGTTTGATCATATTTCTCTTTATGTAATGAAGAATTTCTAGTAATTACAATTTATTATAGACTATGAATGACATTGGAAATCGAAACGGAGCAACTATTTCTTACAAGAAAAAAATGTACAATCTACAAATCTGATGCAATAGATAAAGAATAAACACAAATATTAATTAATTCTACCTCTTAATAAATAACACCATAATAAATATTGCATTTTTAGTAAGAATATTTTTATTGAGAGAGGGGTAGGAAAATAAATAAATAAGTAGGCTGGTATTGTTTTAATTTTGCAAATGAAAAATTAAATTAAATTTATAAAATTGATAAATTAGGAGATAGAGACACTACTCTAAACAAAGTTTGCGTTTAAATGTAATTAGTTGAATATAATACTTACAAAATACTCAAAGAATTATGAAGATTTTCAAAATTTAAGTAGAAATGTTATTCATTTTTTTAAAATTTTACTTGAAATTAAATATCTCTTTTCATTTATATTGGAGATTACATGTGATAAATAAAAGAAATATCTATAGTTCATGTAAGCCTTAGCGCAGCTATTATTAATTTTACATATAGCTCGAAAAATATCTTTGAGTTTTACCACTTTCTACTCTAATTCATAGCAATATTAATGAATGAGAAGTTGTTAAATTAATCTAATTAAGAAACAAATTTTTAATCACACATCAAATATTTTCTTTTTGATATCAAGTAACTAAGATTTATCACTCTTAATCTAATTAATTCTTATCTGAAAGCATTTAAATTTTTTACCTTTGCCAGTCAATATCAGATGATACATGCAAGTTAACTTACAAATACTTTCTAATTCTACTATTACTCTAAAGTATGTACTCGCTTATTCTTTTAAAAGTTAAAACTAATTCTCTACATCATTTTTATTTTAACTAGCTTTGATTTAAAATATTTAGATTTTATAATTTCTAAGTTTAAAACTTCTTAAAAAGTATTTAAGGAAAAGGGAGTCCAAAATTAGAAGTAATTGTGAAGCCCACTAACCAATAATTTATTTATTTAATAAACTGATTTGTATTTGGCATAATATAGTTCAAAATTCTAATTTTATTCTTATAATTTAACAAATCTTAATTCGCACTCTATTTCATTTTAATGATTTATTATGAATTTATTATTTGACACTATCATGCAAGAATTCCACTAAAAAAACCTATTTCACAAAGTAAATCTAGTAAAATCATTCAATTTATGATTTATTGAAGTTAATATCAAACTAATAAAATTAAATGGAAATTTTTATATAAAATTTCAGATTTTGATAAATTGAACTAGTAATGTTCCTAAAAATTAAGTAAAAAAAATTTTTAACACATTTTCGAATTCGATTTGAAAATTTTTCTTAATATTTTTTTTTAGATTCCTCTTTTAAAATAATTAATTTGATTATTCACTTTCTCCCACTTAGTTTTACAGGATATATTATTTTTCTAAACCTAAATCTATTAATATTTTAAAGCTTTTTTTCTCTTAAATTTAAAGATTTAACTGTTGGTAATACTTTGTTATTTACATGTGAATGAATGTAAGTAAGTTAAAAAATCATGAAAAATAATTAAAAAGGACCAATTTTATTTTAAGATTTTAAGATACTGAACACAAACTCTAAATTAGCTGGTGGAAAATTTTTTCAAATTTTTCATTGCAATATTGATTGAAAAATTTATGGGAAACATTACTAAATATAAAATATTTGGAATATAAATTAAATTATGTGCAAAGAAAATTATGTAAAACATAATTTTTATTTCAACGAAAGACTTTCTTTGATTTCAGAAAATTAATAATATAGACAGATATATTTTTAATCAAATAGATGAGATATTAGTAAAGATACAACTAAAAAATTTGATATCTTATTAATGACAAAAATAATTTAAATCGTGGTATGGTCGGAAATTATAAGCAAAAATAATTAATATAATCCACTTTATAATACTCACTTACATATAATTTCTAAATAAGTATTTTCCAAACATAATCAAACTTCATATAAATTACATCTTACTCCTTGATTAATTGTTAGAGAAAATTACTACTCTAAGGTACATATCTTACTTTTATTTCACATAATTGTTATTTTTCTTATTGAAAGTGTTTTGTTTGATTGTTAAAATTTCTCAAAATTAATTCAAAAAAGAATAGATAATAAATGTATTTAAACAATAAAAGTGGTTTTGTAGCCCTTTTCTAATAAAAATTAATAGATTTGCTGGGAATCTTATCAAAAAAGACATAAATCCTTCCCAAACTGTTTAATTTTGAATTTATCTTGAATATTTTATTATTTATGTTACTTTAAACAATAATCTTTTTGAATTTGAATGCACGAAGTAGTTTTTTATTTACTTTTTTTGCAAACGTTATGATGAAATAAAATTTAAATTTTGCTCTATAAAAAACTGTAAAAAGAAGTTTTATTTGAATAAAATTGAAACAGAATTTTACAATATTTGTAAGCAGAATTGGGGGAGGGATGAATGGATCATTTAAATAAATTTTTTAAATTTTAGTAAGGAATAAAAAATAATTTAAAATGCAGAAAAATAATATTTGCGCTTATTAATTTTTGAAATATACATTAAAAGCATCAAAAATGAATGGATGGATATTATTAAAATGTAAAAAGATGATTTCTTTCCTTTACTTCCCTTACTTAGCTTTAAGAATAGTTTGATTTTTTTATGTAACAAACATAATTAATAAATAAATATTTTGAGAAGTGAATCCTTATTTTAGTAATGAATTTTATTTTTGTTTAATTAATAAGTACCAATAAAATACGATTTAAATTTTTTTGAATCTTGAGTTTAAATTAACTCTCTAAGGTTTATCATAATTGAAAGTATTTAAACGCTAAATGTAACTGAATAAAAATCTTAATAATAAAAAATTGAAACTAGTTTATAAAATAAATTTACTTTTCATTAAAGCTTGTTCTATTGAGTTTGTAAATTATTTACAATTCTCAAAGTAAAAGACATGATTAATTTGCAATTTGAAAGAGTCCTAAATGCATGTATTTTAAATAGTAAAATTGTTTGGCGCTTAATAAAATAATGTTTTTGCGTCATGAAATAGAAAATGCCTTGGGAAAGCAATAAAATGAGTTTTGAATGTTTTTTTATTTGATAGATTATAATTTCATCTTGTAGATAAGCAGTTATTAGTATTATAACAAACACGCAAACAAGTAATAATCCATCGGTTTCAAATGTAAATAGGGAGATTTAGAGTTTTACACAAATATTAGCAATTAAGAATTTTTGATAATTCGGGTTTTTGATTGTCTATATCAATTTTGATATGAATCAGAATAAAAAAAATAATGTAATTTATTAAAGATAATAGAAATTTTATTTCTTCTGATAATTTATTATAAATCGAATTTTGATTTTGTAAAATAAAATTTGTATGCAATCAATAAATATGAATTAAAGTAAATAAGAAAATTAAATAAAACATTCAAATTAATTAGACATGCAGCAATTAATTATATCTGAAATTAATTTTTTTTTCATTTCATTCTTTTTTATATTTTTATTAACTTTTTAATACTCTCCTTATAATTTTTTTAACTAATTTCATTTTTCTTGCAATATTGGGTAGAAAATTGTTTGGAGTAACTTTATCAAAACCATAGCCATTTTCTAAGCATCTCCATCAAAATGAAAGTTATAATTGTCTTATAACTGCTCGATTATCTTTTAAACTACATTTTTTAGCTTTTCGTTTTTTGGCTATTTTCCTTCTAGCTATTTTTATAAATTTTATTATTGATCGATTTATTTTTTTTCTTCCTCGGATTCATCATCGTTATCATCATCATCTTTGTCTGAAGGAAACTTCCCTGATTTTACGATTGCATAATTGTACTGCTGTTCTAATGTTTTAATGTAATTTTGCAGCTAAAAGAAAAAGTCTTCTAAAGCCTAAGTTTTTTCAAGCAAGCTGTTATAGTCTCCTACGTTGATGAATTTTAATAAATTTCCATTTGTCTTATAGAAAACCTTAGCCCATCTCATCTAAAAGAAAATAAAAAAGAATAAATTTTAAAAATAGCGAATAACAAATTAAACTTAAATAAATAAATAAAATTTAGTTCATTTACATCTTTCATGAGGGACATAAACTCGTCAGAAGGAACTGACATATTTTTAATAACTTGATTGATTGCACTCATACTGCAATCCATGCTGTTTCTAACTATTTGATGGTATTTCTAGACTATTTCTTCCTTGATTTTATTATAAAATATCAATACATGGCATGTTCTTTAGATGTTAATTAAATTATCTGTCACATAATTTTGTTTTAATTTGTTCAAGTATTTATTCAAAAGGTCTCTAATTTTATTTTTTAAATCTGCTTGAAAAATTGAGTTCGACATTATGTCTATTATAATATTGCTAATTCTTTAGTAAGAGGTAACAATTGGCGTTATCACATTCAAGAAGTTACTATCAAGCAGCACCACATTATTGTTATATTTTTTAGTATATTCTTCATATTATGATAGAATTACTTTGTGGCATTCCATCATATCTCCAAAGTTTTTTTGAAAAAATTATTCAAGTTCTATTCTCGCCCTTGATAACATCAGTAACTAAGAGCTCACTTTCTATTAGTACTCTGAGATAAACTCTTCAACATCTTTTTTATGGGCTGGCAAATCTTTGAGCATCGAATCAAGAACCTTAAATTCCGGTTCGTTATCCATAAATTCATAGACAGTATTTACTATCAGCTGGGAATTAAAGTATGATCTGCTTTCTATTATGATTCCAAGCGCCTCTAAATTAGTAAGCTGGATGGACAGTGATTATCCCATTTTTTTTAATTCAGAGCTTAATTCATACGAAATAATCAAGCTTTCATCTTGTAAATTAATCTCTATTTGAGCTTGATTCTTTTTCAATCTCATAAGTAGTTTTAGTATATTCGTACCAATATCATCCAATAAATACTTATTATCAGTCCTTGTCAATAATTTAGCCTTTAAATATAAAAACAAAATTTATTTCAAATTTTTCCAACTTTAGAAAAAATCAAGAAAAATTTCAATAAATAGAAATCAAACTAAAAACATTAAATTTTACAAAAATCAACAACATAAAAATTTTTATTTTTATTTTTTAATTTTATATTTAAAATCATTTTCAAGCTATTTTTATGGTTATTTTATATTTTAATGCCCAATAAATTTGAAATGGTTTTTATTATTGTCAGAAAATCAAAAAAAAAAGCTTTGAATTGTTAATAATTTTCATAAAGTTTGAATTTTCTTTCAAAAAAATACTTAACAGAAAAAATGGAAAATTTTATTTTGTTATAAAATATTTTTAATAATTTTCATAATCAAAATGTTTTATAGAAATGAAACATAAAAGAAGAATTTAAATTACATCAATCGAATCTAGGAAAACAAATATGTCTTTAAGCAATGAATCAGTTTCGTCTCTAATTTACTCACAATCTACTCTCAAAATCTTAGACTCCTAGCTGAGCATTTCAATAATAGCATCCTAAATTTGATACAGTAATTCTCTTGTGTTCTTAAGTTAGATGTACTTTTTTTCAAATAGATGTTCGAATATGCTTACATAACTTACATTATAGTATTGCTCGAATTTAATTATGTACTATTAGAGTTATACTATTTAGTCTTCGCTTTACAGATATATTTTTTTTGCTTCGTTCCTAATTTTATTAATTTCTTCGTTTTAATGAGGTAATTTACTTCTTGTTTTATTCTATTGTATTTTTTCAAATCTAGTTTTTGTTTCCTCAATTAACTTCATAAAATTTTAAGAATCTTTCATATTTTTATCCAAGGGCTCCTCACTATCAATAATCTCTCTAATGAATTTAAGAGTTTACTAAAATAATCTAATGTCATTTTTTAATTATTTAATTTCCTTCTTTCTCCTCATTTTCTTATGTTCAAAAAACACTGTAAAACATTCGGCTGTATATAAATTATATGTTTCTTTACAGCTTCTCAACTCATCAAGCAATCTGTTGCTTTCATTTTCTATACTTTTAACCAAATTTTCATTATCTTTGCTTCTCAGGGGTTCCTTAACTCCCACTTTAATTCTATTAACCAATCCTTAAAACCTTTTTATAAATTATTAAAATAAATATTAAATCCTAAAATATCCTTAGCTATTTTTTAAAAGAAAACTAACTAAATTTTTAATTATATTTCTCTTTCTTTTTTATCATTTTAGCTTTTTATATGAAAAAATATATTACAAAGCTATGTTTTTTATCAACTTTAAAATACACAGTGAAAAAATACTTATTCTATCTAATTCTGAAATTCAAATTCTCTTGGATAAAAATGAATTAATATAATTTAAATAAAATAGATTTTTACTCATCCTTTATCTTTTCTGTTTCTCTTTTCTTAATAAAATGGAGATATAAAATTTCACATATGTTTTTGTTGATTTTAGCTAAATAAGGCTCTAATTTTTTGAGCTCTTCTCTTGTATATTTAATCATTCTCTGAAACTCAAGATATATATATGCACATAATTAATGATATAAGGAATTAGTAACCTAAAAATACTCTTTTCCTTCACTAAAAGTCTATTCCATCTACAAAGCTAAAAAAGCAGATTTAGAAGCTTCTTATTCTTCAGTTGCCTCTTTACATTTTTAATAGCAATCTTCTAAAACATCAATTACATGATCTAAAAAGTCTATCATTTCAATAGCATTTTCATCATAGCCAAAAGCAATCAATAATTTAGAGTTTTATTCATCGCTAAATAGTCCAATATAATGAGTCAAATCAATTGAAGTTTAAATTTCTATTTATAGCAATGACTAGTAAATAAGCTAAGCTTCTCCAATGATAAGATTTATTTGCTTTATGTTGTTAAATAGATTATCAATAAAATCTGCTTTCTTATCCAAGTTTAAATTCTTCTCTATATTTTGAGTGATTTCCTTCACTTTCAAAAATATCCTCTTCAAATCTCTTTGTGCCTCAATTTAGACCTATCTTAATTTCTAATTGTATTCCATTATTTCTCTCTCTTATTTTAGATTATTAATTAACCTCAAAGCTAGTTGCTTCAATTCTTAGCTTGAAGTAAATTCCTTATTGATAACTGCATTCAATTCTTTTTCCATTGCTTTGTAGAAGGTAAGGGTTGGAAGAGTTTTTACATGATTTATCCTAAGCTGGGCATTGTATGTTTTTGGATCTATAATTGGAAATGAAATAAACCTAAAGCTAGGATCAATTTAATTCAAGTAATTAATTACAATATAATATTTTTCTTTTTACTTTATATCAGACATGTTTTATATATTTATAATTATACAAATATTTGATAGCTAATAATACACAAAGGACTAGTAAATTAATTAATTAATCAATTCAATCAAAAAAAATCTTAAATTTTCAATTTTACTAAAAAATTTCAAATTTCTTATTAATATTATGCTTTTTTTAGATATTTGTTAATTAACATCTTTTTTTAATGGTGAGTACAAATATTTTAAAATTTATATGCTCTTCTTTATGCAATCATAAATTAAGTTTTATAAGTTATCCTTAATTTTCATAATTTAGTTAAATAGTTTATTAAATATAAATTGATATCATCTGTAAAATCTTTATTAATTATAAAAAATAATTATTTACTTTTTTTAATGCTTTGATTAAAATATTAAATATTTTTAATTAAAATAATAAATTTAATTATTAATTTTATTATAATTTTTCTAATTTAATTATTTTATTAAAAAATTACTTTAAATTAAAGCTTAAAAACTGAGTTATTATAAAAAATTATTTTATTTAGTTAGATTTTACTCTAAAACTATATGTCCATGCATCAGCTTTATTTATTTTGAAATAATTAATTTATTTAATATAAATATATAAAGAGCCAATCATATTTGAATGTTTATTAATCATTAAATATTATTTTGTCTAATAGCTCTTTGTTAAGTTTTAATTTTCCTATTTTATTTATTTTAGATAAAATAATGGCGAGGTCCATATCTATCATCATAGTCTATATCTGGATTATTTGCATTTTCTAAAAAATAAAGAGATGAATAGTGACTTTATTCAATTTCAACCCACTAAAAATTATCCACTCTCAATTATTTAATCTCTTCTTTATTTTCAAATTAATTTTTGTTTTTTTAGCATTCCTTGATAAAGAATTCTATAAAATATCTACAAACATTCAAAGAAAGTTCATCTCTATTTGCATCAACCTAAAAATTAATTTAGTAAGAATATTAAATAAAATACAGAGGTGATTTATAAGATGGTGGGGGAGGATAAATCGGGGGTGGGCTATCCTTCAAGTATTTTTAATGATTTACAGTATATACCATAAAAATAAAATCCTTAACAAATTGTATGATTAAAAAAATTTTCATTTCCTCTCCCCCTGCCTCTAAAAAACACCCCTGTTAATAAATTTTCTTTTATGGTTAATTTCTACTTTTGGCTCAAATAAGTTTTTCTCAGGATGGAATTAAACTGCATAAATAGGATAATCTTAAAACTCTATACTAGCTATAAACTCCTCTCCATCATCAGTTTTGCTTAGAGATGTGAAGACAACATTTTCTGATAGGTTTTCGTTCTCATCTGCTTTACTTTTAACAATCCCATCTTCATGACTAAAAAAAGCTTTAAAAAGATAATTTATTTTGATACGTTTTAACAAAAATTCTATTTAAAAACTCGTTTTGTAAATAAATAAAAAGAATATTATGAATTATTTCAAAGCTAAATTGGTTTATTTTTTGAAGGATTTTAATTTTTGGAAATATTTTACCTGGAGATCCCTCTTAAAGCCAATTAATAAGGTCTTTAGGCATATTTTTAAATAATCTTGATTCTACATCAATATCATAAAGATTATGATTTGCAGTATCTCCTAATTTTCTAATCATAATACTTAAATCATTGCCAGCTGTAACATAATTTATCACTTAAAAACCTAAGCAAGTACCCCAAATCGGAAAATAATTATCCTCATCATTGAAAGATTTTGATTTTTCTATGATATAAGTGACTGTTTTTAAGTAGTACTATTCAACACTATTTTCTTCCATAAATTATACTCTATTAATTACAACATACTTAAATTTTAATCCAAATTAATATTAAGAAATGAAAATTTTAATTTATTACCCTCCACCTGTAAAGAATACACCATTTACTTTTGAAAGAATATCATCCAATTCCTCTTCAGTGCTATCCCAATTAATAGGGACAGCTATTGCTTTTCCTGAATCTTAAATATTTTATACATAGGCCCTCACAATTTAAGAGTATTTTTAATAAGGATAATCAGAATAAGATGATGGCAAAGTGAGAATACCAATCACAACCTTATCACTGGATCCCATCCTTTTGCATTCATATGATGCAATAAGCATCAAACAAACCACTAAAAATATTTAAAAAGTATCTTATCTCATTTATTTTCAAAAATTTAAGTAAGTTATTTGTTAGCTTAAAGAGACTATTTCTAATATAGATATAGTCTATACAATTTCAAGTGATTCTTATTAGTTTGATTTATCAGTAGTATTTCTTAATTATTTATTAATTATTAAAAAAATTAAATTAAATAGTTTTCATTCATTTTCTGTATTTTAGCATTCAACAAATTTTTTGATAATAGGTATTGCTAAAACTAAATAATTATTCAATTTTAAGCTGATAATAAATGTAAGTAAAAAACTTTTGAAATATTTAAAAAAAAAAAATTTATTTCTAATTTAAAATTTGTTGATATAGCTTATCACATGCTATAAATATTAACAAATAATCTTTAAAAAATCAAGCAATTTATGAAAATAAAATAAACACTCTAAAATTTATATCAAAGTTAACGATTTTAAATTTGAAATTAATAATCTTGATGATAAAATCAAATTGTAAAATTAATTTTAAAAATTAAAATAAAGCAATTAATAAATTAATTTTTATGGTTTTATTAAATTTGATATACTAAAAATTAAAAAAATAACATAAATTATTAAAATAATCCAAGTGATTAAAAACGAAAAACTTAGATTACAAATCATTTAATCAGACATGTAAATTTACTGCTAAGCTGAAAATATCTATTATCTGATTAACTATTTAATCTTTTGATAACTAATTCATAATTGCTATTTGGATAATAATACTAGAATGTATTGATCTTATCAAAATCAAAAATGACAAAATAAGTTTAAAGAGCAATATTTTGCACTTGTTTGATATTCATTTCAATATTTTATAAGTTTAAATTATTATCCAAAGTAGACATATGTTGACTCGCTATTTAAATAGATGTTGAAAATGGTTGGCAACTTAGACTTGTTTATCTTGAGTCTGGCTTTATTTGAAAATAAGATCCTTTTTTATTTGCCTCATTTTATGGTGAAGAAAGATTTTTATCAGATTTTTTTAATTTCATTGCTTTATAAATTATATTTAAGCAAAAATTACAATTTATTTTTGTACACTAGCTTGGTTGGTGGTCAAAGTTAAACCTATCAAATTTAGTTTAATAAAAAATTAATTAATTAAAATATATTAAGAACAGAATTGATGATTTATACTTCATAATTTATTCTACTTCCCTGATAAAGTTAGAATGCTATTTCTTTATGCATTAACTTGAATTATGCTAAGAAAATTAAGAAGGTGCTACCCTTTCATTTGTGTTTCTCCTCACTTATTTTGCTTTTAAATAATTAAAAATATAAGTTCTTATATTTTATTTAAATTTATTAAACTAAGCTAGGAATTTTCTTAAATATTATCTTTTATTTATTTTTAAATTAAAAATTTTTTAAATCATTAACCTTTTTCTTAGATTTTCTGATTGAAATTAATCAAAATTATAATATATTTAAAATGTAAAAAATATGTTTAATCTTAAAAAGAATGTTGAGTTTACTGAAAGCTATCTTAGCCAAATAATTTAGATAAACTTGAAAAAGTAAAAAAATTAATTTATTACTTTTTGGTTAATCAACATCACTATGGCTTGATAGTTATCTAGAACTCATGTTCACTTAACTCCCATGTGCCTCACTGTTTTCTAGGAAAGATGTTTTTTTAGTTTTTTTGTGCTAAAACACACTAAATTGCTATTATTCATCTGAGAAAGTTTTTTATTCTTACATCAATAGTTCTTCATCTAAAATTGAGCACTTATATGCTTCAGCATTTTCTTTTTCTTTATTTTGATTTGCTTCTTGATCCGATAATTTTCCTGTATTAATGTTTTTTAATTCTTATTCTTCTAATAATTCTTCTTCTAACTCATTTTTATGGTATGAAGTGTCAAAGTATTGATCTGCTTAAGCATACTGATCATTATTATTATCTTAAAGGCTAAAGGTAAAGCTAAACTCCTCTTAAATATCACTAATTTGCTCAACAAGTAGAAGTGCTTATGCTTTAACATAAGCATGTGATACACGAGCATTAAAAGGATTTTTTTGTTATTTTCTTTTGTAGTGTTTTATTTACTCGTTGATTTACTTAAAATAATTCCTAATAATTTATTCTTTTTTTCCTTCGTAGAATAAAAAAGGACAATTCTTTAAAATATGATTTCTTTAAAAGCAAGAAGTACAACATTAATTAATGATTCCATATTATTTGTTAAATTTAATTTGATCTACTAAAAAGGAGTATTTCTCAAAAGCAACGTTATCCTTTTTTATCACCGAAATGAAATCTGATTAGCTAACTTGTAAAACGTATGAAATTCCTACACTTTTGTAATTCATATCAGAGTGTCCATTTCCGATAATAAAATTTAATAATCCAAAATACTGATTTTCTCTAAAAGACTTTTTGAAAAAATTTAAAATAATTTTAAATACAGTTGAATTTAGCAACTTACTTCAATTTTTTTTTATTAAGAGTTGCAATCATATTAAATAAATTATTAGATCAACCCTGAATGAACAAAATACAGCTATGGTTCCTTTACTTCTTTTGAATCTACAATAATTTAATCTGGTGAGTAAATATGTTCTTTCATTTTCAATACCAACTCTTACTTTACTTCTTCAGAAAGAATATCATTAAAAACCTTTACTTGCTAGAGCCTCTTCACATAAACATCTCTTTTAATTTCATTTTACATGTACTCTGATAGACTAGATAGAGATTTTATAGAGCAAGCGCTATTCTTTTTCTCATCAATATACAAATACTATATGTATTTCCTTGCTCTTCCTTGTAAAACGAGATCAACATTGTACTAATTGAAATATTAATTTATTTTAGCTAATTCTTGCAAATAGACATCTCTTTTCTTTTTGAAATCAAGTAAAATATTGCCTAAATTTAATATTATTATAAAATAAATCATAAAATAAAACCAAAAATATTTGCTACCATTGATTGGTACTCAAATTCAAGAATGTTTAATTTAAAATTTTTTTTCTAAAAGAAAACAAAATTTATCAAAAGTTTTTTTTAATTCTTTTTTTTAAGAAATATTTTAAGATAAAACAAAATTAAAAATGCTATTTATTGTTATTTATCAATAAAATTATAGAAAGATAGTTACCAAAAAAAGAATCCAATTTCTAATAAATTTTTGGAATTTATATTTATCCTTTTCAATCACTTTTATTTTTTTTGTTTTTTTATTTGTTCTTTCTTAGTTTATAATTAGTTTAAATGTACTTTAATTTTAACTATTAATTTGAATCAAATTTAAGAATATTAAGGTAATAATATTTTAGATAATTTTATTCTTAAATAAAAATGTTCATCAATTAAAAATATTCTTATCCATGAGTACCAAAGGTAATTATATCAAATTATTTATTTAAATATCTGAAGTTGAGATTTAACTTTGTAAGCTCTTATAAATAAAAACGAATGTTGATAACTAAAATTTTATTTAAAAATATGTAAAGTAATCTAATAAATTTAAAATTCATGATTTATTTTTAGATAGAAATTTGTTTATAGCTTTTGTAATATAATTTAGAACCTATGAGTAGTGATAAAAAATTTTGAATAAAATTTAAAAATACCAAAAGAATTAATAGAGTATCCAAATATGCCACAAGATATGAATGTCATAAATATCATAACAAATCTTTCAAGATCTGATGTAGCTGTTATGTCGCCATAGCCTATAGTTGTCATTGTTACCATTGAGTAATAAAATGAGAGGAGATATCTAGAATAAATGGGTGCATTTAATTTATCATAATATAATAGCCAACCTTAATTATAGCTAGATTATTCTATGCCTATTGCATTCCAAAGGCAAGAAAATAAATGAGCAAAGTAAAGGAGCTGCAGTATAAGATACAAAAGAGAGATTAGTCCTGTTATAAGTTAAAAATAAGTAGAATTTTTGAGAAGAATAACTTATAATTTAATATTTACCAAAAAGTTTAACATTTAACAAGAATTATTCTCTTATATACTCAGTTATTCTAAATTATTAAGTTAGTTTTAAAAAAAATAGAAAATAGGCAGCTTAAAAACCAAAAATTTAATCATATAAACCTAAGATACTAATTAAATCTATTAAAAAAGGAGATTTTATATAGTTTTTGAAAATCTCAAAGTGTTATTCTATAAAATCACCTGATTCTGATGATTTAGTGTTTGCTTTTATAAATATGTCTACTGAAAAAACTGCAGGTGTAAATATTTAAATGTAGTTTTTAAGGAATTATGGTCTATGTAAAGAGAAACCATATTCAAATGGGAGATAAATAAATAAAACAGAGGAACACAGAAAAATGAATGATTCCCAAATGATGTATAAGGTTGATAGATTGTGAAACAACGGAATATGCTTAAATACTTTAGCCATTATTTTTTCTAGAAGTTTTTTGATTTTTAACAAGCAATTAAAATAGCATCCACAGTATTTCACAGCTATTTTCATAAATTTTATATAAGTCTTGAATGTTATAAATCCTTTGAGTTTTTTATATGTAATTTATCTCCCAAAGTAGTAGTTAGCGAATTAAAATTTGTTTATTGAGTTCTACTAATTGCTTGATTTATCGTCAATTAGATTCACTTAGAATTTTCTTAGTAGATTGGGTCTAAAAAATATTGCTGATTAACGCGCAAAACTTCTCATTTTTGAGACCAAAAAGCAAATTCTTATCCAGTTTTTCCTCCAAATTAAACTTTTATGCTTGGTTTGTAAAATACTTTTTTTCATTTGCTATGGACTGACATAACCCCATAAATTGTTATTAGCACCTATTTGATAGCAATCAGGAGAAAGCTATTATTTCTATGTCTACGAATTTAATCTATTATTAGGGGTTTTTTTGAGATACTTACTTGTTTGAGAGCTAAAATATTGGACCTTAGTATTAATTGAAAGATTATCTAATCCTTTTTTGGTTATTTGTTTATCTAAATTAAAGGCTTTGTGGTTTTCTACAATGCTATTAGAATGAAGAATTTCTTTTCCTACTTTAGAGCTGCTTAAATTAAATGCTTCTGTGACGTTGAGTGTCTAATTTGTCTATTGAATCTGTGTTTCATAGTTTTATTATTCAAGCTAATCTTGCTAATGGTGATTTACTTCTACTTATAAAAATGAAAGAATAAAATATATTATTTAATTATATTTTTTAATATTTGCTAATTTAAATAGTTAACCTCTTTCTTAGAAGTCAAATACCTCGCTTTTATCAAAATAAGGCATAAATGTGTTATTTCTAATGTCATTATTATTAGGAGAATTTAGTGAAGAGGGAGCTTACAAAGAATGAGTATTCTCACCTTCCATCTATCCTAAACCTTACTTAAATTCTAATTTGAGGTATGGGGCAAGGATTTTATCGTTTTTTTCTTTATTTTCATTCAAACTTTGTACACATAAAGAAGTTTCCACGAAATCATTTTGAGATTTTAAAAAAACACTTTGAGATTATTCATATTTTTTTTGTTAATTGATACTCATCAAGTTAGTTTTCAATCTAATAAAATTTCTGAAAAAGCTTTTATCCTTTTGTTTAATTCAAAGAGTTAACCAATTAATGATTATACTTACAATATTTTTTTAATTTTTAATAAAATTTATAAACGAAGATAGCCTTATTGATGAAGCAATCTATCTATATACCTATCTATTTATTCTTGTTCTCATTCATGAATTGATTTATCAATATGCATTCGATTCGTTTTAACTAATTTATTTTAAACAATTAATTTTCAATAAACTTCATTAAAATAAGAAGAAATCTAAGAGATGTGATTTGATTCAAGAAAACTATTTAACTAAAGCTATTCTAGAATGATTATACTGTCAGTAAGCAATACATACATAGTAGAACAATATATATTTTAAAATATAAATTGAAAAATTTAGATATAGTCATCAAAAAACTAAATATTTGATTAAAGATTTTTATTTTTATCTTCTATCAGATTAGAAACCTGTTTCAAAAGCTTTTTTTATTTCTTATTAAATTTTCTTTTAATTTATAAAAAATATTAATTATTCTACTAACTATTTATTTCCTATTAACCTTCTAGCAAAATATTTATTTGAGAATAGCTTTTTTATTTTCTTTTAATTTTATTTATTAAAATAAGTTAATTTTTAAAAGTATGATTTTTTGGCCCTTAATATTATTAGCTCTTAATTAATGAGAGTATATAATATAAAAATATTATTTATAAATAATAGACTTCCTTAAAATAATGATGACATACTACAAGATTTTAGAAAGGCATTAGGCTATAATTAAAAAAATTTACAAAAAAGTTGTTGATTGTTTCATAAAAATTTTATAAACTTTAAATTTAGGGAATAGATATAATAATAATTAACATATTTTTTTAGTTTAAAGGCATAATTAATTAGAAATAAGCAATTAATATCAAAAAAGTTTTGAAAAAGTAAATTTTAATTTTATTAAAAAAAACATTTAAAAAATACTCAAAACAAATATTTTGGATCTTATTTAAATACTTAGAATAAATTGAGTAAATTTAGTTTAAATTTTCACATTTTTTATATGTATTATAGATCTCTAAGAAGAGCATCAAATTATCTTTCTGGCATAGAGTTAACAAATGATAAAGGTATGCTTCCTTTAGGATCTAATAACTGATACATCTCTAAGTGTGTTGTATTTTCGTTTATTTTTTTTAAGAAAATAACACCAAATTTAGATTCAACCTTAATTGCATCAGTTTTAGGAGCGTTTTAGTGGTCATCAATTTGATCCCTTGCGATCATTATTTCATTATTACTTAATCTTTTCCTATGTAAAACACACAATGAATAGCGTGAACTCACCACAAGCCTGCTCTTAGTTTAGAAAAAAATAACAAAAGCATCTTAATCGATAGTTTCTAGTTTAACTAATTAATCACAACTTTCTCTATTTTGCTTCTAAGCATCTAAGTTATCAAAAAAGTATTATGAAGCCTTCTCGAAGTTTACAGAGGCATTTCCTTCAAATTTAGTGAGTTTTACTTCGTAGTTCTGATAAACAGTTGAATACATAGTTATATTATCAACTTGCTTAATTTATTACCAATTTGTTTTGATGTCTCTCAAAGCAAGATTTTCATTAAGTTTACTATTTATAATATTGCTATATCTATTTCCTATCATTTTTATTTAATTTAATTTTATTTATTTATTTTTTATTAATTTATTATTTACTTTTAGATCTATTGAATTTCTGCAGTATTTAAATAGCAAATATTGTTAAAAATTAAATCCTTATATTATTATTTTCAAATATGGAAATATTCTTATTTAATTAATCAATTCTATTTAAAATTGTATCTGTAATTTATTTTTCAAGAATATATTATAATGATAATCAACTAAAAATTGAATAATTCTTACAATAAAAGAAATCTATCAGTTTCAAGTTTAAAATATAATTGGATTTTGTTGGTAAAATATCCCTACTTAATGTACAATTGTTGAGCTTTGCTAATATAATAAATTACTTAAAACACTCAAAAAGAAATTTCAAAATGATAGATAAATTATTCGAATATTCTAGCAAAGAATTATAGAAATTAAAATTTACCAGATTTAATTTTCGAAATATTAGTAACTAGGATAAATGAGTTTACAGATAATATAAATTCTTTTTAAGTCTGGCAATCAAACATTAATATCAAACAAATAAATGATACACTCAAAATTATTTAATAACAAAAAATTTAAGGTTATTATGAATTCTTTAAATGTTAAAAATAGAGTAATTTACTAAATTCTTTTTAAATCTGACATTTAAATATTTAAATAAATGATATACTCAAAATTATTTAAAAATTAAAAATGTATCATTATTATGATTTATTTAAATGTTACAAATAGAGTAATTTACTAAATTCTTTTTAAGTCTGATAATTAAAAATTTATATTTAACAAATAAATGATACACTCAAAAATATTTAAAAATAAAAAATTTATGTCACTTATTTATTTGAATAAAATTTTTAATTGTTAGCCTTCAAAAGAATTTAGTAAATTACTCTATTTGTAACATTTAAAGAATCATAAATCTTTATTTTTAATTAATTTTTAATTTATCATTATTTATTTGATATTAATCATAAGATGTAATCAAAATTAATTAAAAACAAAAATTTTATAATGATGTTACAAATTGAGTAATTAACTAAATTCTTATTAAATCTGACAATTAATTAAAAACATATCAAAATAATTAATAATAAAATATTGCAAACAACATAGGAAGAAAATATAATGGCTATTGTCTTTTTTTGATAACCAATTAGTGTTCATATCTTAAAATTTAATATATAAATGAAAACAATTAATAAAAAATAATTATTTATTAAAAAAGATAGTTTATTGTACTTATTAAACAAAAATATATCAATATTTAAAATTTTGAAAATAAAAAAATTATTTAGAAATAAATATTAATATTGTTTAATATAATTATGAAAGAAATTTTCTTAATAGAGTATAATTATTTTGTTTTGATTGATTATTATTTAAAAAAATAATATTTTAATGAAAGAGTTATAAAAAATTGAATTTAAGCTCAAAATTTCAATTAAATAATTTAAAATAATAAGAGTCCAAATTAATAGTTTTATAATTTTAATTTAAACCGAATTTTTGTTAAAAATATTCAAAGTTATTTTTTTTAATTCCCTGAACATTTTCTCTTTATTAATATTTTAATAAATTATTCATTATTTTTAATTACATATTATAATAGTATTTGTTAAATTTATTTCATTTTTAGCAAATTTATTAATTAGTAGCTAAAAAAAATATTTGGATTTCTCCTTACTTAAAAATTGTTATTTTTAAATTAAATTTTAATTAATTCTCTATAAGTTTAATCTAATTATAATTTAGTGTGGGAGGGTTGATTATTAGAGTTTTTCTGATGGGGTAAATTTTCATTATTTTTTAAATTAAATATTTTCATTTCTTAGTTAGTTTTTTGGTTTTAAGCAGTTTTTGTTTTAAAGCATGAAATAGTTTATTTTAATTTAGTTATAAATTCAAAAATATTATTATTCCAGATTTTTTGAACCAGACAGTAAAATTTATTATAAGTTAAGTATATGGTTTTTGAATTTCTATGTATAATTATTTTAAAATTAATACATATATAAATTAATTATAAAATTGATAACTAATCTATAAATAAATAAAAATTAACATGCTAATTAAATTATTTTTGCTCTTTGTAATATTTACATATTTTTGAAATTAAGTTAAAATAGCAATTTATAATATAATTACAACTATTTATTTTCATATTCTAAAAATATCTGTTTTTATATTAAAGTTTAATAAAAATTAAATTTCATTCACATCATCCATAAAATGTTCTTATTCTGATAAATGTTGGAATACTACTCAATTATACTTTAGGCATTTCCTTCAGGAAAATAGTATTCAAAAGTTTTTAATTTATCAAAATCGTAATAAAACAATTAATCTGAGAAATTAATTATTTGTCTAGAAAAAATTTTGCTTTAATTGTTTGTAAGGTTTCTATTAAAAGAAGAGCATTGTCTTCTATTTAGATTTGGGTTTAGACTATTGTTTTACTGTAACTATATATTAGATCCTGTTTTTTCTCTAATGCAAAACAAAGAACTCTTCTTTTTAGGTTCTAAAAAACTTGAAGCTCTAATACTGGGATATAATTTTTAATTTTCAGTGTTAGCAATTTTTTTTAAAGCACTGATTATCATAAATTTTAATTTAGTACAAGTCTAGCAGTTTGGAATTTGACAGTTTGAAACTGTATGATTTGACTGCCTTAATATTAAAAATTTTATTAATTTAAAATAAAAAAAACTTGACTAAAAAAATCTATTTGTAAAAGCAAATAAATTTGGAGAATTTTAAATATTTACTAGATGATTTATTCTATGTTTCTAATAACCTAGAGGCTTTAAAGCTTATTATTGCTTGATATTTAAGAGACTTCCATTTAGCGATCTTATTTACCATAAGTATGCATTTTTGTTAAACCTATTTTATATATTTAAATAGAATTAATTAATTAATAATAATATAAATTACAATTTACTTTATTAATTATAAATCATTTCTTAATCTAAATTTATAGAAAAATTAATATTAGAGTCGAAAGTTTTAATTTTTTTAGAGCTATAATTCTTTTTTTTTAAATTTGCAGGATTATATTAACTATCTTCAATCGTGATACTATCATCATCTTAAGTCTACCGACTTAGTAGGTTGCTCATCAAAAAAACTTTTTATGCACTTAAATTATTTTCATACTAATCTTGTAAGCTTTATGAATCTTTTAAACTTTAATTTTATTGATCGTCAGGAGATTAATCTTTATAGATACTTTCACTATTTTAAACATTAATTCCATTGAAATCCCTATCTTATTATGCAGTTTATTTTACTAAGAAATCTTCCTCTTCATCTTCCTCCTCCTCATAATCAGATTCTTGACTCAAATCCCAAAGTGAGAAATATTCAATATTTTAAATATAGTATTAGTCAGCTTGATGAGAAATTATGTTTTAGTTTAAAATAGCATTCATACTTTTTTCTGTTTAATTTCTTTTAAAATTTTTGAGTTTAAATTCAATTTCCTTCAAATATTTTCTCAGAATCAAGTTTTTTTTACCTTCATAAAACAAGTAAGGGCATTCTTCGATCTTATGATTTTTTTACTTACAAGAATAGCAACAAGAACTAACTTTTTGTAATTTATTTTGATATTTAACTTCATCTTTAATATAGCAAAATTTCTCATATTGTAAATCATATTTTCTTAAGATATTTGCAAAATCAGTAAAGTTAAGCTGTAAAATTGAAGAAACTCCAACACTTTTATACTTTACATTGCAATTGTTATCCCCTTATAAAAATCTTAGCAAACCAAAGTATTAACCGTACTTAAATTACTGATTTTTAAAATTATTTAAGTGTAAGCATAAAAATTTAATTCATTAAAATACCATAATTCCTCATAAATTTATATACTAAGACTAATTTAAACAATATTTAAAAAATTAAAATACTTTAAACATATTTTTTGATTAATTTTTGAAATTATGGTAAGGATTAATGATTATTTACAGTAATTAATTAATTACTAATCATAAAAAATATGAATAAATAAATAAATACCTAAACTTCTTTTACTTCAGTAGTTTAATCATATTAAAAGTATTCTAATACAATCCCATTATTAACAAAGTAAATACAGTCTTCAACATCTTCCTCTAATAAAATTATCTATTAATCATGACAATATATTTTTTCTTTCATTTACATAGCTAAATCAATAAATATCTCTTCTGTTAAAATATCCTTGAATAGAGGAACTTTTTTTAATATTTTTATATATACATCTGTTTATATTTCTTTCTACAAGTATTCTGAAAGTGCTGAAAGAGATTTAATAGAACACAAGTTATCACTATTTTGATCGCTATACAAGTATTAAACATACTTTTTTGCCCTACACTATAAACCAAGCTCTACATTATTCTACTTAAAGTATTTGTTAATTTTCGCTAATTCTTAAAGATAAAGATCTTTTCTTTACTTGAAATCCTATAAAATATTACCTATTTTTTTTAAGAAAATTAATAAGTGGATTTTAGATAATTTTAAAGTAGATTGATTGATTACCTATAGAATTAATTGTATAACCAAATATACCACATGAAAAGAAAGCAATAAATATCATTAAAAATTTTTCTAATTTAGTTTATGCTGTAAAATCACCATATCCTATCGTTGTCATTGTTACTATTGCATAATAGAAAATTTAAATATATCTACTTCCAACTGTTTCATTTTAATAGCTATATGTAACCATCCAGCCTTCATTTTAGTCTAGTTCTTTAATACCCACATAATTCCAAAGGCAAGTAAATAAATGAGCAAAATATATCACTGAGCCTAATAAATAAATCAAAGATATTATACCTTTAATAAATTAAACTAAAATAAAATTTCGATAAAATAATTTTATAATTTACCAAAGATTTTTGTTTTTAGTAGAAATTGCTCTCTTATTGTTTCTAAGATTCTAAATGCTTAAAAAATCTTTAAAAAGAACAAGAATTATATCCCATTAAAACTAAAAGAAAAGCAACACAGACTCAGAATAGCAATAAGGTCAATTAAGAAAGATGAGCTAACATAGCTTGAGAAAATTTAGATATGCTATTCTATAAATGTGCCTTACTAAGTTGAAAGAGTATTAAACTTGATAAAAATATCAATACTGAAAATTATAGAGCAAATATATTAAATATAATAGCTAAAGATAGCTTCTCTCTATAAATTGAAACAATACTCTAAAGGGAGATATACAAAGAGTATTGAAGAATTAATAAAAATGATGACTTCCCAAAGTATGTAAAGAGATGATAAGTTATGAAAAAGAGGAAGATACTTCAAAATAAATATTCCAAATGTATTTATTTAATTTTTAATGTAGCTTTATAATTTAAAAAGACATCCAAAATATTTTATGATGAATTTTAAAATTTTTCTATATCTCCTGAAAGACAACACTCCTTTAAAATTTGTATAAGTAAAAAGTCTACCTAAGCTGTAATTGTTAAATTTATGCAGATTTACTGAATTAGTTTAATCACTTGATATATCATTAATCAGTCTTACTTGAATCTCTCTTAGCTAACTTGGTCTAAAAAATAAAGAACTCTACTAAGCGATATACTTCACCTTTGAGACTAAAGCTAAAATTTGAATCCATTTTCTTTTCCATATATCTTTCTATGCATAAAGATCTAGAATCAGCAAATTATTTCTTTTTTTATATCCCCTTTAATAATACCCAATCTTGTTTGGATCCTTCTTCTCTATTATACTTTGGCAATCATTCCCTAGGATCTAATTATTTTTTTTCCTAAATTGAGTGGAGACCGATTAAGAGCGAGCTTTCTACTTATCTTAATTTAACAATTAATTTCCATTTCTCTTTCTTGAAGTCATTTTTTATGATTCAGCATCAACTTTTGGAATTTCTTGAAAAATAGTGTTATTTTCACTTATATTCTTTGGACATTAATCTGAAAATCTATAAAGAGTTTCTTCTAAGTTAACAGCTACAAAGCTATTGTCTGTCTGATTGTCTATAATATAAATATATTTTTACTTAATCAATTAATGTAAATATAATAATTTTGATATTCCATTGACATTTTTATAGAAGTTGATTTGATATAATGATCATCTCAGTCTGGGCACTGAAAATTGCAATAAGATATAAGAATAAATAATTTAAGTGATAGATCATCATCTTGCTATAATGTTAAAGAAAAGAAATTTAAAAGACATTCAATACCTTTTTATGAAATACAATTTTCCCTTTTATCCTCCTCAGTAATTAAATCTTGCTCATTTCGTGTTTAGTTGAGAAATTTTTAAGAAGGTAAAAATTATTATGAATTAGATTGGTCTCCTAAACTTTAGTTCTACTATTATAACTTACTAATTTTAAACTAATAAAATGAGTAGGTATTATTATCCTATCCTAACTAGTAGGAGCTTGATTATTGAGGATTTATATCATTTTAGTTTATGCTTTCAACTCTCATAATCAAACCAAATTTATAAATAATCTATTCTCTCCCAATTTTATTATTCTAATATATTTTTTAGTTTCTCTATTAGGCTACTCTTTATTTTGCTTTCTTAATATTAAAAATTTTTTTTGATAAGTACGTAATCTAATTCCTAAGTAGTTTAATCAAAAATGTGTTAAACGAATAATTTTATTAAAAGAATTATTGCTAAGAATTATTTTTGAAAAAGAATTATTATTTTAGATATAATTATACTTGGATTATTAATCTAGATGTAATTCGTTTATTAATTAATATTAGTTTCTTTTTTATTAATATATCACAAAAAAAAACAACATTAGCTACAAAATACCTGATCATATTACTAAATATTTCCTATATCCTTAAAAATACAACATATTTTTTTAGTAAACTTCGTGTTTAAGACATAGTTATGTATTAAATAACTTTTAATTGATTAAAAAGAATGATTATCAAAATATTAACTAATATTTGTTGTAATATTCATACATAAAATTAATAATTGGTTTTCTTTATCTTACATAATTTAGATTTCATTAGACAGTAAATTAATTGGTAAAGAATTTGTAATTAGATAGATTATTTTTTTTAAATACGCATATTAACATTTTTGAAATAGTTTGTAGGAGATATAATAAATACAAGATAATTTTGTTATTACCAATAAATTATTTTATATCTTAAAGCCTAAAGATCTTTAATCAATCCTTTAAAATGTAAATTCGATAGTATTTCATTATTATTTGATGTTATTTATAAATAATAGGAATATAAATTACAATAAATCATTTGATAATGATCTTTAAAACCTATCAAAATCTTTTGATTTTTCGTTTGATGTGATAAATTCTTAAAAAATCTAAGAAAATAAGACATGTAGTACCAATCAAACAGTTTATTCTAACTATTTCCCTAATCAAACAAAGAAAAATTTCAGGAACTTTTCATAAAAAAAGCTACCTTTGGATAAATCAATTTCTCCCTCAAAGAAATTTATGATGAACTCTTAGAGTCAATAACAAGTAGATGAATATTAATGTTTAAATAAAAGATTGCTTGAAGGATTCTTAAAATTAAGAAAGTAAATTTTCCAAACTGAAAATCAAACTTATCAATAAAAGGATTTAAGTAATTGTAATGCTAAATAAAGTGCAAAGTAATACTTTTGTGTGTTACTTTACTAAAAACAAATATTAACAAAAATATAAAGCAATTAAATATACCTTATCATAAGATATTATTTTAAACAAAATAACATTAAATTTTAGAATAAATATTGTTATAACCCTTTAATATAGAATTGATTGAATATTTAATTATGTTTCAAATTATTACATGCAACACATAAAAAATACGGCTTTAGTCACATACTATATTAAATATTTAAAAGTGAAATAGCAATAAAAAAATGAATTTTTAAAAAATATTTGATAAGTAGTTTTAATAATTTTTAATAATAAAAATTAAATAATTTAATTTATTTTAAAGCAAACATAAAAAAATTTTTTAAAAAATTTATTTTAATATCAAGTTAAAAATATGTTAAAATTTATTGAATAATATTTATTAATAATCATTAAAATATTTTTTATTATTTAACCTAAATTATTTAATACAATATTTATATTAATGATAATATTTTATTATAATATAGTTTTGAGGGATCTAATTTGTCAACTTTAAATTCATATGAACCTCTTGCTAATATAAAATTAAAATTGTTTAAAAGAAACCTAAAAAAGAATCAAATTTAAAACTACCAGAAAAATATAAATGAAAATATACTAAGCATGGACCAATAATCAAAGTACTCGTTATTTGATAATACTGTATCAAAGTGTAGTTACAAAGCAATAGATTTAACAAATTAGTTTAATTTAAATAAAAACTAAGAAGATCATTCGAAATTCAACAATCAGACAAAATAAAACTCTGAACAAAAATAAAATAAGCAATATCTTTTAAAAACTTAATAAAATATCTGTAAAAAGAATAATTTTAAAACATAAGATTTGAAGCAATGTTAAATATAGAATAAATCAAAGATAAAAAATGATAAAAGTAAAAATGAAAATACTTTTTATAATTTTTAATCAAATGATTTATCCACAAGAGTAAGTTTTTACAATATTAACAAAAGTGATTCAAAAAATGACAGGATAATAAATTCTTAGCATAATTTTTTTTATGATTGTAATTTAAGTTTGGAGGAAACTCAAAATATGAATTCAAGTAGAAGTCAGTCTCCTTAATCAGAAACCTCCCTTATATTTAATCCACCAAAAGAAATACATTAAGAATTAAGCTTTATAAAACCTGAAGTAAACTTAAATTCAAAATTTCAAAAAATTAAGTTAAACTTGTGTAGGCCTAAGAGCTAAGATTCTTATAATAAACTTAAGCCTTTTCCTTCCAACAAAAATTAAAGAAAATAATCTTAATTTGTTTAATCATTTTAGAATGATCAAAAATCAATAAATAGCTTAATTCATGAAATTAAAAATTCAGATTAAATTTAGCCATCAAAAAAAAGTGAGTTATAAAATGCTTTTTCAATCAAAATAGAAAATTAAATAGAAGAAATCAGTCATGGCTATGATGATAAAGTCTTAAATAATCAGGATAAAAAAATCTAAATAAACTGTGATGAATAATAAGAGAGAAATTAACAATTAAATAGCAAATTGAATAGAGAAATCATCGGAATTGAATCAAAAGAATAAATTAATAGATAAGAATCAAAAGAATTAATCTAAAAATAAGAATCAAAAGAATTTATATAAAAATAAGAATCAAGAGAGTCGATTTAAGACTTTAAACTCTTCTAGATTGAGATTGATTAAGAAATCGAATAAAAATAATTTGAAGTTTTTAATTAATATCTATCATAAAACACCTATTTTATGGGGAAAAAACTTAAAAATTCAAAAATGCTAAACTCTAAAGATAGTACTTCGAAAATTGTTTGCAGAAAATCAACAAGCTTTTATAGGCTTAGAAATTAGCAAAATTAATCTTAAAACAAATTTTTTAATGAATTAATGGTAGATTAATTTTTGCACACAAAAAAACCTTTTGAAATCAATATTTAAGACACTTGTTGTAAATAGGAATAAAAAAATAGAGGCTAGAACAAATAATAATAAAAACACTTTAACATTTCATAAAGAAAATATTCCTATGATAGTTCTTAATAAAATAAAAATACAAGATTTTTTGAAATTCAAATGATGAGCTACAAACCAATAGGCTTATAAACTAGTAATAATTAGATTGACATGTAAACACAAAATTACTTTAACAAATAGTTGATTACAAACAGCATAGATAAAAGCTTAAAAATTAATTGTGAATAAATCTGAGAGTATGTCAAAATACTATTTTTAATGAAAATATTAATTTAAATGATAAAAAAGATGTAGCACAAATATGAATTAAATTTAAAAGTGAGTAGAAAAATAAATTAAAATAATTTTGTTTTATTTATTTAATTAACAAAAAGTAAAAAATTTTGAATTTGAATATCACAAGCAAAATATATTTTTATGTTAATTCTATGATTAGATTTTTTCAATTATTTTTTAATAATTTCCATTTGGAAAATAGAACTAATAGTTTCTGAGTCTATCAAAATCATAAATAAATAACTAATCAAAAATAATTACTAATTATTTAGAGCTTCCTTTACTAATTTATTAGTAAATACTCCCATTTTTGTTTAGAGACATTTGTATTTTATTTTAATTTATAGTCTAGTTACCTTCAGGCTTAAATCTAATTGATTAACAAACTTTTTTAACATTTAATTCTGAAGTTAATGATGTCATACAATCTGAGTTATTAGATTTACTTTTATCTAGTACAGACATCTATTTTAGTAAATTCTATGTCATGGTTTCGATTTTACTACAATTTGAGCAACTTATAATACTACAGTAAGCATAATTATGATTAGATTACCTATTATTAAAAAAATAGTATTACTTTTTTAATTTTGAAATAAATATTTAAAAATATACTATAAATATGATTAAATATTTTTCAGTACTAGTAGGCACTACTACTTAAAAGCATTTTTATTTGACTATGTACCTAATGTTTAAAGCTTATCCAATTTTTTTTGTGTTGAGATTATATTTTAGCCTATCAATTAAATATTTTAAAAAAGTTAAAATTTATGAACAAATAAATAAATAATAAAATAAGCAATCTTTACTATTTATATGCTTGATTAACTATTCTTAGTCTTAAGTATTTATGATTTTAAAACTTTGATCTTTAGTTTTCAGCTTCTTTTAACTTTTATTTCTTTTGATTTTACTTGTTTAATTAAAATGATTATCTTCTTAGGTTACGCTTTCTTCATCTTAAAATTATTTGCTTGATAATCCACTGAAAATAACACTTAATTTATTTGCAGAATTAGAAGCATTATTATCTGTTTATTCAGATAGACTTTAATTCTCTAATTAATGTATTTAAAGGCTTATTTTTCTGTCATTCTATATTCTTTGCTAATCATCATATAATAATCTTTTTTGAAATTCTCCTTACTTTTGCTCATTCTAGAGTTTTAATTCATTAATTTATTACTTAATTTCTTCTACTTCACTTTGGGAGTCAGATTGGGTTTAATTTTATTTATCTTTGTTTTCTTCCTCTTCTTCATCATCATAATCAGTTTCAGATTGAGATAGTAAACTTAAATCCCAAAGAGAAAATAGTTCAATATTTTTTAAATAGTAATTATCTGCTACCTTTTGAACTTTATCCAAATTTAAAATTGCATTTTAACTCTTTTCTCTTTACCTTCTCTTAAAATTTCTAATGGTTTCATTACATTCCTTTAAGTATTATCTTAGAATTATTTCCTTCTTTCCTTCATAAAATAAATAAGGACACTACTCTAAAGTATGATTTTTTTATTGACAAGATTAGCAGTATATGTGAATTTTTGACAAATTACTTTGATGTATAACTTAATCTTTTAAAAAGCAAAATTTTTAATATTCTATATCAAATTTGCTAAGAGTTTCTTTAAAATTAGAGTAAGAAATTTATAATATTGAAGAAACCCCAACACTTTTATATTTAAGCTTGCTATTAGTTTCCACATTCATAAACCTAAGCAATCCAAAGTATTATCCGTACCTAAATCTCTTTTTTATTTACAGAATAAATAAATTAAATTTATAAATGAGTAAAAAAATTCGTTTTTTATAATAAAGTGACAATAAAATAAAATATTAAAAAATATTTATAAAAATTAATAAATTAAAAATATATTTTATAAATAAATAAATAAGCACTTTAGTTTCTCAACAAAAATTGTAAACTAACTAATTTACACCTAAAATTTTTAATGCCAATTAAACCTTGTATGATATTAATATTTACTATATAAAAAGCTCAATACTGAGGAAAATGGTAATATGGTAGATAAAATATGATTTTGATAAATAGGCTACAAAATTTTAAAATGATTTACCTATATTTCTTTAAGTTCAGTTTTTTGATCATATTAGCAATATTCTAAAATAGTACCATCATTAATAAAATAAAGGATACTTTCATTTTCTTCTTCTTGATCATCATCATTTATAATTTATTAATCATGGCAATAAATTTTTTCTTTGACTTGAAGAGCTAACTCACTAAATATCTGCTCTGTAAAAATTTCTCTAAAAATAGGAACTTTTTTAAGCATTCTGATATATACATCTTGTTGTATTTCTTTCTATAGATAATCAGAAAGTGAAGAAAGAGACTTAATTGAGCATGATTAATCACAATATTAATCACTGTATAAGTATTAAATATATTTTTTTGCTCTGCATTACAAACCAAATTCGACATTGTTTTGTTTAAAATATTTATTTACTTTTGCTAATTCTTAAAGGTAGAGGTCTTACTTTTATTTGAAATCATATAAAATATTACCTACCATAGTTTATTATAATTGTTTAATTTTAATTAACTTTTAAGTATTTGAATTTAAATGTTTATTTACCAATTGAATTAATAGTGTAGCCAAAAATACCACATGAAAAGAAAGCTACAAAAATCATAAGTAATTTTTCTAACTAGCTTTATGCTGTAAAATCCCCATAGCCTATTGTTGTCATAGTAACAATAGCATAATAAAATATCTAAATATACCTGTTTGTTACAGATTCTGTTTAAAAGTTATAATTTACCATCCATCCTTAGCCTTATTATAGCTAATACAGTCCAACATAATTCCAGAGACAGGTAAATAAATGAGCAAAATATATCACTTAAACTAATAGATACAGCAAAGATAAAACTCCTAAATTATAAGATAATAAAGATATATGAATAAAAAGAATATTAACTGCTTAATCATACCATAAATCGATGTTTTTAAAAGAAATTATTCTCTAAATACTTCAAGTATTTTAAAAGGTTATAAAATCCTTAAAAAGAACAAGAATTAGAGTCCATTCACATCTAATATCTGAGAGTTAAGAGATATCATACTAATGAGATCTAACAAGAAATAGGAACTTATGTAATTAGAAAAAATCTGTAGGTGTTACTCTATAAAAGTGCCTTGCTCAGTTGACAAAGTGTTAAATTTGATAAAAATGTCTATGCTAAGTGCTATGGTGGAGATGTATTAAATAAAATAGATAAAAAATATATCTCTTTACAAATTAAAGCAAAATTCAAAAGGTATATAAAGAAAGAGAGTAGATGATATAACAAAGATTATAGCTTCCCATATGATATAAAGTGATGACTAACTTTGAAATAAAGGAAATTTCTTTAAAAAAAAAATTCCTATATTTTTAGAGGTGAGTTTGAATTTATTAAATGACTTAATTATGCACCCAAAATATTTTAAGATGAATTTTATTAGTTTCCTATAATTTTTGAAAGACAAAATACCCTTTAAATTACCATAAGTCATAAACTTTCCTAACTTATATCTATTAAATTAGGATATTTGATTTGAATGTGTTTAATTGCTGGACAAATCATTAATTAATCTAATTTAAATTTCTTTTAGCTAATTTGGTCTAAAAAATAATTTGTTTTGTTTCGCAATCGTTTACATTTTTGATACCAATGCCAATATTTCCATCCACTTTTTTTTCCAAATATCTTTTGTATTTTTATTTTCAATGTTTAGCAAGTTCTTTCTCTTTTTGAAGGCTTTTTAATTTACAGATATTAAGTTTGCTACTTATTTTAAGGATAATGTTTATTATTCCTTTAAATTAATCTATTGACTTTTTTGATGATTATGAGAAAGATGGATTGTTTCAATAAGAGATAATTTATTATCATCAGTTATAAATTTAGATATATTTTAATCTTTGGTGTTAACCTAAGAAATTTCATTCTCAATTTTTTAAAACTTGTTATGTGCATCATCGCACTCATTAAATAACATTTAATTTTATTCGCTAAACTTGTGCTAAGTGTCTTCGTTGCAGTTTCCATAACTTTAATCTATAGAATCTTTAGATAATTTAGAATTAAAATTAAAAAATGAAGAAATACACAATTTAAATCTATTAGAGCAAATTAAGGTAAAATGACTTAAATTGCCATCAATCAATTCGTAGAATGATAAATAAAATAAAGATGTAAATATCTTATTATTTTCTCAATAAAAAGTTAATTTAAATGCAAAAGAAATACTTTCATTTTGAATTTACAGCTGTTGATTTCTAAACTCGCTTACTACATCTTTGTATATTCTACTTTTATTTATTTTCCCTGCTGCTGTTAAGAGCTATGAAGGAAATTATTATAAAGAGTATGACTGGTCTCCTAAATTTTAGTTCTACTATTCTAATTTAGGCTATTTAAATTTGGTGAATATTCCTGATTCCTTACAATCTAATTGAGAAGAAGTGTTTAAAAAAGAGCTAATCTAATTAAGATTCATCTTATAATATAGCTAGAATTTTTATTTAAATTGATAATGATTTTAAAAATCTATTTTACTTTTCCTATTATATATTATTATATAGCCTTTATATATGTTTATTATATTTTTAATTATTCTTATTAAATAGCTATTTTTAATTAAAAGAATTATTGCTTTCTCAAAATTTTTTTCATAAACTCTCCACTACTTTTAATTATACTAAACTCTTTACAAATAGATAGAAACATCTTAGAAACAAATTTAAAAAAATAATCTCTACTTATAAAAACTTTATCTGTTTTTATTAAATGAATTGAATAAGAATAAAATTTTGAATAAAATTATAAATCCAACTAATTCTTACCTTGATATTTATTGCTATTTGTATAGAAATTTATGCTAATTTAATAAAATATGAATATTAATCTCATATTTTAACAATTTTCAGTGAATTTAATCTATTTTTTATTTGTTTGTTTGTAAAAAAATAAAAATTAGATTTTTCTGTATTTTCATCCATTTCTATTATAATTCTATGGAAGCAGAGAATAATATAGAAATTTTCTTTTTTATAAAAAATATATTTAATTTTATAGTAAATAGATAGATCAAATAAGTGATTGTTTAGTAAATAAGTAAATTAGGTTAATAAAGCATAAATGGATAGCTCAAATTAGGATGGAAGTTTTATAAAATTTGTATGTATATCAGATACTCATACAAAAGCAGGTTTACTAAATTTACCTAAGGGTGATGTTCTTATTCATGCTGGAGACTTCACATATACAGGAAAACCAGAAGAAGTTTATGAATTTAATGATTTTCTAAAAAACAGTGATTTCGAAGCTAAAGTAGTAATTGCAGGTAATCATGATCTGACATTCGATATATAAAACTATGCCAAAGATTACGCGTAAAGATTTCATTAAGATGAAAAGATTCCTATCGATGCTGTAGCTACTAAAGCCATGCTAAAAGATTGTATTTATCTGGAAGACTCTTCTGTAAATCTCAAAGGATATTCAATTTATGGATCACCATACACTCCTACTTTTTTTGATTGGGCATTTAATCTAGATATAGGAAAGCCTTTACAAAAAAAGTGGGAACAAATTCCTAATAACACTGACATATTAATTACACATGGTCCTCCTCATAAAATTCTTGACAGGTAAATAACTTAAAAGCCTTTTTATTCTTGAATCTTATAAATTTTTAATATTTAGATGCTATGATGGCTTTTAAGCTGGATGTCCAGATCTCAGAAAAGCAGTACTAGAAAGAGTAAAGCCTTTATATCACATATTTGGTCACATTCATGAAGACTTTGGGCAATTAAAAATTGATAATACAACCTTCATAAATGCTTCTTCTGTTGACTTCAAATATAAAACTAGAAGTAGTCCTGCCATTACATTTTCTTTGCCTATTAAAGATTGAATTTCTATCCTCTATTACTAGAAATTCTGATTAAATATGATTCAATTTTAGAATGCTTATAAAAATAAAAATACCAAATTTTTTTATAAAATATTCTTGAAATCTAACTTCATCTTTTTCAATATTTCATAATTCGAATTAGTTTAAAATTTATAAAAACAAAACTATTTTATTTAAAAAGGCAAAATGTTTGCTTTGGTAATAATTAATTTTAAAAAAATTGATTAATGCTTTTTGTAATCATAAAATCTTTAAATTAAATTTTAGAAGCATATTAAATAATTTATTTTTGTATTAAAATTAAATCGATAATTTATTTGAATGAAAAAATTAATCTTCTACTTGCTATTGATAATAAATATTCTATAATTCAATTTTAAATATATAATAGTATGTTGCTTTTTTTTAATTGTTAAACATACAAAAATACTTTATTTTTTCACAAAATGAATAAGTTACTTGAAAAATAAGAAAAGACATCTTATAGCTATTTAAATAGATAAAATATATTATTAATTGTATATATTTATTTATTTTTCTTTGAATAATGATTTGAATAAATATAAAATAAATTGATAATTAACATTTTATATCTATTTTCATTTTTGATTTAGATATTTAAATACTTATTATATAATTTTTTATTTTAAAAAAATTAATTTAATAAATATACTAAATAATCTATTATAAGTTTAAAATATTTTAATATTTTGCATATAATAAATAATATATTTATTTTTTTCAAGCAACATTCTTATTATTTAAACCTTTTCTTGGTATTTCTAATAAGGATTTATTACTGAGCTATTTTAAACGTATAAGTTATTTTTTTATTTTAAATATATTTTTAAAAATTAAATATTTGTTTATATAAAAAAATTAAATTTACAATATTTTTAATGTGTCACAAATCAGACACACTTTTTAAAACAATTAAATTTAAATATTCATTTTATGTATTAGAAATAAAAATTTAAAACTTAAATAATTATCAAATAATTTAGAGCAAAATTTATCAATATTTCCATAAATAAATTGCAATTTTTATTAAATAAAATAATTTTTTTAATCTAAATATTATCACTCCAAATCATTTTTAATATCATTTTTTTTAAATTTAAGAACTTTTCAAAACCCCTTCCCTCATATCCTACTCTTGTATTTTAATTTTTATAAAATGATAAGTTTTTGTAAAATTAGCTAATAATTATGGTTAGAATAAAATAGTTTTGTTTATTTTTTAGAGAATCGTATTACTAATTTTAACAAGAAATGAAAATAAAACAAATTTTTAATATATGTTAAAATAATAAAAGTTTTAAAAGGTAAAAGAAAAATAAAAAAATACATAATTTACATACTTCAAGTATCTATACTTGATATCATTTCTTTAATTTTTAAACTTTTAAATAATTTACTATAAATACTATTTTCATCATTGCATAAAAAATATTTTTTAACCAAAATATTTATCACCAATGAAAGAATAAGTTCTGTGAATACCATTTCTATTATAAAGGACACTAAAAATAAGATAATGAAATCATTTGATTCGCTTGGAGTTTTACCACTTGAAATAGCTAATATAATGTAAAAATATAACAACGAAATCAATAATTAGAAAATGACAGAAATAAATTTCCAAAATGAACCTTTTTTGAAAGTTTAAACAATAATAAATGAAGAGACTTTTAAAATTAAACTGTTAAGCAAAGCTATGAATATCTACTGAATGAGCATAGTGTAACCTGCAAACAATATTGAAATTGCAAGAGTGTGAATTAGTTTTATATAAAGTAGGGTGAATCTTGTTGGTCTTGAAATTTATTTATCATAAAGATAAAAAATACTAAATAATTAGTGAAATATTGCCAGTTTTTTAAAATTTGAAATTTTCTAATAAACAGATTATTATTTAGATTTTTCATTTTAGTTTTATAATTCTAGTGTTTAGCTTTAAGGACTTACTTAAGTATTTAGTATTTCTTCATTTTATTCACTGCAATTTATGTTTATAGTATATTGTCTTTTGATGAATAATTAATTAGATCTATTATTCAAATTATTTTCATTAAATTAATTTAAGCTACTTTAAGTTTAATAAATTGTTTTATTAACAAATTTTGTTGTTTTTTTTCTAATTAGGGTTAGGGGAATATCTGTAACTTAATTATCAGATAATGGAATAAATTATTCACTTTATGTTTACAATTTTTGTATATTCTCGTTGCTGTTATTATTTATTTTATCATTATTATTAATTTGATTATTGTTATTACTATTTAAAGCAATAGGAGAAATTTAAATTTCATTTTAATCTCCTACCTCTGGAATTTCCTGTAAATCAAGTTACTAGTTATATTGTTGTTACTCCAAGTTTTGTTAATTATAATCTTATCTTTCTGAGTGAACTTATTGATTCATTTTTTTAAATGAGCTTTTGTCTAGATATATCCCAATTATAAATAATGCAATTTAAATCAAGGTAAATGTAAATAATACCCAAAAAGCTAAATACTGATAAAAATAGTTAAAGTTTTCAATATTTTTAAAACCTTATTCACCAAATACAGTCTATAAATTTTTATTTTTGGTAAAAATATCTTCTAAGTCTTCAATTATTGTTGTAGGTTGTTATGTTTTGCAAAAACACATGAATTTATTATTATTTTTATTGAAAATACTACAATCGTTTTTATTCCATTTCACATCATTTTATTATAGACAAGTCATGCTGTACTTTTCGCTCTTAATCGCATTATCGAACTAATAAATTGTCAATGAATCATTCATGGGGATTTATGTATTTGAGCCATTTTAAAGTCCTTAACGACTCGAGCTATAAATTTAAGTAGATATTAACTGGTTCTTTGAATAAGTAAAATTTTAACTGACATTTTTATATTACTAAGTATACGCTTCAAATCCTGTTGTATTTTCATAAATATTTACTTTATAATTATTTCTTGTAATACTAAATATATTTGTTGAATTTTCAGTGTTGGATTCATCAAATGGTAGTGCGTATTAAAAGATATTTTTTTGAGTTATTTTATCCGATAAAAGCGAGGATAAATTACCACTTATAATTATGTGTCCTTGATTTGGTAAGGTCATATTTGTTAGAAGAAATCCTATATAATTAGATACATTACTGTAGTTTTAAAAATCATCAAATGAGTTACTGGAGTTTTGGGTAATACTAGAATTTAAAATTTTAAAAGAATCAATGACATTTTGCATATGAAGATCATTATTTTGCTGAAGAGGACTTTGATTATTGTTTTATATGCTTATAAAGGTGTTCTACATTGTTGTTTATAATTATTTAAAAATATCTTTTTTCTATGAAGAATAATTTTATTATGAATTAAATAATAACTACGAAAGCTATGCAATCACTTTATTAGCGAAAGTAAACAAAAGGGAAAATTCAGGCAATTTTAGTGATATTTGTTGCATATTTGTAATAATTAAAGTTAGTAAATTTGCCATTTGCTATGATAATTATTATTAAGAGTTTTTACTTATATCTTCACCAATTAAACTTAACGCAACTAGTTGATCAGTGTATTAACTTGAGCTTTAAATTTAAAGCGTTTTATTAACAAGATTATTTACAGTTTGATAATATTCGTCAGGGGATTTATTCTAAGCTAAAACTACTATTGTTATTGTGCTATTAGATATTCCAAGTTAAGAATCCATAGCCTATCCCATTATCACAAGATTACCTTAAGGGAGTACTGTCTAAATTTAATTGTTTATAGTCTAGTCTTGTATTTATCTTCTCACTATATTCCAAGGAGCAATTAATTCTTACTAAATATCTTCTATGTTATTGTAATAAAAGAATTAGTATGTCAATGGAAGGTCCTCATCATCGCAATTTTAATATTGAATAGAAAAAACAGTTTACAAAGCTACTCCTTATTATGGATCTACTCTCAAAGTACAACCTTATGGTGGGATATTAACTATAAAACTAAGAGTGGATAGACTTGGCATGAAAAATGATGGATTGTACACAGAAAAACGTATTTAAATTGTAGGCTTTGAAGGTTTTACATTTTAGAAGAAATTCCATACTCTGAATTTAACCTAATAATAGTCAAACTTTATAGCTCCAACCAAATTATTTTCGTATAACAAAGCTCCTGCATAGGACAAAATGTCTGAAGAAAAGTTTCCTCCATAAACGATGACAAAGTTTAATTCCTCATTCAAATTAATTTTTTGAGTTAGATGTGTAGAATTAAATTTTACTAAAAGCGATGGAATATCTAATTCAGTAAAAATGCAAGTTGCAGTGGAGTTAGTTTGCCTAGAACCTTTTTATCCTGTGATTTATAATACAATTATAGAGTATGGTGTAAAAGTTTTTGCAGGAAAAGAAATATAGCTCACTCCTTGTTACAATTAAACTTATTTGTCTGCATAATCATAACATACTCGATCATTAGAAGTTAGACCAACGCATGTCCATGTAAAATCAATGCTTTGAGGAGAGTTAGGGTCTTCTATTTCGTAATCTCTGAACACAGTATTCAAGACTAGTTTATTTTAAAATCCAACTATAAAACTAGAGCCTCCTTCAATTTGCAGATATAAATTTGTAATTAAAATGTCAACTGATACATTTTTGGCAGAAATAATTTTATTCTCTTAGCTTAGACTTACGGTTAGCTGTTAGTTAAAATTAAGGGATTAAAATTATAAATATATTTTTAAGTATTTAATTAATAGCATTTAAAAATTACTGAATTTTATAAAGTTAAAAATCAAATTAAGTTTAATTAGAAAAACTTACACTTATGTTGAGTGTCTTATTAGATATCAAAGTATAAGGTAGAATATCGTATTTAAAATTAGATTGATTATACTAGCTCAAACTTATCTACTAAAACTGGTTAGAAACTAATTGCAAATCAAACGGTTCTTAGAAATAAACAGTTTATCCTAGTTCACAACTTTCTACATAGAATTAAAAGTAGAAACTCAGGCTCATGTATCTAATATTAAAATATATAATTAGTAAGTTATTGATGAAAAAAAAAAAAAAAAAATATATATATATATATACCTGTAGATTGGCGGATATGTAGATTGCTAATAGCTGATTCTGATAATTTTTTATTTTTTGTAAAATATTGTAAATTGTTGTTAGCCTATTTTGTTAACTTTTAGCAAATAGTTGAATTGCAAAGTAATATTTTAATTTGGAGGAATATATTTAGGATCAATTGTCAAAGCAGTATTCTTGTTTTAGCTTGCATTTTGTAAAACCCTAATTAAATTCTATTACTATTCGTTGGAACCTATAAATTGCAATATAGACCAATTTAAACTTGCGAATTTTCTTCCTGCCTCATTTTAAATGTTAGAGAGTGTTATATTCACAGAATTACAGCTATTTTCTATGTAATTATAATTAAATTAAAGCTATGGAATTCCTGAAGGACTCTAATAGACTAAATTTCTGTAAAAAACATTTATGAAATCACTGCTATAGTCTTGAAACTATAACCTATTAGGCAATAAAATGATTGAATCATTCTCCATGATTGTCGAAGAATCGGCTGTTTAGAAAAATAAAATATAATTTTTGTATTGATTAAATAAGAATTCAAATATATATTCAATAAAAATGATCAATTTTATTTGTCAATTTTTTCTAAATTACCTAAATTAATTTAAATTAATTTTCCATTTATTTAGCATGAAGAATCTTAGCCAATAATATCCATAGTAGGCTGATCAAAGATATACTAGCATAGTGATTGCGGGGAATAGATATTATTAGGTGTGTCTTTCAATGGAGATCCGAAATCGATTGTTAATAAGGGAGTTGTTCCGCTTAGCCAGGAGTCAAGAACTGCAACATTTCTGTAGCTACACTGGTAAAAAAGGTCTCTTTGGTCATTTGGATTTTAGCATAGACATTTTTTATTGGTAGTATCAAATTTTCTTGTTTCTGTGTAGCAACTATTACATTAACCATTTTGAACCTAAGATAAATCGCATAATTCACAACTAGCGAAGCAAGGATTACACTTATTTAGATTCAAATAATTTGAGCAAGAATCACAAACGAGAGTAGTAAAATTACTTTAATAACCATTGGGGCATAAACTTACACACATTTTGTTATAAAAGAAAGTATTATTGTAACATGATAGACAGTTATTGGACCCAGGCCCATCACAACTTCCACATTTCTTATCACACTCTTAGCATTCATTATTTGTATTGATAAATTCATTAATTTTGCAATGGTCAACACATAAGTTAGTACTTAGCTATTTTAATAACCCAGTTTTACATACTTAACAATTTGTGTTAAGAGGGCCACTGCAAGATTGGCATGTGCTATCACAAGGAGAACATTTATTATTTGAATTCAAGTAATAACCATCTATGCAGCTATCACAACTGCTATCATCTCTGCAAGTCCTACATTATATTTAGCACTTCTTACAATACTTTTATTATTCATTAGAGGTGTCTATATAGTAGCCATTTGCAATATTGCATTCAGATACACAAATGTTATTTTAAGAAGTGGAGATGTATTAACTAGAATCTAAACAGATGATGCAGTTATTTTAAGTTGGTCCAGAACACTATAAACAACTTTAATGGCAAGGAGAACAAATATTTCCATTTAAATAGTATTTTTGAAAACATTTAGTACAATTTGTAGAATTATTACAGTTTTAGCAAAAGTTTGGGCAAAGTCTACAATACTTTTATAATGAATTGGAAGTGTCTACAAACTAACCATTATCTAAATCGCAATTAGAAACGCAAATATTATTTTAAGAAGTAGAGATGTATTAACTAGAATTTAAACAGATGATGCAATTATTTTAAGTCTGTCCAGAACACTACAAGCAACTTTAATGACAAGGAGAACAAATATTTCCATTTAAATAGTATTTTTGAAAACATTTAGTACAATTTGTAGAATTATTACAATTTTAGCAAAAGTTTGAGCAAGGTTTACAATACTTTTATAATGAATTGGAAGTGTCTACATACTAACCATTATCGATATTGCAATCAGAAACACAAATATTATTTTATGAAGTGGATATGTATTAACTAGAATCTAAACAGACGATGCAATTATTTTAAGTCGATCCAGAACACTACAAACAACTTTGATGGCAAGGAGAACAAATATTTCCATTTAAATAGTACTTTTGAAAATATTTAGTACAATTTGTAGAATTATTACAATTTTAGCAAAAGTTTGAGCAAAGTCTGCAATACTTATATAATGAATTGGAAGTGTTAACATACTAACCATTATCTAGATTGCAATCAGAAACACAGATGTTATTTTGTTTAATTGAGATATAAAAAGTTGAATCTAAGCAGACTACACAATCATTTTGAGTAGGACCAGAACACTATAAGCAGCTCTCATGGCAAGCAATGCAAGAATTTTGACTTAAATAGTACTTTTGAAAACATTTTGAGCATTTACTATTACCATCACAATCACTGCAATATTAAGGACACTTAAAAATAAATTAAAATAGATTAAACTCATATTTATAAATATTAAAAAAAGTAGTTTAAATATACAAAAAAAACTTTTGTTGATATGATAGACAGTTATTTTTAAATTTGATAAAAATAAAGGAAAAATCTTAAATAGCTTTATTTAATTAATTTATTTACATATTATACACCCAGAAAAAGTCCATAAAGATAAGTTTTATAATTTTACTAACCAAGTGATTAAAAGGTAATTGCTAGATCATAGGAGTTAAGTTCGAATGTTTTTATAAATTAGTAGCAGTATGAATCGGAGCAACATTTGAAGTATGGAGTTGAATAGCCATTTTTTATTTTAACTCCATTGGCTATTAAAGGCAACTGATTTGAACTATTAATTACATCTTTATCCGTGAATAGAAGAACACGAATAAATACATAAACAAATTTAATTAATTTATTCCTATTTAAAAAAAAATAAATTATCTAAAATAAGAAAGAAAGTCTAAGTTAAAATTAAAATAAAATTAATTATATTATATTTAATATTAAAAAATATTTTTTTGTATGAGTTCTTTTTTTGAAATTTAAAATCTATCATAATTTTTTAAACTAAATAAAATATTACTTGTCCTAAGGACTATAGTTTATTTAGAATTTTGTTTAGGAATCGCATGTAGGCCCAGATAAGTAATTGGTATCACTGCATTGTTTTTAAGTAAACTATGTGCATTCAGAAGTATTTAAATATTATAAATTAACAGATAAATCATCTGACTATGAATAATAGCCTTAATTGAGTAAACATTCACTATCTAAGATTATTGTAGGTAAAATAGCTAAAATTAAGTAAATTTTAATAAAAATACATAAAATATTTAGACCTCCTTCTTTCGAAGTTTATGTACAATCACCGAAAGTAGATTAGTAAGTTAAGCTCAATACTATTTAATTATAAAATTTAAATATTTTAAATCTTTATAAACTAAAAAATTCATTTACTTTTTAAAAATACTAAGAGGAAAAATCTGAATCTATCACTTCTCATAATCAATTTTGTTTTTTAAGTTTCCTCTATTTATTATTAATTAATTATTATATAGTAAGTCAACTCAATTTACCAAATTTAAACCAAAAATTTGAGAAACACTATTTTCAAAATTTAATCAAATTTTTTTTCTTATTTTAGACTAAATAGTTGTAAAAATTTCATTTAAGTGAATTTAAATAGTTGAGTATATCAAAAATTAAAAAGGAATTTTACTTTAAAGGACAGATAGGTAAATGCCTCACCATTAAAGATACTATGTTCATTAAGAAATTAAGATTTATTTTAACTTAAGAATCATTAAAACTTAAAGGTTTATTTTAATAAAAATTAAATTAGCATGAAGTTAGATTAAATAGAAATAATTGTTATTGTTTAATTAGTGGAAATAAATAGTTCTAGAACTGTATACTTCAGTTTATTACCAAACTCAATTTAGAATGTATATTTAAATTATCTCTAAAAAATGACTAACTAAATAATTAAGATTTAATTATTTTTATTAATGATAAATTCTTAATTAAAGATTTGTTCCTTTAAAACTTTTGGTATCAAAAATATTCTTAAACTATTAACACAACTTACATCAAACTAAATTCAGTATATATTATCATCTTCAAAGTTATCAAAAAATATTATTGAAAACTTATTAAAATTGAAAGCAGCTTAAATTCTCACAAAACTATCTAAGTTAAAAAATAAAAATGAGTTATATATTGTTAAAATTCAATATTTTATATTTTCTACCTTAATAATAAGAAAGAAAATATTTAAAATTCTAAGTTTTTGTAATTGTTAAACATCATTTTGTATATAATATTTAAATTTGTTTAATTTTAGCTATAACTTATCCAACTTTTATTTTTTTCCCACATATTCCTTTTTTTTAAGTTTAAAATATTAGGCTTACAATTATAATTTTATAATATTAAAAATTTTTAATTTAAAAAAGAAATGATAAAGGATTTTAAGGTAATAATAAATTTTATATTTGAATTTAGTAGAATAATATTGATTCAAATATTAATTTTCCTTATTAAAAAAATACTCCAAATACCTAATTAAAGATTGATCAAAATTGAAAAATATTAACTGAAGAAAAAAGTAGCTATGAGATAGATATTAAATTAAATAGGAATTGTCATAGCCACTTTTATTGATGAAATAAGTTTTTAACAAACAAAGAATTATAGGTAGAAATTTACTCACTTCTAAATGGAAAGTGAATTAGTTATTTTAAAATTCAAAAAGCAATTTCTTTAAAAGAAAAATCTTATGATTAATAATTTTGCTAATAAATTTAAATGAAACAATGCAGGTCAAGAATACTAAATCAATATTATTTTACTTTATATTTCATCTTTATTAAGTTTAAGATTATGGCTAAACAATTAATGTTAAAATATCAATAAATATAACTTAAAAATGGAATGAAAAGGGAATTTAAAATAATTATAAATTCAATATTGGAATTTAGTAAAGTACAATTTTCTTAAAAATTATATATCTTTATTTTTTAAAATTGCTCCTTCTTTATAACTCAAGATTGCTCATAATTATTACAGGATATGAATAAACTTAAGAAAAGTGGCTAAGAGATTGAGATTAAATTAAATTTGAAATAGCCAAGTTTATTGATTTAATGAAGATTTAAAAAAGTAAGAATTAAAGATGAATATTTTCTCATTTCTTAATTGGAGAGAATTTAGCGATTTCAAACATTTGAAAACCTATTTTTTTAAAGAAAAAATCTAATGATAAAAGTAATATTATTAATTATTTTATTTTTATAAATATAAAACAAAACTACTTAAAATAATTCCAAATCAAAATTTTATTTTGTTTCAATTCAACTGAATTTATTGTACAAATTAATCATGAGCCTTATTATGAAATTTTTATTTGTAACTATATTTAGGTGCACCAATAAGCTAAATTGTTAATTTTAATTTTAAATTTTTTTCTCATATACACACCTCAATTATTAATAAAGTTAAATCTAATATATAAAATTTTATTTCTTAAATAAAAAATTAAATGGTATTATGTTAGAACAAGCAAATTTATTTATTCTTTAATTTAAATTAATACGAATTTTGATATTTAAATAAAAAATTTTTATTTAAGAAAAGAAAAGATAAAAATAAAATTAAAATATTAAAAATATATTACAAATTTATTTCTAAATGAATACAAAATACAAAAAAAATGCTTCAACTATTTATACTTGATATAATTTATTTTAAATATAAACTGCTAAATAACATTATTGTAAATGGTTTTATCATCTTCATATAAAAATTATTGTCTCAATAAAACATTTATTGCTAACACAATATGTAATAAAACTTTTAAAAGTATTTCTGTGGTGCTAATTAATGAGGGTTTATAATATTTATTATGTTTATTTGAAGTAAGATATAAAACTAATTGCACCAAATAATGAATGTAGGTTAAATAAAGCATTGTTTATTTAAGGTTTGAACAAAATAATAAAATAAATATCAACTTTTATTTACAAATAAGATATTCTCAATAATTAATATCATTTACTAATTCTAAACAAATTTATCCATATAATTCCCTACAAGATAATTAACTAACTCTTTACATCAGTAAAGCAAGAGTCCATCCTGGACTAACTGAATTAATTTTTTATGGTACAAATATTTATCTATCAATTTCGATATTGTAACCAAATTTTAATAAATTCTCTACATAAGTAATCAAAAATAGAATATTTCCTAAATCTTCTTCGTCTTGAAATTAGAGAGAAGCATCTTTCCATGATAATGAATAAAGCTACTCAGTTTTTTATGAAAAATCTCTTAAAATAAATTAATTATTAAACCCTAGTAAATGGGCAGCTTTTTAAATTCCACTTGATGCATATATAACCATATGAGCAGGTAAGAGATATTAATATTGGTTTTACATAGCGCATTGCTTTACATCTTAAAAAAGACAATTATTTTTGTTGACATCTAAATAATTTAATATTGATTAACGACATTCTGAGTATATTCCAAGTCCTTTTATTTTATATAAAACATCATTTATCTTTTAAATGCCTTCATAACCATTAAAAAAGCATGGAGAGTGTATAATAAACGAGCTTGTTGGGTTTTGAGAAAGAAGAATATTTTTTCTTGCCTTTAATTTACCATAACCCAGATAAGAATAAGTATAAATATGCCAATCATTGAAGCCATTTATTACCATATCAAAATCGTACGACTGATTATTCTCTATTAAAAATTAAAATTTTTGTTAATATATTTATTAAGAAAAATAATTAATTGCATTTAATAATATAATCAAATTATTTCAATATGAAAGATTTCTATTGAAATTTTAAGAATTCCATTTACCAATACGCTTTGTTTTCGGTAGAAATGCAATTTAAGTTGAGGCTCCTCCAAGTTCGATAGTAGCTACAGTTAAAGTAACTTGATTCTAGTTGAAAGTGAGCATATTCAGTAAATAATTAACAGATACCCAAAGATAGGCTCCTTCTTACTAGCCAGTTAATATAGAACACCATTCGTTTTATTTAGATTAAGGAAAATAATATCCCTATTGGCTAAGTAATGCTTTCGACTCATTAATAATTTCACTCTGTATTTATTAGTCTAGTAGTCTCATACCAGCAGTAGCGCCTAAAATTATTGGGGTTTATTGTCTCATAATAAATGGAACTTTTTCGTTAATATAGCTAAAAATATCATCAAAATAAGCTTTTAATTTATGAGTCTAGCCTTAAAAATGTGCAAGTGGTTCATGAAATTTTTTAGATTATGTAGCATTCAAATTAAAATGTGGCACTTAAGAAGAGCGCAAGCAAGGCCATTGATAAATTTATACTTTGGTACCTGAAGATCCAGCATCAAGAACGATACCATAGCAAGTTTCTGCTGCGTTTGTTAAATAAACTATGTAAGAAAATAAGATAATTAAAACAGTAGAAATAAGTATAATTTATTTTTTCTATAAAAAATTGAATAGCCCATTTAAAAAAACCATTTTAAAAATTAAAATTAGACTAACAATTTGTTAATTATTTGATTTAATTTGTATTGTTTTTAGCTATTCTTTACTTTTAATAATATAATTTTTATCTCTTTAATAATATTTGCAAAAATTTAACGTATCAAATCAATCAGTATAATACAATTTATTTTTGTAAAATAAAAATATTCAATAAATTATTTTTTAATTGAAGTAAATATTTTTAGATATTTCTTATTGTTGTTAAATTTTTTAAAATTAAATTATTGATTTTAATTTGAAAAAATATTACTACAATCAAATTTCATGTCTAAATCAAAATAAATATAATTTAATAAGGAATATTCTAATAACATAAAGCAAATTAATTATTTTATATTCAAATTATAGTTAATCCTGACTGGCACTATCTTAGTATTTGAATAATACAACAGAAATATTGGTTTTTATTATCATTTTTAGTGAAATAATCTTTGATACATTATATCTTTCTTTTGTTGTAGTGAAAATTTCTTACATCTTGTTTAGCTGTTTTATGTGGTTTTTATTTGATTGATTTTGAAGCTTTCTTTTTTTCTTTTGAATTTTATGTTTACATAATAAATAAAATACATGTATTAATATCTAAATAAAATAAATAACTAAATGAAGAAGTAAGTAAGTAAATAAATAAATTGATTTTAAATTAAAAAGTATTTGTAATTAAAGAGAGTGTTTATTAAACAATGTAATCTGTTTAAGTAAATTATAAGCTTTAAAAAAAATTAATTAAAAAGTGAAAGATAAAATGAATAATCAAATCTGGATAAATCTTATTTATATTTTGATATAAACAAAATAGATATTTAAGAATATACCCTTCATCATTTTTTATCAGAAATATTAATCAAATTAAAAAAGATAAGATTTTAAAATAAAACATACGCTTACAGGAAATAGTTATTATTTATAAACTACATAATGTATTTATTAAGGTAAATACGATACAAAGAATATTATTATTTCTGATTACAAAATTTTTGATTGATAGAGCTAACTATCTATCCATTTTATATTTGGTTTATTCAATTGATTTCCTTTTTTTTAACTATTTTTCATTCCCACTTAGAGATCTTTTGATCAACTGTCTTGAAAGGTCCCCAAGTGCAAACTCTAAGTCTTCTTTTGATGAATTCCTTCTTTTCTTCGAAAGATAAATCCTAATTTAAGACCATTTTTTATGCTAAAACATCATAGTTTGCACTTGCTACTAAAACAAACATTTCAAAGACTTGAGTATCCTTAAACATAGCTGCTTGCTTACCCTTTTTGTACTCTTCCTTGTGCTTCAAGTAGAGGTCGTAATTCTTTGTCCAGTGTACTCCAGGATATTAGTGGTGGACGACGTGGTAATCTTCGTTCAAAACATTGAATACACCATCAACGATTGTGACACTGTTAATATATTCGTTTTCAGGATCTTGATCATCAATGAAAGCGTGCCATGCCCAGTTGATAGCAGAGAGAATGAAGAAATTCTCAAAGAAAGGATAGATAACATACCAAAAAGTGAATGAGGTGTTAGTTAACTTTAATACTAAGAAGACAAAAGAGAACCAATAGAGAGATCCAAGGAACATCTTGAGACAAATGCCATACTTTCTTTCCTTATAGAATTGAATGATAGTAGAAATATTCAAGGAATATAAAGCAAATCTAGGAATATATCTAATCCAGTTGAGCCAGGAGTCTCTTGGTCTATCAGAGGTACTGACAACATCTTCTTCTCTGTTATCATACTTGTGGTGGTTGATTGAATGTCCATAGACGAAGCTTGCTGGTAAGACACCGTAGAACAAACCAATCCACCAGTTAAATATCTTACTTAAGAAAGTATAAGGTTCCTTGTAAAGGCCAGCTCCCATATGTCCTTCTTTGTGGGAAAGGGCATAGCACCAGGTGAAGTTAATTAAATAAGGACCAAGTCTGAAAAGATTGTAGAGAACACAAAGGGTCCAACTGAATCCATTATTCATGTGGTCATTCAAGCAGTAGAGGAATGCAATTGGAAGAACTACAGCTAATAAAATGATAACATTGATAGTGTAGGCATCTTCCTTGTAAGCAACAAACTTTTAATTAAACTTCTCAGTTTTAGAATTGATCCATCTAGAGATAATAAAAATAATACCAGTACCGTTTGTACCTCTAAAACCTCTGTCGATCAAATCCCATAAAGTACTTAGAATAACCAAGAAAATGACAGGGGAAGAAATTATAGTACAGAAAATACCAGCTACCAGCCAGATAGTTTCACGAACTACTGCTTTTTATGTTTGCTGGGTTGGTACTGTCTAGTCTGAACTCTTGGGTTAGGATGTTTCTTTTTTAGAAGATTCTACCTTTTTTGAATCTGTTTTCATGCTCATCACTTTGAGTCTTCTTTGCTTTTTTCCTTAATTTTGTTTTTATATATGAAATATAAAAAGTTATTTATAATTTAAAATATTCGTAAATACTAATCAGATTAATTCGTTTTTAAACTGAGAGAATAACTTTTTAAATAGAACTTTTAATCGATCAATCAATTTATAGATATTTTTTATAAATTTTATTAAAGAGAGAAATCAAATTTTCACAATATCTTTCTAAAAGCAAAATGTAATATTTTGAGAGAGAAATATTCTTACTGAATTAATCGCATATTCAAAGTATCCTTATCTTTTTTAAATTTTTTTTGCTTAAGAGTTAAACTAGATCACCAACCAATTTTTCGTAAGCAATTTGTATGTAAAAGTAAGCTTTTTCTTGATTCAAAAAATATCAACAGACTTTATTCAGTAAATATGTTTTTTTTAATGGCTAATAAAATGATTTACAAATGTGATGATTTAATTAATTTCCATAAAATAAATAAATGGGAGAGAATAAAGTTACATACATACAACAGGTAGATAAAGCAAATATAATTTTTTTTGAATTTTATTCTTATATAGTATGGGTGGATCTTTTTGCAATTATCGAACAGAAGTTATTAGATCAATTATATAATATTTTTAAAAAAATATTGATGCGAAAGAAAATTAATGTTAGAATCTTCTGACATCACCTACAAATAAATATTATCCTCTCAATAAGATGTAATTAAAAAAAGGAAAAATGTATTGAAAATTTTCAAATTCTAATGATTTATCTAGCCTCCCAGTCAAGAAATAAAAGATATCAGCTACAAATAATTACTTTTAAAAAGCTTTTTGTTCTATGCAATTAAATTTAATAATTCAGATTTCTCTGAAAATACTTCGATAATATCTATATATTTTGTCAAAAATGTCTGATAGCCAAACAATACATATATATTTTTACTTGATTAATCTCTCCTGTCTAATATTTAGGCATAATTATATATTTAAATACTTTTTCTTTGGGTAACTCCTCAGAATAAATTTTAATCTTGTAACAATCAATAAATATTCAAATAGATTCACGTAATTACATAAATTAAATCCCACACTTAATATTTAATACTTTTTTTAATTACATTCAACTCTTTAATAATAGCCAAAAAGTCAATAGTAATCTAAAAATGCTTGATATAATAATATTAAATTTTTTTAAATAATATTAATTCAATCTTCTAAGGTATTAAAAATTAAGTGCAACAAAAAACAAATTTTGAATTCATCTATAATATAAATACAATTCAGTCATTTTTTAATAAAGAACAAAATTTTTTTAGACCTCCTCAGATTTTTTCGCATAAAAGAATATATTGTTTTTATTTTCTAATCTGCTTCATTAAATACATTTATTCATTTAAGCATTTTCATAAACTGAATTATAGAAAGGCTTTTATTTTTTCTTTGAAATTGTATAGAGAATAATAAAATCAGCAAAATAATTTAATTTTTCTTTTTTTTAATTGTACCGCCCGCCTAGCTCAGTCGGTAGAGCGCAAGACTCTTAATCTTGTGGTCGTGGGTTCGAGCCCCACGGCGGGCTAAATTTTTTATTTGATTTTTTTAAATTAAATTCAAAATAAATGAAGAAATAAATTAAAATATATTTTCTCTTTTCTCTGAAAATTAAAAAAGTGAAAGAAGCTTAAAATTATAAAAATAAGATATTTTTTTTTATCATAAAAATATTAAGTAAAATTAATAGTGTTACAATTAGTTGATAGTAATTTTTTTTCAAATGATATCAATAAAATAAGGTGATATCATCTTAAATAGAAAGAAGCTTAAAATAATGAAAATAAGATATATATTTTTATCATAAAAGTATTAAGTAAAATTAATAGTGTTACATTAGTTGATAGCAATTTGTTTTCAAATGATATAAATAAAATAAGGTGATATCATCTTAAATAAATAATTAGCTAATAATATTATTATTACGTATTTTGGTTGTGGTAAAATCAAAGTTAAAAAATCATTCAATCAATATAAATTTATTGACAAAAATCTAAAAATAGTTAGTTTATTTAACACTTGATTATTTTATAATCAAATGAATAAGCTTTAATAAATATAATTCAAGTTTGATGACAGAGGATTGATGATGCTTAATTAGGTGAGCATATTTGTAGTTACCTTTGTGAGTTTAGGCTATGGATTAATTGTTTACTTCCACTTTCTAGCATGTAATTGCCTTAATATTCAAATTCCTGGCTTATAAGAAAAGATTGAATAAAAGATTTAGCAATATGGTTTAGCTGCTATTGCATAAATGGTTTTTGATTTGATTACTATTCCCTTAATTTTATACAATCTATCTCGCTTGCTCTATCGCAAGTAGATTCACATTTTTTTTGAAATCATTTTTGTCATAGCTCTTTTTATGAGGATACTAGCAGGTTCATTAATTTATTACTTCAATCTATAAAAAGATGAACTTTCTTACATTTCTTTTATTACTTTCTAAGATTATTGCAGTAGCTTCTTAAACATTACTCAAGATCTTTGCAATGTTTTAGAATCAATAAATTCATATTCAAATTCTAACCTCTCATTGGTTTCTCTTTCTACTCTGAATTTGCTATTCTTTTTGATTTTTTACCATATTAATTATAAAGAAACTAAAGCAAAGCATAAGGATTTAGAGTTAGAAATGTAAGAAGAAAAAAATAGTTGATAAAAAAAATTACAAATTAATTATCCTTAAACTAAAAAAATATTTTAAAATGTAAATATTATTAATATCTTTATAAATTATTATAAATAATTTAATAACAAATTCTTTGTTGAATTAATTATTCAAATATAGTTCCATTAAAAACTAAATAGATAAATACTCAAAAAATTAATAAAATTTGCTTTGTTTGATTCAATTTACCACTTAAAATTATTCTTAAAATCACATATAATTTAGTAATAACTTCCTAAAATATTTCTAAATTAATGACTGCCTATTATAAAAGTTGAATGCTCATTAAATTGCCTTTCAAGTAAAAAATAAATAACCAACTGTACCAAATATATATCTCAATAAAAAATTAATAGTAAGTAGGTCTTAATAATTTGTGGAAGTTTTTTATTTGTTAAAATAAAGTTAATTATTAAATTATTTGTTAAATTTTAAAAACTCTATACAGCTTAATAGTAGTTGAGTAAGAAAAATAAGTAATAATAAAATATCAAATTGTTTATTTATTGTATGAAAAATTGTTTTTATATTTTAAAAAAATATTTTTAATCATTTGTAAATTACAATTTGTTTTCATTTTAAACTTAAAACCCACATTTCTTTAAATAACTTTATAAAATAAGTCATTTTTTTAATTTAAATAATGAATTAAATAACTTGATTAATATTTAATTCAATTTAAAGAAGACAAAATTTTTTTATCTATTTCACTCATATTGCGCTCATTCTAGCATTTTGAAATAAACTGTTTGATACACTAATATTATAAATCTTCTGACTACAAAACTGTAAATTATTCTTCAAAGTGAGTCATTTTTTTTTCATTATCTTTGTTTTGTTAATTAAAAATTGATTAATTATTGATGTTATTTCAAATATAAATTTTACATAGCTAAGTGACTACACTTTCTGTATTGTCATTTACTTTGTCGAAGAAATTCTATGAACAACCTACAAATTTTATGGCTGCCAGTTAATCTTTGTCTAGGATAATCATAATAGCCTTTTTTAAGAATAGAAGGTCTTAGTATATTTGATAGATATCTAACTCTTTATTCAACTATTTTTCTATGATTTTTCTTTCATACTTACAGATTTTTACATTCTAATGACTCTCCTGTTTCTTCTTAAACCAACTTTTGTATAAATATCTTTATGTTAGAGTAATTCGATAAAATAAATATTAGGTTTACCTTTTAGAAAACAGTATTTTAGAGACTTTCTATAAATAACTTTGATCATATATTGCTTTAAGCGCCTAGATATTTTTATTTGTATCTAGCCTTTATTTAGATTTGATAGACTATTCACTTAAAATGGATGACTCATTTAATTTAGGACTCTTAATAGTTAAGAACACATTTGAATTTTTTAAGTTGGTATTAAATTAGCTGACGTCAATCGATCTTTTACTCTTTGTTGCTTAAGATTGGTAGCGCTTAAATTAAATTTTTTCAGTTTTTTCTTAAAATTAGGTTGATTAAATGTTATTTTTTAATAAGTCATGATTTGTTTATTCTTATAAAGGCTCTTAATCAGGGTTTTTCTTAAAATCAACCAATCTGTTATTTTAAAGTAATTACATATATTTACCCTAATAAAGGTTTTATAGAATTAACATAAAGAAGTCTCTTCTGATGGAATTAGCAGAAATTGACCTCCCAATAACTCCTAAAAACATTAAAAGAGCTAAAATACTATTTCCTAGAGCTAAAATTTCTGGTATGGTTGGGTATTATATTTTGATTTCTTGCACTATCTCATCCATAAGAATTTAGACAAAATTATATCCTGTGAGTCCAATATATTATTAGCTATAATTCCTATCATAGGATTGTTAGATTACATCATACTAAATAGGAGAAGAAAAGTTTGTCTCTTATAATATTAATAATCCCTACTTAACAGAAGTATTTTGCTTTTATGTTTTGATTGTAGTTTAAATTAATTAGCTAGCAATAGTATAGATAAACACATTTCTATAATTGACTTAATTTTGCTTGGTCATAATATTAAATTAAGATGTGAACATTCTTAGTCTTAATCCAGAATTTTAGCCATTCATTATTTTGTCAATTTCATCTTAACTTGCACAATTATTTGGAGTATCTGTTTTGAAAAAATCAACATCTAAGCATCCATAAACTTTAATGCCTATAAATGACTAAATATTATCTCTATTACTAAGAATCAATGTTTAATTGCTAATTTACGAGAAGTCAAGGCAATAAAAATCTTGAAGTTCTTTATCAGAGCACTTAATTACATTTAATGGAATAGTTAATTCATTAGTTTTATTAGCATCAGCATAATAGTAAAAGCCCATCAATACTACATAAGTCTTGTTATTTTATGCTTGAAACTAATCAATATTGATATTAGTATCATACTCATATCGAAATCCTACTAATTTAGAATTTAAATCTATTTCTATCTTATCTTAAGTGATTATATTCTGAGATCTATAAGTTGGCTCTATTTCATTATTGACATAAATGTATAACAAATAAGAATAATAGCTAGCTGCAATGATTGTAATAGCTAATGTCAAGATAGCTCCTGATATAGTTCCTTTTTTTATCTATTGCTAACCAACATTGAAATTGAAGTGCTGCGAAAATAAATCAATTTTAGAAAAATTCATTTGCTTTTTAATTGTTAAAGAATTTCTTTTTTTATGATTTTTTTTAATTAAATTAATTAAATAAGCTCAAAAAAAAACAGAAATGCAATTAATTGTGATAACTATTGAGTTATTTTTGTTGTATTGCTTAATTTTAAATTTTTACTGAATTATATTTGGATCCATAAAAACTGCAAATGTAGTATTATTATTTGTATTTTTTAAGCTAAATTTTTTACCAATCAATGAATTAAATGAAAGTCGGCTCTTTGTTGCATAATGTTTAAAATAATAAACCTTCTAGAAGTAATAATTAATATTTATAAACTTATGCGTTGGGTGATAATATTAAAGATTATTCTGAGACAAAAATATAATTTTGAATAAGTAAAAGTAACTTAAAAAATATAAAATATTTTTTTTAAATAAAAAAGCAAGTATCCTATCATTTATAAATTTGATTAAATTTTAAACAAGTTTTAAGTTTTCTCAAAAAAGAAATTAATTTTCTTCAAAATTAAGGAGCTATTTTCTTAGCTATTTTTAACTTTATTTATTTATTTAGTTATTTATTTTTTCAAATCAAATTGAATCAATGTACCTGCTTTTTAAAGCAAAATAAAAGTTTCTCGTATTAAATAAACAATATACTTTAAATTCTAATAAATGATACTCATAAATTTTTCAATAAGTATATTCAATTTAAAATTTTAAAAATTATTATTAAATAAATAATCGATCTGGAGGTTAGTTTAAAGAAATTTGATTTTGCATTATTTAATATTTAGGAATATTAATTTAAATTCGAGCATTGATGATTAAATAAAAATAATAAAAATTAATTTATTTTTATTTTTACCTCTTTATTTTTTAAATAGAACTTATATTTTAGAAGAAATAACAATCGTAGATTAGTCCATAAAAATATAATATCAAAAAATTCTATAAAATAGCTTTAATTATTAAATAAAATCAAAATTAAAAGGAAATGACATAAAAAATCTTGAAAAGACAAAAATTATTATTTGAAATAAAATATATTGAGCTGCCCGCCTAGCTCAGTCGGTAGAGCGCAAGACTCTTAATCTTGTGGTCGTGGGTTCGAGCCCCACGGCGGGCTAATCTTTTTTATTTTAAAACATAATTAAAATAAAATTGTAAATATGAATCTAAATTAAAATTTCTAACAATAAAAATGAATACTAAAAATTGTCATTAATAAAGAAAAATTACAAATTTATTCAATAAGAACTTATTTTTATATGGACTGATTATATTATTATAAAATTTTTAATTATAGTTAACTCTATTGATATTTTATAATTGATAGAATATTGCTTTATTATTTTATTTTTTCAATTCATTTGATATAAAAAATTGTTTGTTTTTTATTTTGATTAAAAATTTGTAAAATGATTACTATGTTTTTTAGAATAAAAATTTTATTTGTTTTTACATTAAAATTAATTAGGAAATTTTCAAAATAAAATTTTACATGAAAATTATTTTCAAAAATTAATTAAAATATTAAGCTTCAAAAATTATTTTAGTTTGAATAAATTATTTTTTTTAACAAAAAATTAACAAAATAATTTTATAATTTTCTTTTTTTCTATACCGCCCGCCTAGCTCAGTCGGTAGAGCGCAAGACTCTTAATCTTGTGGTCGTGGGTTCGAGCCCCACGGCGGGCTAATCTTTTTTAAAAATAAATTTTTTTTACTCTAAAAAATTAGTATAAATTTAAAACATAAAATAAGTAAGTGTTTGTTTATCAAATAAAAATACCAAAAAACAAATAAATAAATAATTAATAAATAAATAAATATTAAATTTTTATAAGATTTCACTAGTACTAAAACATACTCATTAATGAGTTATTGAGAGAAACATTTTGGGAAACTTATCCAGTGTTTTATTTTTCTAAATTTGGTTTAGCATTATTGCGATTTTAACTCTGAAACTTTTGATTATCATCTTCATTTTAAGTGAAGTTTTCAGGTGAAATATCAATTTAATTTGGTTTTTCATGTTATTTATAAACTATTTTATTTGGAGGTATAAATTGGTCTGACAAAATCTCTACTTTTTCTTATTTTTCAATATTCTAAGTTGTTTCTTGCTGATTGTTAGATAATGTATTTGGATTATCAATTAATTGGTTGTTCTTATGGTTATTGGACTAAGGGGTTTAATTTTTTGGTGTAGCAGCTATTTCAGCGTTATTATTTAAAATCTGAATTTAAATTTATTTCATGTCTTTTACTTTAATTTCTTACTCTTTTTCATTTTCTTGTGGAAAGCCTGACATTGAAATTTCAATTTACTTCATTTCTTATAGATCAAATGTTTGATCATTCATTTCAAACAATCTTTGATTATTAGGGCTAAAAAGTGGGATGCTTATATCTTAATTATTGGCATTTGTGCAACTTAGTCTATCAGTTAAAGGGAAATTTTGATTAGATAGATTTTCTAAAGACTGATTATTAGGAGCAAACGCAGAAACTTTCTTTTAACGTATTTTAGAAGTATTAGTTTACTAATTTTATTGAGAGTTTAATGCTGATAGAATATTTTAAGGCTGTAAATCGCTTGTTTATTTATTTCGATTGTAGGATAAAACAATAGGTTTGCTAAGAGTTAAATTTTCAGTTTATTTTTAAAGTACCTAAATTTGGAAACTTCTTACAATGAATTTTGATTCATCTATGATTTTAACAATTATACTTCCAATATCTTTCTTTTCTGGGATACCACTAATAAGAATCGCTCCATTGATAAGGTCGATTGAATTAATCCAAGATGGTAGCTTTTCATTATCTGTTAGACCTTTTTCAATATAATGTATGTCGAGCAATTTGTGAATGCTGTAACAACATGGGATATCAGAGTTCCTTTCAAAAGCCTTCACAGAGTGAATGAGATGAGAAAAAGTATGGAGGCTTTCTCCTTGTGTAACTTGTAAAAGAGGAGGAGATTTGAGAGTAAAGCCAATAGCTCTTGCTTTAATAGCTTCTTAAAGTAAAGATTCAGAAAACTTTATCTTCTTAGGATTTTTTGTGACAGGATCATAGAAGTGTCTAGAAATAGATCTAAAAATTTCTACCAGAGCAGCCCTATACGTTTTTTCGTTAATTGTGACATGAGGATAAGGGTTTGAGTGGATTTCCTCAAATTAAGGGTTGATATTTACATAAGCCTTGTACCAATCTATATCCAAGTAGTATCTACAAGCCTTTTTTTGCAAAAATTCAAAAATATTTTTAGTAACTTTGTCCTAATGTATTAAAAAGTCAATTAAAAAGCAACAAATAGCTCTCGATAATATTGAGTTTGGATTCAAAAGAGATTAAAGTTATTTTTTGTTGACAACTCTTTATTTCTCATGCAAATTCTCCTATTGTTGTTTGATAAATTTCAAAATTTAAACAAAATTAATATTTCCATTTTCAAAAATTTTTATATTGTAATTTTTTTTATTTTTGCCTATATCATTGTCTAAATACTATAATCTTGATATTTTGTCATAAACTCCTAAATTGTGCTTAATGTTTTCTGCTGCTTTTTTTGACGTTATGTTTAAATACGCTGATTTTCTTTTCTTAAAAATGTTTGATTTGGTCTATAAGAATGGGTCTGCTCTGTTAGCTAAAGAAGAGGTATCATCATTGTTTGTCTTCTCTGGTTTTTTATCAGTCTACGTATCGTTCTTTATAGCCGATTAATTCAATTGCTATTTTTCATTAGTTTAAATTTATCCACTTTTTAACAGTTCATTAAGTTTTGATGAGCTTTCTATTATGATCTTTTTGAATTTTCTATCTACAATGCTCATATCTTCATCATTAATTCCAAAAGGATACATTTTCATGATTACTTCCTCCTCAAAGCTTTATTCTTGAGATTCCTAATTATCTTCTACGTCTTACTTTTACTTACTAGGCCCAAAATAATCATAGCTGGTTACTTAATTTAGCCTCATCAACTCTAAAGACAGCTAATGCAAAATCTCCCCATCCCCAATTTTTTTATGGAAAAAAGACCATAATCTTTCTGCTTAGTCTCTTACATCATCTGTGATTGTTATTTACTTTTTATATATTTCTCCTACGTATGCGACGTCTTTTGAATAAACGTATTATCTCTTAAAGGAGATATTATAAATAAAGTGTTTATATTTGTAGAATCCTAAAACACCAAAAATAGGACCAAAAATTTAAATCGCTAATTAGAAAGCGTAATTGAAAGGTATCCTATTTGGTACTATTACAAATTAGTCTAAGCTGAAAGAGTATCCATCAGTAGCGTTCACTTAAATAGTAATATGATCATTGTATTAAGATGCAGGAGCGGTTCCTGTGAAGACCCTATCGGTAGGAGAGAACTAAACCCAAGAATCCTTAGGAATATCCACAAATTTATTACCCTAATTTATCTAAGCAGTGTACTATAATGAAGTTGAATCCAATGAAGTAAAAACTTCACTGCTGATTTGATATTAAAAGCTATCTTCTATGAAGATTTCCCCTGATGGATATTTAGAATTTAAATCTTTCTGTAAATTTAAAACTTATGAGACAATGACTGGGGCTTACAGAGACAAGAATGTCATACTTTTGTAAGGAATCGTGTTTACATAATTGTAATTGACACCATCAGAAACAGTCATTTAAATTAATATGTTTTCAGGCTTAATAAGTTTTTCATCAATTGAATATTTTATTCCATTTTTTAAAATGCTATTTATATTATCGAGACTGCCTTCTAACTTTAATTAATCTTATGCAGCAGAAATAAGAATTAGTACACTTGAGTAAACTTTATTTACAAACTTAGCTTTATTTGTTGGTATCGTGGAACCATCGCTAAGAATTTCTAGAGATTAGAGTTCAATTGTGATATCATTTTATAGAGAGAATATAATTTGACTCTTATTTTAAAGATCAACTTAAATCGATTAAGTAATATAAAAACTAGTTGTGTAATTAATAATGTTCTGATTTAAAATATACTAGATGAACTCCTTTACAAGACTTAATTTAGGTCCTATCCACTTTGCTAGGTAAACATTTTCATTGACACCAAAGCTAATTTACTAGGAAGGAGTGTAAGAGGGTTGTACGAAACCTAGCTCATCTACATATCCAACAACTATGCATGCTTTCTTAATAGCAAAAGAATCCGTGGTATTTATTTAAAGATAATTATTAACGAAAGCTGAATCTAATATCGATTAGTATGTAGTAAATACTACTTACTAAATAGTATCCACATATTCACCTTTATTGTTTCTTTGAAGTGAATCCTTACTGATGCTAAGGCTCAGTATTTGGGCGGAAGGTTAAAATGTCATCCATGAAGGTAGAGACTAAAGGACATTTTAAAAGTAATACTAAGCCTAGCGAACTAAAATATTTTAACTTTGATAAATTGGAACTAAATGCATTTCTATATGCTAACCAATTTGCAGTGCTTGACCTTTAGGTAATACATTTCTAGTGTACTGATTCGAATTTTATTATTAAGTAAGCACATAAATTTAAGTATGCAATATAATTTGATTTTAAATTTAAAGTAGAAGTAGAGAGAAATTACTTGTTATAAACACTTCAGAATTGTCTTTTGTGACACACATACTATAATAGCCAAAAGCGCTTGGGTCTCCAATAGTTTAAACAACAACAGGATTTAAAATGTCAGTTATACTAACCAAACTGATAGAAGGATATTCATCAGTAGTTGCAAGTACATACTAATCATTTTAAATAATAATTATATTGAATAATGAACCTATAATTTTCACTTAAGAAACCTATGTTAAAGAATAATCGGGCTATATCGAAACTATTATAATGCCTTAATAGGCAGCAGCCAATATACCGTACTTTTCGTTTGAAGTTAATCTTTTAATTAAAAAATATTAAATATATTGATAATTAAAGAAAATAGAAATGGGGAAAAAAATAGATCAAAGTAAATTAAAATAAAATAATTCGGTGTATAATTTTTAAAAAAATAAATAATTAAACAAGTAAATAAGCTAACGATTTATTTTCAAAAAAAGTTGATTTTCAATTAAAGAAATTAAATTCTATTGAAACACTAAAAAGTTTTATATGAATTAATTTTTTTACTTATATTTTGTTTATTTAAAAAAAATAACATTCATTTTTAATATTTAAATAATTAATTAAACGTTAAAGTGATATTTGTTTCTAAAATTGTTTTTTGATGATGAATTTTAACTTAAAAAAATATTTTTTTAATCATAATTAAAATGAAGGAAATTTTATTTTTGATAAAATTCAAAAAAAATCAATTTACCTAAAATCATAGCAACCATCAGTAAATAGTTAAGAGGTAATTTAGGGTTTTAGTGGGTTAGTGATATCTCCAGTTAGAACTCCAAAAGAATATAAAATCATGAAGACATGATTTTCATCTTTGGTTAATGCAAATCTATAAAAGCTAGTATCTCCAAAAGTATATTTTAAAGTATCTATAACTCCAATGATAAATGGGTTCATAGGATCAGCTATTGATATTATGTAGCCATTTATGTAGTTAACTACCAAGCCCAATTAAAAATTTTTGAAAAACTAAATATAGTTGAAATTTACGTAAGGAGAATGTAAATTTATCTTTTCTTTTAAAATAGCTGGAGAGGTAGGATCAGCGAAGTTTACTATTGAAATTCCTAATCCTCCTCTTGTTAGATAAGCTGTGTTATCATCTGCAAGGAAAGCTATTTTGCTTACTGGAAAATAAGGATTTTATTACCTGTAAATAAATGAAGAGCTCTCTAAAATACCTTGCCCTGAATATTTAAAAACAGCTGCACCATAATCAGCTCTGGCTAAAAATAATTCCTGCTTGTTCTCTTTGAGAGTGCATTCAAAGTCCAAATTTCCAATTATGGGATCCTCTTTAAAAAAGGTATAATAGGTTAATTAATATGTGTTTAAAAGTAAATTTGGCACATCCCTATTAAAGTTTGGTACTGTTCTCTAAAATATTTATAATGTGAGGGAATTTGTATAAAAGAGAAGATCTTCTGAGCTGTTTAAAATAATGTCATTGCAATTTGAATCCACAAAAATATTTTAAAGAATTTAAAAACTCTTCTGTTTCATGTCATATAAACGAACTCCAACTGACCTAAACTAAGAAAACAAATACCTTCTGTCGTGAGTTAGGTACATATGTCCTCCTAATCCCTGGTTTGGAGTAGCATCAATAGGTTGAAAGATGGTAGGAGTGCAGACTTATCCTCCACCATCCAAAAAAGCCTTAGCACTAAATAGAAAAATACCTCTATAAAGCATCATGATTGCTATTGTATTTTCATCGATTAATTCGAAATAGCTAACATCAAAGAAAGTTGGTTTGAGATAGCATGCTAAAGTGAAAGTTATGTTATCAATATCTAAACCGTTGTTAATTATAAAATACTATACGCCTACATTAGCAGTAGTGACTAAAGCGAACGTGTACTATCTTATAAATTCTATTTGATATGTGTTTAATCCATTAACATTTACTTCTTACAGATACACCAAACCCTACGATGGGTTCCTGAAATCAAAAATCTAAAACATGGTGTAGCACATCAAAAAGAGTACATTGTTGTCTACAGGCCAAGGAATAATTTTGTTAACTGGTAAATTTCCTTTAGACATCCCTTATATCGTTATATTAAATGGTTAAATTGCAGTATTTATTCCAAAAAATAATCCTGTTTAATGTGCAATCCACAAATATTGTGTTGTATTGCTGTATGTTATGCCTAGCGTTTTACCTTTGGGGTAGAGAGTACTATTAAATGCTATTTTCGGATTAGCCATATCAGTAATATCGTAAATATACAGTCCACATATAGACATACTTAGAGCAACATAATTTTTTTTATTTTAAGAGAATGGAAAAACAGCTGATGATAAACCTCCTTCACAAAGCTAAGTTGTATCAATAGTTAAAGTAGGTACAGGTTAAAACACTGGAACTTACTATTCATCTCCTGAACTCAACTAAAAGCTTAATGCTTTTGAAATAAAACTTAACAAACATAAAATAAAGCTAATTTTCTTCATCTTCTTAGTTAAAGCTATTGCCTATTTTTTATTATTTTTCTTTTTTAAAACTTCTACTTTATGTATTGGTTTTTAAGAATAATTTTGAGTATGTTTAATTTATTAGTTGAAACTTTAGCCTACTCTTAAAAATTTAAAAGCTCTTAAATTGATTAATTTTTTATAATATTGCAGATTTATAAACAAACATTGGAGAAAATAAAAAATTTAATGACAACGAAACTCTGATACAGCAAGAACAATAAATAAATAAACAAACTACTTTTATATTATTAATTTCTAACAGAAAAAGTTAACAATGTAACAATATTAAAAAGAGCTTATTTTTTAATCCTTTTCCACATATCATTTTAAAAATTTTTTAAATCACTTCTTTTAAAGTAATTTCTTTAATAAATAAGCATGGTCATTGCTGCTACTAAGAATAAAAATTATTTCATTATGATCAAGAAATAAAATTCACTATTACTATAAAATGAGTTAATTATGATGAATATTCAATTAATATTTATTCAAATATTGATTAATGATTTACTTTGTAAAGATATCTATTTTTTTTTAATCATTCATAACGGATTGAATCTAGAACTGTTAATTTTTATTGTTTATAGAAAGATTGATAAGCTTGAATTTTACCAGCCATGAATAAAAAAAAATATAATTTTTTTTATTAAAAGTAAACTGGTATAAATATTGCGTTTAAGATGTCATCACTGATTATAATATTTGATATCAATCATTAATTTTTCAAATAGATGAATAAGCTCCCACAAATATTTTGATTAGTCAATTAACATAAATTATAATCATTAAAACTACTTAGACTACTTGAATCTTAATATAAATGATAATAATTAGGATAAAAATTAACCATTAAAATTTTAAATCGCTTATCATTTTTTAGTTCATATCAATATACTGTAAATAAATAATCAGAATTCTAAATAATAAATTACATTGGGATTTCTAAAAAACATTAATATATTGCTATACCTTGTTAAAATGCTAAAAATATGGGGATTTTAAATGAATTTTTATGTTAAATATAGTGAGAATCTTATAATATCACACAATAGTATTTGAAATTTAAAATAATATTCTAAATTTTATTCTAAGCATTAATTGCCTAATATTTGCTATTTCTACTTTAAAAGGGTATTTATTTTGTGTCGATATTTATCATAAATTAATTAATTTTTGACTTATTATGTATCTGATTGATTTTTCATTCAAATTACTATCCTACATTTATAGTTATTATCAAATAAGTGATAAGTCACAAAAATAGGTAGTTGATTGTAAAATTATTTCTTAATTTTCTTTCTACTTTAGAAAACTTGTAACTGACTTACTTTTATAAGACTTTGGCTACCTTTTTAATAAGTTTTTTCTTTATAAATCTTATTGAATATTTTTTAAATGAAGAAAAATAACATATTTAGGTTTATTAAGGGAACAATAAATTTGATTTAATACTTAATATTTGCAAATAATAATATATTAAAAAGAATTTTATTTGTATTACTCATATTTCAAAAGAAAAATTATGAAAAATTTTTTCATATATCTTATCATAAATAGTTTGCTTATTTATAAATTTATTGATCCATCAATTCTAATAAAAGAAAAAATTTTTTTTACAAAATTAAAATAAAAAAAGTTAATTAATTCTTTTCTTATTATTTACTAATTTGATTACATGCTAATCAATCAAAATTATAAAAAATTCAATTCATATATAAAATTTTTAATAAAATAAAAATACACTTTTCGAAGTTGCAACAAAAAATTATTTTTAAAAAATAAATAATTATACAAATGCCTAAAATTTATTATTAATTCGATGAAGAATAGGTAACGTATTTTAAATTAATTTTTAGATAACCTCAAATAAAAAATAATAATGAATTGGTTAAACTAGCTTTTGCTAAACTGTAAGTTTTAGATAAAATAAAAATCTTCAAATTTTTTATTATTTTGATATACTGGTGTTATTCAATAATTAATAAGCGGTTATTAGTAAAGCGATTTGAGATGTATATTGATTTTAAATATCAAATTAATTCAGAATAAGAGAAATGAAGAAGATATATATAATATATATAATATATATAATGAATAAATATGTAAACATAAATTAATAATAGATCTCTTAATATAAAATTAGAGTTTTTGCTAGCTAATTTACAAGTTTAAAATATTATAAATTTTATAAGAGCTTGTTTTTAAGATTATTCTTATGATTTACATTCAAAATTTCAAAATTTTTGAACTTTTATTTAAGTTGAATAGGAAATAAATACTCAATTTTAATAATTGAGAGTTTTATGACGATATTTTTATTTATTTTTGTCTACATGATTAGTGTTTTAGTACACTTGATTGTTTGCTAATCCTTGTAACTCAATATTCATACTCTTAGAACCAGGAGGTTAATGTCCGAATTAAGAAGGATTGTGTCCTTGTTATCCATATTTGTATCCATGCATTTGGTTTGGTTCTTCATGTATTATTTCAGGAAAATCATTAGAATATAAAGGACTATATTTCCTTTAAGTTTAATAATTATTCTATGGAGATTTTAGTTAGTTATAGAAAATATTATTGTCATATCCTTAGAAAGCACGGAAAGTACCAGTAGAGTTTGATGAATGTCTTCTATGATGTCCAAGTGACTGTTTGTCCTCATCATTTAGAAGTTCTTCTATGAATTTTAAATTTTCATCTAGCTCGTTGTGAGATTCCTCGTGTACTTAATTGTTTATTTCAGATGGTTGATTACCAGTTATATTGATTGAAAAGTTGGTAAAACTTTATGAAATTTAGGAGTTGTTATGGAAAAAAGAATCGTTTTTGAATTGAGGAGGAGATGAAAGGAAACTACTATTGCAACTATTGCTCATTAATTGCTTTTAACCCTGTTGGTATTACTGTTATGGTTCGTATTTAGTATGTGGTGATTACATTTATTTTCCAGCCGCATTTTTATCTCCTGCCTAAGATGATTGACCTTATTATTATTGTACTGATTATCCATAAGGATATGTCTACATACCATAGTTTTATTATGGTTACTAAGAAGAATTTTATTATTAAGTAGTTAAAGTTCCTTATACTGAAGCAGATTGTTAATGAATTTTAGGATGCATAGCACGCATTGTTAATGGGTTCAGCTGAGAATTTTTTGAATAGATAATAAAATTATTTTGCTTTACTAAAATATCTGCAAAAGATTCAGTGTATTAAGTTAAAAATTCATTAAAGTTTTTGCATCCAAATAAACTAAACTAAAATATTGCATTTAGCTTCTAGTTAAGAAGCTCATTAAGTTTGTAAGACATCAAGCCGTATTAATTATCATTTAGAATGCTTTATATTGTGCTAATTACTTTGCTTCTGTAATCATCTAAATTGGAAAAAGTTCTTCCATTTGTCAAATTTTAAGCTTTTTTGCCATAATTATCAGGCTTTAAAGTACAAAATTTTTTATTATAGGAGTGAGGACTTAAATCGCGCTAGTTGTTAACGGTTTAAGTATTTGAAATTGATGGAATATTGTTTCCGGAGTTATTTTAATTTGTATTATTGTTTTGGTTATTATTGGATTAAGGCTATGGTGCAGATTGATATTCTTTACTTAAATTTTATTGCTCTTCCTAATCTTAGACATTAATTGCAGGAGAATTACCAAAGAATTTAGGAGCATTATTTTAAGAAGATTTAGGAATTCCAGATGGAGTAATTTTATTTATTCTGTTTTATTAAATTTACTGCTAACCATTTATAGATCCATTACTCTCACTATTTTGCATCTATAACTAATTTATTGTCTACAAATTTCCACTCAAATTTTGCTATTTTATATAAATATAAATTTAAGTAAAATAAAATAAAAAATACACCTCCTTCTAAAATTAAATCTGTTTTTAAAATTATTTTTATATTATTTTTTAAACTAAGGGAGGTATTTGAAAAAATAAAGCTAAAGAAAATATTTACTTTTAAAACAGCTTATGCTTAAGTAGTGCCATCGTTTTCTATAATCACATCTGCAATAGTTTGTAAAAGAGATTTTAACTTAGGAAAACCTAGTTCATGCAAATCAAAAGTAAATTCTATTTTTTTTTGAATTAATTTTGGTAATCTAGCAAGACTAACTCCTCTTTTATTTTCAAGCAAGATTTCTAAAATTGTTGTTTTGATTAGTTATATTTTTTCTATTTATTCTTTTGATAATTTATCTTCGCTTACAGAAGGTTGCAAAACATGAGATACTGAGGCAGTAGCAGCAGCACCACTATTCTTGATAGATTTTTGTGAATCTGTCCTGTTTGTCATATCTCCTGCATTCACAAGAGAAGTTGTGTTATTTACTTCACTCTCTGCATGCTAATCTAAGACTGTAATATCCATGACTTCATCAAAATCAAAGTTAGTAGGTTTAATTAATAAAGTTTTGTAGTAAACTAATATTCCTCTAGTTATAGCTTCCTAAACAAATAAGGAGAGCTTTCCTAAACTACAACTTCTTAGAGGCAGAGGTCCGCAGCATTTAAGCAGCTAGGCGCAGCCATATCTATTTAAATTATTAAAAGTTAAGTTATTTATATTTAAAAAAGAAAGATTTATTTATTTATATATTTATTTACCTTCCTCCTGGAATAGCTTTATTAATAGATTTTGGTGGACGCACTATTGTTTTCTTAGTAGATTTAGTATGAACATTTTCAACAGAAGAGGTCCATTTGTGTTTTTGTTTTATATTTCCTGCAGAGCTGCTTGTATTTAACGCATTCGGCTCGCTTTCTTAGAAGAATTCTTTAATAAATTCAATGAATATTCTCCATAAATCTTTATCTTCATGCAAAATAGGACCATTATCTGAGTGAATCCATTCAATTGTATCTTTAACATACATAAGATAAGATTCTGTATTATTTAAAGGGTCTTTGAATTTTTTCAATTTCAAATTCAGAATGTTAGGCTTATTAAAGATAATGTCTCCATTAATATCAGCAAGAGATTTAATATATAGAATAACTCCATTCCAATATAACTGATTGATTTTCACTCCATAACATTCCTTGATTCTAGAAAGTACCATTTTTTCGTTTGGAGTCATTTCATCATTTCTAATGGAAATGATGATCCATATAACTACTTCAATCGATATTTAATTTAAATGGATGCTAATATATTGAATAGGATTTGAGTCTCCAAATTTTCTGATAGTGCTATGAATAACTTATTTTTATTCTAAGTTCTTTACTATTTTTTCTATGTTAACAAATTATCCTTTTCCTACTTCTTTTTGATAATCTTCCCTAAATTTTTTACATAAAAATTCAAATAAGTTTAAAAATTCAAAAAATAAATATCATCTTAAATTGTAATTATTCTGAGTTAAAAAATTATTTTAATTTCTTACTTAAATGTTTCTAATTTTACAAGAAGATCTCCTTACTTGGCATGCTCGATAAGTATCTTTTTAGTTATTTCTTACTGAATATCTTTACTATCAAAGTGACTAAAATCTTGATAGAGAGATATCTCTATAGGATTAACAGGGATGTTGTTTGCATTATTTTTTTAGCTCATGAATGAGGTATTTTCTTGCTCATCTCCAAAGCTAAATCCATGATCAACAGAAACATTAAAAGTCTTATTTTATCTAGAAGAGCTTATAATTTCAGAGAAATTTCGATTAACTGGATTTTAAGAAGGAGCCAGGTTAGGAGTTTAAAGCTAAGGATTACTTTCATCGTTATTCATTGTTGGGGTATTTCCATTATTTTCTGGATTGATTTTATACTAATTAAATGAATTATACATATTATATGATTGATTTTAGTCATAAGAATTATCTATCGAAGCACTTACATTTGTGTTATTCAAAAAGTTTCCAACAAAAAATTGTTATTGTTAACCTAAATTTTATCCGCTACTGCTGGCTTATTACAAATTTTATTAGTTTTACTATTAATTTTAATACTGCTGACCATAGTTTTAAGCCATATTTGCTGGTATCATAGGAATTTAGCAAGGACTACTTAGAGGTTACTGAGTTTGCTAAAAGCCTATTGGCTACTATTATTGACCTACTGGTTAGGTGTAAAACTACTAATACTATTGCTATTGTAAAACCTGCTAATTTAAATTTTATTACTATTAATTATTTGGTTGAGAGAAAAATTATGGCTACTAGTCTTGCAAACGAGGAGACTACATTTATTACTACATTTGCATTATCATATAAAGCATTTGTTATTGTTAATTGTCATCTAACTATTTATTACCTCCACTCATGAGCATTCCGCTTTATCCATCAGAAAATGTGAATGTGTCACCTATTTTCTAAGCCATCATATTTGAGTTTTGTCCTTACTACATGAAGTTTACTGATTTATTAGTTTATGAGCTTGGTGTGCCTTACCCAAAAGTCAAGCTTGATAGATTAGGATTTAGCCCATTTGGGGTAGAGGGAAGTTAAAATTGTTGCTATTGCTACTACTACTACTACTACTAATATTGCTATTGATAATTTCCTATCGTTTAATTACCCTATGCATTAACAATGGGTAGATTAAGGGGAGGATTTGCAAAGTTGTTCTACTGCTGTAATTGTTTTTTTGAAGGAGTTATATCTTGATTCTAATTTTGCATTTAAAAATACTATTGCTAATTTTGAACTGCTTGGCTATTGAAATATTGCTATTATTAAACTTGTTGAGTTTGCTAGGTCTAGCCCTTACTTTCCCCCTTTACTTAAATATTCTCCCTTTTATGCAAAAGTCTTTTTCCTCTATTATGAATTCTTAAGTCACACTACTTACAGAGTTTTTATCCACAATTGCGACAAAAAACTGCTGAAATATGTTCATCACATTCCTCACATTCATCATTTTCATTTTAATTATTACCTTAAACATCTTACATCATTAGCGAATTGTTATTACTAAATCCGCTTACATCATTTAAACTTTTATCGTTTCCTTCATTTTCATGCTAGTTATTTGGGTTGCCTTGCTGTATCAAATTAGGATTATCTGCTCATTAAAATAAGTCAAATTAAAAAGAGTTTATCCAAAATATTTATTTTACTTCCTCTGCTATTGTTCAACCTTCCGTTTGTAGAAGTTGGTGTCTCATTATAATCCGCATCACTTTAAGTTCCCACAATTTTGATTTGCTTATCTTGAAAACTCATAGACTGAAATATTTAATTTCACTTAGGATTTAGTTTTTTTCAAAAGTCAATGATATCACTTATCGTGTGATTAATCTGTATACTTGGTGTAAAAATTATGTCTAGACTATTTTTATAATAGCTTTGATCTATTTTTCTTGGTGTTTATTTAATATATTCTTTCTTCTTTCTTATTCACTTAATTTCTTTATTTGTTTGTTTTTAGTTAATAATCTTTACAAAATTTCTTTTCGCTTGTATAGCTACTTAAATAATTATAATAATAAATATTTTTTTGGTTTATAAGAATTATCAATTGAAAATATTATTTAATTGTCTCTTTATTTATTAACAATTAATAGAGCTTCTTTCTGATTCTTCTTAGTAGTCTTTACTAAATCAATTAAATCAAAACCTTTCGTTTCTTTGTTTGATTCTTTGCTAGTTTGCAAAATGAAAGTACTTTATTTGAAATATTTCTAAGATGCTTTTCATAAACAATTAATTATAAAGGCCTTTGACTGGATTTTCTTGAATTGCTATCAATTTCGAATCCAATCTGTCTGTTTCTTTATACAAATTTAAAATTCTTGCTTTTATTTGCTATCAAAGTAAAATTATATTTTTAAATTTAACACTTTTTGGAGATAGTATAGTTTGTGCTTTCTTTTAATAAAAGCAACAATATTGATCGATGATGCCTTTTATTATACAAAATTGCTACTCTTTGTTTGTATTTATTAACTATTAAAGAAAAAAATTGAATTCTTTAAAATTTTGCATATCTACTCTTCAAAATTTTTGATTAAAGTCACTCAGCAAATTAATTTTCTTAAGATTTTTATTAACTTATAAATAATGATTGGTTTCAATGTACTTTTGTCGTTCCTAAAAATAAAATTTACTTTTTTATTTATCAATTTTAATTAAGGATGTTTGTTATTTATCTATCTATTAATCAATCTATCTCAATTATTTTTTCGAATGGTTTTTTTACTTCTAAAAAATATTAAATTTTGTAAGTAAAATAATCATGTAATACATTTTAATTAAATAGTTCCATTTTAAAATGAATTACAACATTTGTTATAATAGTTTTTAAGTGAGAAAAGTTAAAAAAAGAAGGTTTCCATTGAAAAAATAAAAAGATCATCAGTGATGAATTTAAATTTTATCTATAATATTTATTTTATTAATTAATTTACCTTCTACTGGTAGTAAGATTTTTTCAATTTTCTTTTTCTATTACTTTGATATATTCAAAAATTATGTTTTAAATAATAACAATGATAGAAAATAAGTTAATAACGAATATATAATCTTAACTTTTTTATCTACGATGACTCACATTAAGCAAACTATTAAATGAATCATAATTAAAAAGGCATTTTAAGAATTACTTTTCTATATAAAATTTAGATTAAATTATAAAACTATCATAATATAAATAAATACAAACTTACATAATTTAGCAAAATAATAGAAAATAAGTTCTTTTTTAAATTTAAATGTTGAATAAACGTTGATAAATGATAAAATTGTAAATTCGCAATATTTTTTGTAATTAAATTCAATGAATACAATCAAAAAGCATAGAATAATTATTTGTCTAGCAGTGGAACTTTTGATTAATTAGGAAAAGAAAATCATTCAAAATAAATACTACTAAGTATAAAAACAACATTTTATTACAAAGTATTTTTTGCTTTTAATATTTAATCTTTTTATTAAATTGAATTGACTTTGATTGAAGATTAAAAATTTTCATAAATAATAATAAATATTAAAATTGCTTTTTAACACTTTTGATAATTAAACTTCTTTCAATAATTTTGAAAAAAATTAATAATAAAAAAATTGTTATATAAATAATTTTGATATATGAAATTTTACAAATCACAAACTGTTGAATTTCAAATTAAATCTAATCAAAGTTGAATTATGAAAATCAAAAATAAAAATAAATTGTGCAATATTGAAAATTATATTTCAAACAATTTAATTAAATATGTTGTTTAGTTTTTTTTGTTTTCTTCATTTTTTATTATTTATTATTTTTATTTTCTTCATTTTTATGATTTATTTATTTATTTATTTGTTTTTTTTATTTTTTATCTGCTTTTGTGTTTAAGTAATTAATGCTTATTAATTTTTCTCTAATCTGATTCTCTTATGTGGTAAGGTTTGTGCTTTTACAAATTTTATTTTTTTAACTTTTTATTTTATTTTTATTTTTATTTAAATTTTCTTTTTATTTATTTCTTCTTGGTAGTTTGTTAGGTACCTATTTTTTTTTTAAGGAAAGAGCGCACAACACCTCAAGAGCATTTCTTTCTCACTTTTTATGATTATAAAATCATTAAAGGAGTCCAAAATCAAAAGAGGGAATAGAAGAGGTGGAAGAGAAGTGGATGTTTTTTTTTTAGTATCCGGGAGCACCTAGAAAATTTAGCTTTTTTGAGTCCAAAGGAAATTTACATCGAAATCCTGGATTAAAAAACTTAATTTTTAGCCAATTCTCGAGGTCTTTAACCGGATACCCTTTTCCATTTAATGATCATTTGTTAACTATTTAAAAACTTGATGGGGAGTGGTCGCAAAAGTGAATGACAGACTCCGGGTATTAAAAATTTAAGGCGATCATTATAATGGAATTTTTGGATTCGGAAGAATCATCCTAATCTCCACGGTTATGTTGTGGTTTATTTGCTCACTACAAGTAAATGAATTTGGTTGTGTAGTGAGATCTATCTAATTTTTTATTTTTCTAATTATTTAGAAATTAATTAATTATTTGATTTTCCCCTTTTAATTTTTGTAAATATAATTAATTTTTTTTCCTTTAATTTAAATTTCCTTTTTTGGAGGCAATAATTAAAATTGTAGTTAAATAAATAAATATTTAGAAGATAAAAACTTAGGAGCTTATTGATATATACATAATATAGATTTTTTAAATAAAATAAAGAAACCTCATTCTGTATTTTTTTTTTTGATAACATGAACATTTTGAAAACTTGATTTGATTTAAAAAGTATTTTTAGTTGAAAAATATATCATTTTATAACAATAAATAATAATTCTAATTTTATGAACAAATGCTTAAGTTTAATTCAAGTTAATTTATGAATGCTTTACAATAAATTGAAATATAAAAAATAATCTCTTTAAAACATATATATTACATAGAGCAAATAAATTAATTACAAACAATAATTATTTATATCAATTTTTAAAGATATTTTAAAAATAATACTTTAAGTTAAAAATAAAAAAATATATTTACTTTGGTTAATATTTTGAATTTTACAAAAGATTATATTTAATTTAGAATTAAATATCACTAATTAAAAGAGATATCATCAATACTAGGAAGGAATAAAGAATTAATTTAATTATTAATAAACCAAAATATTAATTTTTTTTATATTAATAATGTAGAGTGAAATGCCTATTTAATTTACAAAAGGCGAAATGTAATATATCTTAATAAAATAAAAAGCTTAAAACAGCTTTATTTTTGAGTTTTAGAAAGCTTTAAATTCGTAAAATGTAAAATTTCTAATAATAGATACCATATATTCTCATAATATGTCATTTATTTTGAAAAAAATAAATTTTTAATTTTATTAAATGTAAAAAAACACGATATAAAACTATCTTTTTGTAAATTTGTATGGCAACTTACTCTATCTATCAATTTAATACTTATTTATTATCAAATGTTTGTTTTATAAAATAAGTTAATCTCTAGAATAAATAAATGATTGAATTGGCTATGAATTTTTTCATATAAACAAAACTATTAAATATAATGTCTTACATGTATGCATGAATGTGTTTATTTATTTGGTTATAATTAAGGTATTTAAACATTTTTTAATATAATTAAAATAATTAGCCTAAAGAAATTAAATATTTCTTAAACTAAATGATAAATTTATGTATAAAAAATCTTTTATTATTAATATTATTTTAAATTTTAAATTATTGTTTGTTTATCTTCTTAATGTTTAAATTAAAGAGAGATAATATAAAAATATTGTTAAACTGCACTATTCATTATTGCTTAGCCAGTTTTAGTTTGTTAGTGAGTAATTTTTTTTGTTTATTTAATTATTTACTTTCTTTCTTATATTTTTTATTTAAAATTTCTTTATGGATTTACTAGGATTTTATGATGATAAGAAATCAATTATTTCAAGCAAAAACCATTTTAAATTCATCTGAAATTGCAAATTACTTTAGATTAAGAGAGTTAAGGGTTTGTATTTTTCTAGAAGTTCTTTCTTGCAGAAGTTGTGCAGAAAGAAGGTTGCTACTGTTAGTGTTTTATAGTTATAAAGTAGGTACTTCCGATATTGCTGAGTTAGATCCGTTAGCAGGGTTATCTAAATTACTACTGCTAAAAAGATTTTACAATGTGCTGATTCTTTGATTGTTGAAACCGTTTGAATTAGATTAATTATAAATGTTAGAGTTGTTGCTTAGAGCTTTAGAAAATAATTAATTTGTACTGTAGGCTTTTAATGTAGAACTTTGCTGTTCAGAGCTATCTCTTCTTTTAGAATTAATTGACTCTTATATATTCGATTGTATTTCAGAGACTGAATTTATTTTAATACTGTTAAATGTGTTAGAGCCATATTTTGAATCAACATTCTTGTAGCTTTCTAACTCGCTGATAGAAAACCCTTTTAAGTCTTGAACTCCAAGGGATGAGTCTCTTTCTTTTACTTATCTTTAATTTAAATTTGTAAAATCAGGTTTATTTTCATTATTTGCATTAAAATCAGTCAATCTATAAGGCTGTATTTCAAATCCCTTAGACTCGCTACTAAAGTTAGGCACAAATTTCTTAGTTAAAGGAGATGTAACAGCACTTCCTGTGAATGAGGGTCCACCTTTAGAATTAACTATAGGTGTAATTTTAGGGGATTTTTATTTCAATAAATCTAAATCATTTTCAGACTTTAATTTATCTTTATTATAAAAAAAAAGTTTATATTTGACTTAAATTGAATTTTTTACTTAAAGGAATAGTAGTGTTCTCAGAATGAATTGAGGTGTCTAACCTAACTTAAGAGTGGTTCTAAATTCCAACAATATCAGAGTCTCTCTTAGTAAACTCAGTTGGTTGAGGAGATTTTATTCTATATTTAAAGGTTTCTTCTGATGTCTTTGACATAATATCTTGCTCTTTCTATTGATTTTTTTGATTCTATGTTGTATCATTCAATGAAATTTCTCTCTTCTAAACAATATAATTCTTTTAAGTCCTCTTATTTTGCTCAGTATTAAAATATTCATTCATTTGGTACTAAAAATATTTTTAAACAATATAAAATAAAATAAATTATTAAAATAAAATGTGAATTTTATTAAAAAAATAAAATAAAAATTATTAACAGGTAAATCAGAAACTAAATTTCATTAAAAATAGCATTCTTTAAATAAAATAAAATTTATTTTTTATAGAAAATTTAATAAAAAATTTATTTGAAATTATTAATTCTAAATTATTTTTTATTTTATTTTTTGAATTATTTGAAAAAAATAACTTTAAAATGAATTACATTATTTTTAGAGGAGTTTGAGTCGAAAACGGGTGGTGGAGAAAGGAATCTAATTTAGCTACTATTATTGCTAGCACCTTAGCTAGAAGATCTATCTAAAGTTGGAGAAAGGAGCTTTTTAAGATCATAATTATTTTAGCTGCTTGTTTCGCTATTGTTAATATTATGAGATAGCGTATTTGATGTAAGTGGAGGTTTAGAAGAGCTATTACTATTGCTGTTATTATTGTTGAGGTATTTTTGAGTAATTTATCTAATTTCGAAATCTTTCATAGGAGTATTCATAGCTGATGAATTGCTATCAAATTTATAGCTGCTTGAGTGCTAAAATGAATTTTAATTTTTAGCAGACATGCTGGCAGATTAAGGTTACAGATTTAAATTTATATATCCTTACTCTTAATTACGAGTTGTTGAAGAATTTATAAGTTTAGGAGAAGCGATCTATCTGATGCTTTCTTAAATTCTATTTGTTTTACTTTTGCTAAATTAATTAGAAAATCCCCCTAATGTTTCTTAACTTTGAATTCCCTAAGGAGTATTATCAATTAAATTATTTATATTTCCTATTTCGCTTCGATTTTAAACAGTGTAATTTTAGAACTTTTTAATCATGTCATCTTAATTATTCTACAATGTATTGCTTGAAGATCTCAAACTCATAGGAGTAGGGATATGACTATTTCTTTTAGGTGACACATTTCCCAAATCTTCTGAATTCTGTCTAGGTTTTTCTATTAAAAATGAATTAATTTAATTAAAACTCGTAAAGAGATATTGATAAAATTTATCTATTTTTTAAGCTTTTTCAAGAAAATTTAATAAAATCTCATTAACCATTTTGTTTTTTTAAAGAAAGATTAATTTATTATAAATAAAAGTATTTTATAAAGCAATTAGATAAATAGAGAGATAATTTAGCTTTTATTTTAAATCTAAACTTATATTTTTCAAATTTATGTTTCAATTAATAGGATTTTTTCTTTAAAAAATTACTTATTTTTTTAATCAAAATCTTTAAAGATTTTAAGTGTGCAATCAGTAATGATTATTATTTGGATTTTTATAATCAAAGATAGTTTTTTGTCAAAATGAAAAGTGAAATAACAAAGATATTTTTTGACAATATTCAATGATTTAAATCCTAAAATTATAAAAAAAGATTCACAATTTATTTAGACTAAAAAGCAGATTTTTTGATAGAATAAACAAAATCATTAAAAAAATCTGATTAAAAATTTTCATATTATATTTTAAAGTTATAGAAAGATCCTTACGAATATTGACTTAGTATTGAGAAATAGACAGAGTCTTTATTTTTTCTTCAATTATCTTTTTAACTGGAGACAGCTAAAATATTTTTTTGTTGTTCATAATTTTTTAAATATTTTAGAAGCTATCTAAGCTGAGTTCTATGTCTTTAAATAAATCAATAGTCTAATCTTCTGGATAATTAGTATTGCTGCCAATACTCATTACTATTTAATTTATTTGTAAATTTAGTTAAAATTTGTTTGTCAATAATAAATTTTAAATTACTCCAGTTTTGAAGAAGACCCTAAACAAGATGTTGTTTTTGGTATTCTGATTCATTTTATTTTAAAGGCTGAGCTAGATATGAAAGTATTAGGCTTTTAATATCACTTGGAGATAGTGCTGCCAAGCAATGGCTTGAGACTACTTAATCTAAGTAATGGTTTGAATAGTTCATTAAAGAAGAATAAATAACATCGTACTGCAAGTAAACTATAAACTCGATTTTGCTATTCGAGGCTACTGCTTGAGTATCAAGCTTGTTCATTTCATTTAAATTAAAAGTTTTCAATGCAATTGATTGCTTTTTGCCAATCACAAAATGATCAATGATAAAAGTAGATCTTTGTTTGATACCATTTATCTCTACTGAATAATAGAAGGTAATAATACTGTTTGGAAGGTTTAATACATTTTCTTAACTTTTTAAATTAATCAGCTTCATGTGTACATGTAGCTGTTAATCTTCTCTGATTGCAAATAGCTGTAAGTTGAATTACTTAAAATTAAAATGAGCTGTTTCCTTTTATGTTATTTGCTTTAGGTTTGAGAGCTTCCAGCTAATATTTGGGTGATTCTTAGCTAAAATTATTTTTAAAATAATTAATCTTTAATTTAATATGTTTATTTAAAAATTAGTATTTGGAAATTAGAAATTAATTTTTTTTGAAGGATCTAAAAAAGCATTGTTTTCCTTTTTTTGTTTTGGAATACAGATAAACGATTAAAAATTCAAATTAATTAGATAATAAGTAAGTAACCTTTCAAATTTTAAATAATAAGCTTATTTTACAATTAAAAATTTTTAGTTTGTTTTATTCTCTAATTAATGTGAAATATTATCTATTTTTAAAGTGTTTTAACCAATTTCCTGTAAATGTTTATTTAAAGTAAAGATCAAATATTAAGGTTTACCATTATAGCTTTTATGTATCAGATTTTTTTGGCGAATTTTTAGCAACTCTAGGTGATCCGACTTAATTTTGATGTTTAAAAAAACATCTATAATCTATTTAAGCTGTGAAACTTGGGTGTTTTACTAAATTTTTTGCTTGAAATACCTATCTATAATTTCATCCTATATCTTTTCATTTAACTATCTAATGTCTTGCTGATACTGGGAATAATATTTATCTAAGTTTAATGCTATAAAATTGATTATTTAAGTGAAGAATTAGTAGTAAATGTCATAGCTAGCAGTCTACTACTTAATCATAGAATTCTCACTTCCTTTCAGCTTTTTGTAACAATGCATTAGAAATTCTATGCTGTTTTAAGGTTTTAAGTTATTCTATAATATTCTTGTTATCACTGCATTTAAATAAATATCTGATTTCAAATAATCACAAAATTCTAAATGCTAAAGAACCTCCTTTTCTTTCAATTTGCTAAAATCAGATGCATCAAACGACTACAATTTAATATAAATTTCAAATATCGTTGCATTTACTCTTTCTATTTCATCTCCAAAGTTAATCTCCTAATGTATTTTAATATAAAAATATTAACTGTTGTCTTCCAGCTTTGTATTATCTAATGAAAAATTCTTATATTATCTTGCCATACTCAATAGATTTGAGATAAACTTTATTAACTCTCTTAAAATAGATTGCGACAAAGAAAGAAAAGAAAATATTAAGCATTTACCCGAGAAGGATGACTGGCAACTATCTACTAAAATATAGTTGCGTTCTGAAATTAAAACTGCTAAAATTCATACCTTTATCTCTTTATTATAAGATAAATACTATCTATTCATTTAAAAAGTAGTTTGATGAATGAATGAATACATATTTGCTAACTTAAATATAGAATCAATCTCAAAAAATAAATGAATAAATAAAATTAATTTACTGTGCAACATCTCAATTAAATTCCTAGTATTATCTATTTATCTATCTACTTTTTATATCAAAATCTTAACTTTATTACCCTTTAGAAAAATTATTTGAATGATATATTTTAGTAATCAATCCTATTTATTTATTATATTTATTTTAATGCCAGTTTCCTACTGAAATCTTTTCCTTTTTAATTAAATATACTGATTTTTATATATTGATATTCATTAAGATATTAAACAAATTATATATTTTTTATTCAACCAAATATCTAGTCTATCATTCATTCTATTTCTTTGATTTTTAATTTCTTCTTTTTTCGCAATCCTTTCAAAATTCAATTCAATTTCATTCATAATAATAAACTCCTTTATACATATACATGCTTGAAAATCTTAAAAACTTAATTTAAGATTTCTTTAATTCAGTGCAATCAATCAATTGATTAAGAAAAATGCATTTTATCTTTTTATTTGCTTAAGCAATTGCTGTATTCTATAGATCTTATGTATTTATTCACTTGCTCATTCTATCTTTCATTAATTAATCTGTTGATTGGTTGCTTTGTAAAAAACTTTTAATTCGAAACACATTTATTTTTACTTGTTTACCAATAATTTCACAACATAAAAGATAGTTAAAATAAATGAAATTATACTTTTGCAAACTTACTAATATTTTTAATAATTTAATTTCATAATATTTTCAACAAACAGTATTTATTAAATTATCAACCAACATCATACCACTTTTCATCACTAATTAATAAAAATTCCGACACTAATTTCAATTATAGAAATAAGAGCTAGATTAATTAAATAAAAAACATGGCAACCAAGGTGGGACTCGAACCCACAACCTTCAGATTAGAAGTCTGCTGCGCTACCATTGCGCCACTCGGCTTTTCACAATATAAAATATTTGAAATTATATTTTTTCTTTAAATTAACAAATTAATATTTATAAAAAATGGCAACCAAGGTGGGACTCGAACCCACAACCTTCAGATTAGAAGTCTGCTGCGCTACCATTGCGCCACTCGGCTTTAGACAACAAATTATTAAAATAACACAAATACTTTTGTCATTTTTGTTTAATTTATTTCTTTTATAATGTATTAATGAAATATAAATGATAATATAGAATTAAGGATTTTTTATTTTAATCCAAAATATTTTAAAACTACTTAAAATTTGCAATAAAAAATTCATTGCAATTATTTTTTTTTATGAGTTATTGTATTAAATAAAATTGTTATTCAAAAATTTATAAAAAATGGCAACCAAGGTGGGACTCGAACCCACAACCTTCAGATTAGAAGTCTGCTGCGCTACCATTGCGCCACTCGGCTTTTCACAATAAATTATTAAAATATCGCAAATACTTTTGTCATTTTTCTTAAATTTATTTAATATTTTGATTAAATAAGAATAAAAAATTATCGATTATTTTAAAGATCAATTAAAAATATAGATTTTAATTAAAATAAACTTATCATAAATTTTTAGGCATCAATTATTTGTTATTTTTTTGAAGTTGATTGGGTTAGATCTATTTCTTAATGAGAAATTATTATTATTTTAGTTTTTACAAAGTTGTCATTTTTTGGTTATTTTAAATTTAAAAATCATAAAAAATGGCAACCAAGGTGGGACTCGAACCCACAACCTTCAGATTAGAAGTCTGCTGCGCTACCATTGCGCCACTCGGCTTTAGACAGCAAATTATGAAAATATCACAAATACTTTTGTCATTTTTATTAAATTTAATTTGCTTAATCTTTTAATTAATGATAAAATATTAAAACTTTGAATTATTTCTTATATACCGTAGATTCTCCTTAATTAAGACACTTTTTAATTAAGACACTAAAATTCAAAAATTTTAAAAAGACACCATTTTTCAATCAAACATTTAAAAGTCGAGTGTCTTAATTAAGGAGAATTTACGGTATATATACTTATTAACTTAATAAGATTAATCGAATTTATAAAAATAACAAATTTAATGCTTTTTAAGTTAAAAAATATTTCACCTTAATTATTTAAAAAATTTACTTGTGTTATGAATATATAAAAGTTAATATAATATAATATATCAAGCTATTAAACTAGAGAATTGTTAATTAAATTTTGTTTAAATTATCTGTACTTAAATTTTTTAAATAATCTGATGATGGTAAAATTGAATTAAATTAAAAAATAAAAAAATGGCAACCAAGGTGGGACTCGAACCCACAACCTTCAGATTAGAAGTCTGCTGCGCTACCATTGCGCCACTCGGCTTTAGACAGAAAATTATGAAAATATCACAAATACTTTTGTCATTTTTGTTAAATTTAATTTGCTTAATCTTTTAATTAATGATAAAATATTAAAACTTTAAATTATTTCTTATATATATACTTAACTTATTAGATTAATCGAATTTATAAAAATAACAAATTTAATGCTTTTTAAGTTAAAAAATATTTCACCTTAATTTTTTAAAAAATTTACTTGTGTTATGAATATATAAAAGTTAATATAATATATCAAGCTATTAAACTAGAGAATAGTTAATTAAATTTTGTTTAAATTATCTGTACTTAAATTTTTTAAATAATCTGATGATGGTAATATTGAATTAAATTAAAAATAAAAAAATGGCAACCAAGGTGGGACTCGAACCCACAACCTTCAGATTAGAAGTCTGCTGCGCTACCATTGCGCCACTCGGCTTTTGACAGTTATTTGTGTAAAAAGCAGAAATACTTTTGTTGTTTTTCTTTAATGCATTTTAAATTAATTATTTTGATTTAGTATAAAATACTATTAGAATTATAACTCTTAATACATTCTAACCTGCTTAATTGATTAAAAGAAAAAGTTAAGAAGAATAATAAACAAAAGATTAGATATATTTAAAGTAAAACAATTTTTAATTTCATGGAAGATAATTTTCTTTATTAAAACATTATATATGAATAGCAGATATAACAAAGCAGATAGATATATAATGATGAATTCATGAATATAGACATTCTTTTTTAATTGAAAATAGAGTATTAAATACTTCTATTTCGATATTTATTTTAATAAAAATATTATCTAATAAATACTTTTAAACATATTAAAAATATTAAAAAATGGCAACCAAGGTGGGACTCGAACCCACAACCTTCAGATTAGAAGTCTGCTGCGCTACCATTGCGCCACTCGGCTTATTACATATAATTTTTGGATATTCAAAAATACTTTTGTTGTTTTTGTTTGACTCTCTAATTAGTCATTTCAATTAAAAATAGTAAATTAGAAATAATTAGAATGAAAAAGTATTAAATTATTAAGCAACCAAATTATTTGAAATGTTTTATTTATTAATTTAAAGTATTTTTTAATTAAAAAATTTGTTAAAATTGCTAAGTTGAATCTTAAAATCTATAAAAAATTTTTGATTAATTTTCTTTAGGTAAGAAATATTTAAAAGTATTTCTATTAAATTTAAATTATAAATTCTAAAACTTAAAGCAATAGATAGATAGATAGATAGATAGATAGATAGATAGATAGATAGATAGATTATATAGATAGATAGATAGATAGATTTATTAATTTTATTTACTTTTTGGTCAAACTAAGCTTGAAAATTTCTAATTACAATATGATGTTTATTTTTAGTAATTAAAAATAATTTAAATGGGAAAAATATAAAAAATTGGCAACCAAGGTGGGACTCGAACCCACAACCTTCAGATTAGAAGTCTGCTGCGCTACCATTGCGCCACTCGGCTTTTTCCAACAAATTACTCTATTTGCAAGAATACCTTGCTTACTTTCTATTTATTTTATCAGAAAGGAAAAAGATTTTATAATTGATAAAAGATATATTTAAAATATAGAAATTGAAATTGTATATCTAAAGATATAAATATAGATAATTCATTTGAAGTTAAAATCTTCAACAAAATTAAAGTAGGTTGAAATAATAAGTTATTTTATCAAAAAAAGAAAAATCAAAACTAAAATAAAATATTTCTTTATTTATATTTTTTAGAATAAAATGATTTGATATATGAAGTTTAATTTTATTAAACACAAAAAAAATTTTCATTGATATAAAAATAAAAAAATGGCAACCAAGGTGGGACTCGAACCCACAACCTTCAGATTAGAAGTCTGCTGCGCTACCATTGCGCCACTCGGCTTTTCACGGACTAAATAAGTTTTGCAAAAAAAAAAATTTGTTTTTTTTAATATCAAATAAAAAAGAATATTGATTAAATAGAAAAAGTAAAAAGAAAATATTCTGCCTTACTTTAATAAAAATATCAATTATTATTATTATTATTTTAATTTCTGAATTAATAGGTTTTCTTGTTCTTGTAAGATAAAAAAATATTAAAATTATAGAATATGAGTTCAGTTGAACTACGTATAAAGAATTATCACTACTTACCTCATGAGAGTATTAAGCTTAAATATATTTTATTTATTGCATAAGTGAAGGCTTATATTTTTCAAATTAAGTAGATGGTTAGTAGAATCAGGCATAAACTAAAATAATGAATTAATATTAGCAAAATGCTGAAATTTACAAATTTAATAGGTAAAATCTTTTAAAATAGTGAATTAAGCAGATAAAAATAATTATAAACAAATTAATTGCCATTTAAAATTAGGAACTAAAAGGACTCCTCTCAAGTTAAGAGCTCATTAGCTCCTTCTGAAAACTAAGAAAATGGATTGGATTATATAATCTATAAAGATTAAGTAAGCAAATATATTAGCTGCAAGTACCCAGCTATGCCTGATAATGAAGCGGAAAAAATAATCAAACCTCCTACTGAGTAAAATATTAATACATATTTTCAATTAAATCATGAATTTGAAAATTTAAACAAAAAGGGATAAATATAAATACAGCTTAAAGTAATGCTCATATCCTAGGAATCTTACAACAAGAGACATTATAGGTGCTGTACCTGGTACTCTTAAGAGCAAGGTTGTGCAAAATTTTGAAAAACATCATATGATGAATGATCAAAGTAATAAAATATTAGATTAATTTCATTTATTTACATTATGTAAAAGAAACATTAAATATCCAATATTTGATTGAATACATTGATTTAGAAGTATTAAAAAATTAACTTTTGGTTTTTGTGAGTTTATTAAAATTTATTTACTTTGGCTGAATACCATTCATTCATTTAATTACATATTTAATAATAATAAATATTTTTTTAAATGATAATCTAAGGCAAATAAATAAATAGTTAGCAAGACCAAAATCTTAAAGATGTAATTATTCTAATTAGATAAAATTATAAAATTGACTTTTTCTAAATGAAATAATTTCATAGGACTATGAATAAAATGATTATTATAGCTCTCCTTAAAGAAATGAAAATTCTTAATAATATAATAGTATTAATAGCAAAACTGATATCACTCCAGATAAAGAGTAAATTTATTTTTCAGCTCAAAATTTATATTAATTTTGAAACTAATTAAATAGTTCGTATCCTTACAAATATGGAAAGAAGTAATTATTTTATTTTAATTTTAGCAACAAAAATATTAAAAAATTCAATATAAATAAATCTAGTATTTAATACATTATGATTTGTAAATCAATTTAGGTATGTTTTCAATGAAGATTTTAATAAAAGGAAGGCTTATGATAAATCTTATATTCAGGAAATAAACTAAAAGCTTCCTGATAAAATTATACATTCTCCTGATTTAAAAAAGCAAAACGAGGATCTTGAAAATAATTTCAAGCAATATCACTCCAAGAATGAATCAAAAACGTTAGAATCAGAAAGTAGAAAATAATTTATTAAAAGATTCTTTTTTAAAATTTCTTAAAACAAAAAGCAAATTTGTAATATAGAATCAATGAAAGGTAGAATAACAGTCCTCCATAGAAACCATACTATGAGTAAACAAATAATGTAATAATATAATTTATTTAATTAATTTAAATTAAAGCAATAAAAATAAAGAAGAAATGAGTAGAAATCAATATTTAAATAATGGCTACTAAAATGAAAATCAGTAAGAGTTAAACTAGATTTAAAAAAGCAAATACGAAAATGTGAATTTTTTGATGTAATTAAATAGTTTTTTATATTAATTTGTTAATTTTAAAGTTATCTGAAGATGAAATCTAAAAACTGATTAATGAATATCAAAAAGGTTATACTTCAAAGCTAGTTAATTAATACTAGGCCAAAAAATATGATATCATCAATTTTTATAATAGGGAAGATTGGAGAAATAACAAAAATCCAAACTATGTCAAAATAAAAAGCTTTCCTAGAACTAATGTATTTACTTTCTTAGAAAATGGTGATGTGAATTTCAATTCTGCAGAAAAAAGAGTTGAAAATAGAAATAAATTCACTCCTTAAAAGTTTTATTCAGATTAAAAGCAAAGACCTTATTTAGAAGAGGACTATATTAACAATCATATGAATATAGAGAACGATAAACTTCCAAAAATAATGAATACCAATAAATCATATGACAGTCAATAGCTAAATAAGCATCAAAGAAATCTAAGTGCAGCACATAATAAATATGAAAATATAAGTAACTATAGTAGTAATCAATACGAAAACTATAATTTAAATGATAAAAAAGATATTTTAGATTACCAACTCAACTTATAAAATAATTAAAAAAATGAAATTATGGAATCAGATAAATATCAGTAACCAAGTGCTTTATTATCAAAAAAAAGAAGTATATCAGTTAACAACGCTTCATATAAATATCCAGGTAATATAAAAAACATTTAAATTTATTTAAAATTATTATATTCTAATAATGAATTAGATGACTTCCATCAAAGAAGACAATATGAAGATTTATTAGCAGCAAAAGGAGCTTATACTTTAAATTAGAAATAAAGCAATAATTATTAGTCAAGAAGACCTTATTGAAGAAAAATAACATAAAAACATGCAAATTTTCCCTTTTATACTATAAATAACTAAAAATTGTAATAAATAAATAATTTGTTTCTATTAATGTAAAAAAATTAAAATTTTTGATGTAAAATTATATTTAAAAAAGTTTTGCAGACATCCTAAAAATATTTCATTTATTTAGCTTTTTAAAAATATGAAAAGAACATAAAATAAATAATCTTTGCTTTTAAAAAGAAAAAAAGAAAAAAGTAATTTTATGATGGGATTAATAAAATAAAATCCTAAAAAATACAATTAATAATAGGTAATAATAAGTAAATATAACGATTAATTCAACATCAAAAATATTACACTTTATTTATAAAAAAAGATAATATCTCACCTCATCTGCCTTTTTAAAAAAATATTGCGTAAAATATTTAGCTCACCTTAATTTTCTTACAAATGAATGGTTATAAAAATGCTTTTGAGTTTTTACATTTTTATACAAATTTAAAAAAAGAGATGAATTAGAATTCATCAGAATATATTTGAAATATTTTGGGAAGATAAATAGTAATTCGAATCTTTATTTTTACTAAATTATGAATAAATTAAAAACAAAAACTTTTGATTGATTGATTTAAAAATGCAAAATATATTGTCAATTCTTTAAGATTTTTAAAAATAAAGCTAATTCCTTTAAATAAAGAAAATCAAAGAGAAATACTTTCTAAGCTCCGTCAATGATACTATTTTGAAATACTCAGATGACTGGTAAACAGAAAGTACTTACTAGGATATAGAGTAAGGATAATAAACAGAGAATGAAATAGAGATAACTTCATTGTTTATGGATTTCAATAAATATTTTATGAATTTATTTTAGAAACTGATTCGTTAAAATTAAACTCTAAAGATGTTAATAACAAACTTATTAAGAATCTAATAAAAATCTATTTTTGATTAAAATACAGAAGAAAGATATCAATCTGAAATAAATCGCTTTAATCAATCCCTAGAGGAAAATGAGCTTTTACAAAAATATCCTGAAAATTATTAAACTTCTGATAAGTTGCAAGATATCATTAACAATTATCAAAATTTAATTTATATATTGCTTGAATAAGAAAGTGTTTAGATATTATTTAAAAATCCACTTAATATAGACTTTAATATATATAAATTGATATAATTAGAAACTCTCATTTTAGGGTACACTTATTTTAATGCAAATTGCACTTCACGTCTTCTTCTTGAGAAATAAAACTATTTTGATACAAAAATAAAATGGCTATTAGAATATGAATAGTATTCAATTTTTGTCAATGATTTAAGATTGGAAATAGGAATTAGTTCATATGGAAAGTGTGATTAAAATGATAGCATAAGAAAAAATATTAAATTACCTGAGATTTAAGCAAACTATATTACTTTATTTGTAGATGTTGATGGTTCTATAGTTTATTAAATTGCTATTGATTTTGCTTTTTCAGAAAAATTTGACATTAAATAAAGATTAAAAGTTCTCATATATTCAAATGCAGATTATCTAGGAAAAGAATTTTATTGTTCACTAAATAATCTTAAATAAATACCTAGTATCTTAGATGATGCCTACAGCTTTATAAATTCTCCTTTTGATACGAACGAAGATATAATTGAGTTATTTTTTGAAGACTAATATATTCTTATGCTTTCAGCATTATAAATAAAAAAAGTTAATTCTGTCTTGCATAATTCAATTTAATAAATTCTATCTGATTTATTAATAAATTGATTAATAATATATAAATTATTTTCAATAAATTTAAACTTGTTATGATAATTCTTTGTAAAAATGTTTTTTTTTACTTGAACTTTACAAAACATGTTATTTTTCTAAAAAAATTTTTGTTTAAAATATTAATTAAATTCTTGATTGTTTCTTGACAAATATTAAATTATGTAAAAAGAAAAAATAAATGAGTAAATTTAGTACAAATTATCTTTTTAAAAATATTTTTATTGAATTTAAAACTCAATTTTCTTTTAGTTTTTATTAAATGAAAAATAATTTAAAAATTTAAAATAAAAAAACTCTTAAATAAATAAAGCAATCTTTCAATTGATTTATTTTATTATTTCATTATTTTAACAAAGCATTCAATTACATTAAAACCTTATTAATATTTTATATTTTGATTTGAAATGCTTAATTTTTTAATTATATGATTTTAATTTCAAATTTAAAATTATTTTATTATTTAATTACTAACTAAAGATATAATTAATCCTACTTAAGCAGTTAATTAAAAAATCTATAAATTATGATTTTGTAGAAGAAATTCATATCAAAAATTTCGATTTTAAGAACTGAAAGAAAAAATTATAGAAAAATATTTGATTTGAATTTATTTTAATAACTTTAAAACTTTCTCATCATTTCTCTAATTTTGTACATGTGATTAATACTTTATCTAAAGAATAAAATATTATTTAAATTTTTATAATGAGACTTAAATAAAGCAAAAAGATTATTGAATTATTATGTATTAGCATTTTATAATTGTATAAATTGTTCATAATTTTTATAATATTTTCTTTTTGAATATTATTAAAAAATTCTAATAAATGTGGTTAAGGCATGACTAAGTTTTTTGATTTCTAATCAGTTTTTATAAATATTGTAAATATATTATTTAAAAAATATATCTTAATTTCAACTAATCAAATAGATTTATTCAATAGAAAATATAGAACTAAATTCATAAAAAAAATGAATTCATTTAATAGTGACAACTTGCTTTAAGAGTTAGTAAATGACATATAAAACAAATAATGCTTTGATTGCGGTGCTTATGAAAATACTTAAACATCTTTGAATAATGGAATTTTCTTGTGCTTGAAATGCAGTTAACTTCATAGAGGATTTGGAATAAAAATATCATAAATAAAATCAATAGAAACAGATGAATGGAACGAATATAGTTTGAGCTTTTTAAAATTAGGAGGAAATTAATAATTTAAATAATTCTTGGATAGTTACTAATTTCCTCCTGAAGTGACTATTTTTTAGAAATATAGATCAGTTGCTGCCGTTTTTTATAGAAAGAATGTAAGCAATTACCAAACATAACATTTATTTATTTCTGCATCTATAAAAATTATAATTATTTAAAGAACTTTCAATGTGTTTTTAAGAATATTATAATAAAAATTGAGCAAAAGTTTAAATTTTTATTGTTAAATTTATAACAGCTAAAGCATAAAGTGGAAAATGTAGGCGAAACATTTAACGAAGAACCTCCTTCTCCAGAAGAAGGTATTAAAATACTAGACTTGATGCAATTTTAAGAGATATAACCAGGTATATTTTTTGTAAATATAATTCGCAGATAACTTTTAAATTAGCTTGAATTATTATAGCAGCAACTTACTTAGCAATTTTCATAAATTAATTAAATGTTTTTAATAGTTTTAGATCCAAGGGAAATTCTACTTCAGCAAGATTAAGATGATATGGAAAAAGTTAAAAACTTTTTCGTGAGTGCTTTCAGCAAAGCAGAAGAAGGAGTAAAAAATATTTCTAAGAAAATTGAAGAGACTGATTTTAAAAAAGAAATAAAAGAACTTGGGACAAAGGTTAGTGAAAAGTCGTCATAGTTTTCATAAAGTGTTTAGGTGAGCAATTAATTAAATTTTCAAAAATCAATCTTAATAATTTTTAATAGGAAAACGTGAAAATAGCAGCAGAAAAATCCAAAGTAGCAGCTGAAAAAACTAAAGTTGTGGCAAATCAAACATTTAGTGAAATATCAGTAAAGCTTAAATAAAATGGTTGATTTAATAATAAACTTTATTATATATATGAATGAAACAGGAGAAATCAAAAGTTACATATGAAAAGGCCAAAGAAGCTACTTCAGAAGGAATAGATTCTCTTAAAAAGGTAATTTTATTTTTTAAAAATTAGTTTATTTTAATCTAATTTTATAAAGAATCTAACTAGTGCTTGGATGTTTTTGAAGAAAAAGGCTTCTAAAAATGAAGATGGTTAATAGTAAACTTAATTAATTCTATTTTAAGTTTATTTATTTATTTTTTATTCTAAAAGAAAAAGTAATAATCTAAATGCTGATGACGATAAGCTTACTATGGATGAAAAATATGAGAAACAATGAAAAATTTAATTAAAAATAGATATTTAGAAAAAATATTATTTATTTACCAATAAAAACTTAATTAAGTAAATTAAAATAATTAAGAATAAATTAATATTTAAATAGTAAGTTAATTGAGTAGTAGAAACAGCTTATCTATTGTAATATTAATTCTTAGATATATTAACTGTCAACATAAATAAAGTATAAATAAAAAACATTTAATTTAATCAACTAAAATTAATATATTTATTTATGCATATACATTTTACATTTTTTATATATTACAAAAAGTTAATTTTTGATACATATTTAGTTCGAAAACAAACATTTACTTTATTTATTTATTAATAAGTTTAAAATTTTTAGTTTTTTCAATTTGAAAAAAAATAGTTTATCTAAAATAAGCATTTTTAAAAATTCTTCTAAATTTAAGATGATTAGTTTATGTTTATCTTGTAGTATTTTTAATCTTTTTAGTAATTTAATTTATTATTTAACATTTTGGAATTATATTTAATTTATAAATAATTGCCATAAAATCTAAAACAATTTTATTCAAAATCTTATAAAAGAATCATTGTGTGTGTCATCTTTTTTTAAATAGAAATTATATTTTGGATATAAAGTGATACTTTTTTAATAATCTATACAATTAAAAATCATACATATACTATATACTTTAATTTTAAATTAATTGCATTATTTGCAGCTGACCATATAACTAAATCTATGATTAATTATTAATGGTTTTATTTATTTATGATATGATAAGATGCGATTAATTTTCTCTTTTAAAATGAATATTTTCATAAAAGCTACATTTTAAATATTTTAAAAATATTAATTATTCTAATTGCTTAATTTAATATAAATATATAAACCATTTAATCAGATTAAATAATTTTAAATGAGTTCTTTACTTTTAAACTTTATTTTTTAATAGATTTATCATACATAGTCTGTATGATATCAGTTAATGAATATTTTTTATTCACTAAACTAATTATGTGAAAAAGTTAACATATGCATATATGTATATGTGAGTGCATGTGTGTATGAATGAATGAATGAATGAATGAATGTATTATGTATGATTAGCTAATTAAACTTTTGTATATAGAAAAATTATAATAGAGATAACTTTGTGATTGATCAAAAGAATATGTTTAACTAATTAATTATTATAATGAAGTATTTATTTGAAGTTTTTTATTATTTTAGTATTTTTCAAAATTTGTTAGTAATGCGACTATTTCCACTACTATAATTATGATTGTGGATTATTTATATATTATTATTATTGTTATTATTTTAATTGTTATTATTATTAGTATTATTGTTAAGCCCATTATTTTCAAAATTGTTTATGAAAGACCATCCATTCACATGATTGTCAGTTGCCATACCTAAAGGGGTCATGGTCATCATGAAATTAGGCGTGCCACTATTTTTGCTATCAACAATAGGTTTTATGTATGGTGGAGGAGGTTTCAGTTTTCTAATAAAAAATAAATTATTGATTATAAAAAACTCTCAAATCTAAATTAAAACAAACCTTTATATTGCATGAGTCCAATTAAATCCATTAAAGAAAGGATGTTTTTTTATTTCTTCAAAATCGTTCTTGCCAAAGCCAAGTCTCTTTTGAGGATTTTTAACAAGAAGCTGTATTTGTTATAAAAAAAAAATTAATCAAATTTTGTAATTAAAATAACTTTTTATTTACTCTAGAAATTAGATTTCTTGCATTGTCTGAGACGTAACTTGGGAACCTTATTTCTTAAAATTCTATATTGTGGCAGATTTCGTCTCTTTTTATAGTTAGTTAGTTGGTTGGTAAATTATTTTAATCAACAAAATGTAAAGTAAAAAATAAAATTTTACTTAGAATCACTAAAGAATGGAGGAGATCCTGTCAGCATTTCGTAAAGTAAAACACCTAAATGGTAGTAATCAACTGCTTTTCCATGACCACACCTTTTAAGCATTTCTGGAGCTAGATATGCCAATGAACCACAGAAAGAGTGAGTTGAGTAATGATCATAAACACCGTCTTTAGATAAACCGAAATCTGTTAACATAGCATGACCTTCACCATCGATAACAATATTCTCTGGCTTAAGATCCCTGTAAATAATATCATGTTTATGAAGATGCTTTATTGCTAGCATAATTTCTGACAAATATATACGAGCTCTTTGTTCGCTGAATCTGTAAATTAATTTTTAAATTAAATTAAGCACAAATTTATTGATGCAAATTTTAAAAATTATTTATCAACCATTAAAAAAAAATGTTTACCTTTTATCTCTTTAAAGAGCGTGACTTAAATCACCACCTGGCATGTATTCCATAATCAAGAAAAGATCTTTACTTGTTTGGAAAGCATACATGAGTTTGACTATGAATGGGTGACTCATTATGCTTAAAACGTTTCTTTCTGTCATTGCGTATTTCGTTAAGTTTTATCCTAAAACTTTAGATTTGTGGAGCATTTTCATTGCATAATATTGGTCTGATCCTTTTTTTTCAACAAGATATACTTCTCCAAATGAGCCTCTACCTATTTAATTTACTATTCTAAAATCTTAAGGTCCAACTTTTTAACTTTGCATTTCATATGCTTAATTTAATTATTAGTTTTGCTATTACTGCTACATTTGTTATTGTTATGATAACTGCTGCTATTAATTTGGTTTGCTTAGCTGAGAAGAATCTTAGCTTTGTATTTTATGGTGCTTTTAAGTAGGAGATAGAGTTTACTCATGATTGATGTATTAATTATTAGTATATTATCCTGAATTTGTTATAGTCTCATTTGTTGAAACATTTGTATTTATATTGTTGTTAGCATTATTTGGCACGTTATTCTAGCCTCCTTGGTTATTATTATAATTACCACTGCTTGTGTTACTAGATTTATCTTTTCTTGGTGAGTTACTAAACATTTTCATTACACTTTCGTTTGGGAAATCGTGAATTATAACTCTCCAAGGCTATTAATTACTTTATTAACCATAGAGATTAGATCCATTGTTATTTATTTGAGAGTCTGTGAGCTAGTTCTAAGAACTTAGAGAGGATTCTTAGCTTGATATGCTTTAGGTGTATGCCTTATTTGGTGAACCTTCTAATCCGTACATTGTTCCTCCACTTTTAGAGTTAGAGTTTGAATTTCTGTTGTTAGTACTACTGCTCATTACACCGCTGTTTGAGTATTATTTAGTCACCTCGAAGGATCTCTTTTAATTATCTGTATGTTGGTTGACTTATTTTTCCTATGGGTTAGATTAAACAGAATTAGAGTGATGTAACCCTCCTTAGGCTTGCTTTTCTCCTCCGCCCTTGTTTGAGTTATTCATACTTGCCTATCCATAATTAGATGAGAGGGTCAACTTTTAGCTATAAAAGCCACTTAGAGCAGATTAACTTAATATCTGCTCATATGTAGTAGTACCTCTTTGCTAATAATGTGTACCTTTATTCTAAGAGAATTAGTTTGGCGTAGTATTAAAGTTAGAATTAGATGTATTTGAAATAATCTGATTTTAAGAAGTAGTATCCTCTGAAAGATGATTTACTGTATGTCTTTTCTTCCCTTTCTAAGAGTTATATTCACTATTTTCATTATTAGTATTATTTGAATTGTTGTTATTAGTAGTGTTATTGTTATTATTGCTATTATTCATATACATTTAATTTGCATATCCATTATCTTTTTTTAGTTCTACAAATACATTAATAATGTCAGTATTTTTAGTGCACTCAATAGCAAGTTTGTTTTCTACATTTTTTAAATTTACATCTATATTTTTGCATAATAACAGCAAGCGAACACATTAAGCACTATTATTTTTGCATGCAAAATGAAGAGCTGTATTTTGATTGAGATCCTATCTGTTTATTTCTGCCCCTGCCTTTATACAAATATCAACTATCTCATCGAACCCCCTTTTAAATAAAAAGTAATACTTACATATTTTTTAAATAAAAAAGCCAGTAAAAATACTAAATTTTCGATTTTTTAATTTTTCATTTACTTTTATTAATTTTAAGTAGATTTTTACAAATCGTAATCACATCATTTCTTTGAAATTTAATTGATTAAAAACATATAGAATTAATTAAAGTCCTTTTCTTGTAAATGTAGTTAAAAAAATTTGCTGTCAAAACAAATACCAAAGAAAAACAGCAAAATAAAATTTAAATTAACCAAGTGAATTAATTGAAAGCTTTCAAAATATATATATGTAAGCTTCAAAAATAGTAAAATAAAGTTTTTTATCAGGTTACGTTGAAAATTTAAAAACGAAAATTTACTTTTCTGCAGCAATCATAAGTGCAGTTTGTTCTAGATTGTTAGTAATATTTACATCTGCGTCATGAGAAATCAATAAATTTAAAATACTTGCATTTCCATTGTAAGCAGCATAATGAATACTTGACCACTAGTTTTAATCTTTAAAATCAGTATCAGCTCTTAAGTCAGCTCTTTCATGTTGAAGTAGCTATTCAATAATAGAAAAGCTGTTTTACCTGACACTCTAAATCATTTTTATATTATTTTCTTTCTTAGAATTCCACCAACCTTACCAAGCATTTTTGTGGCGTTTTTTTAACTTATCAAAGTATTCCTAGTTATTGGTTTTCTAGAATGTGTCAATTTTATCTATTTGTCTAATGTCATACACTTGGCCTTTTAACAAAAAATAAATTTTTTAATTTTAAATAATTCTATTTTACGTTTTAAACAAATAAAATAAATGAAGATTTTATCAAAAATTAATTAAATCTTTTTTTATTTATTGATTAATATTTTTATTGATATTTTTTATGTTTGTTAAAATAGAAGAAAGTAAGTATTTTCTTATTGACTCTATCTAATTTACCACAATCCTTATAAAAAAAATATTGGTCCAGTTATATACTAAAAATATCATATTCTATTTGGTCTGTGATCAAAAAAACCAGTTGAATTTTTTATAAAAAGTAAGTGATAGACTTTTATACAAAAGTATTTTCTTCTTTTTTTATTTTCCTCTTCTCTTAAATTTATTTGTTAATACAAATCTAAATATAATATTTATAAAGTTTGTTTACCTGTATCTTAATCTCTTATTAAAAACATTTCAGATAAATCCTTCTAAGGTTGAACATTTTTACGAACTGGACTCACTCTACTGTTTCCATCTGTTTCAAAATTATTCTATTTACTTGTATTTTAAGTGATATTTGCATCGTTATTAGTGTTATTGCTAAATGGTGTGATGTTGTTATTACCCTATGGATAGGTTTTTTTGGGTGTTTATGATTTCCTAACCAATCCTAAGTCATTTAAATTATTGCTGTGAGGCTGGTTTTGCTTAATAGCCAACGTGCTTTGAGAATTTCTTGAGGGGCTTTTATTTTGATATTGGTTTTAACTAGATGGGTTGCTATTATTGCTATTATTGTTAGCAGTATTTATTTTAGTATTTATATTATTAGACTAAATATTTTCTGAATTCTGAGTGTAACTCATTGTATTATATTGAGTTGCTCCAAATTTCGGACCTATTGGACCAGATTAAACAGGGTTTAGATTGACTGTATTTTGCACTGATGCATCTTTGTCCTTTAAATTATATTTATAAGGAGAACGAGTCTTGTATGAGTTTGCTGCATTAGAGTTCTAATAAAAATTTTAAGAAGTCAAATTAGTTAAGAATTCGCTTGGCTCTGTTTTAGGAGAGAGAACTCTTTAGCTGTATTGCATCCCAAACTAAGGATTATTTTAATTATGCTAAGAATGGGCTGTTCCATATCTCAATGCTGCACTATCGTACCGCAATTATCCAGTGTATTTTGAATAAATATTGCTGTTATTGCTCATAATATTTCCTTAATTAAGATTATTAAGCTACTATTATTGATTCATCAAACTGACGTTCGTTTAAATTTCAGGTGTAATCATTTGCTATTACACTTATTATTGTTACTGCTAATTGCTGTTCTAATTAAAATTTCCTTTTAATATTTTAAAATAAAATTTACAAAAATATTTATCATGTAAAATTCTATTTTTAATCAAAATTATTTTCAATCACTTAAACATTTAAACGAATTTCAAGAAAGATAAAAAACTAGAATCAAATGTTATCTAATTTCTATTTCAAAAAAAAACAAACCACTTTTTCTTATTTCTAGTTCTAAAACTAATGAATTTTTTTTGAAGATTCATAGAAAATAAATCAATAAATATAATTTAACTAAAAAAATGTTCTTTTTTGGTTTGTATAGCATTACAAATGAAATTCTATAATTTGCAATTTTCATTATCTTCATATTTCAATATACCCATAAAATTATTAGGTAGTATATGTCAAAAAATATTAGTTGTGCATCAAATAATTTGCTTCACCTTGATAATAAATAATCTATTTAGCTACTCAATTTTTTAGAGTCTTCATCTTAAAATTATTTAAATTAATTAATTGAAATGGCTCATCCTGCTTTCCGCTTAATTGAATTATTGTAAGAATACACTTATTATCATTTTCTTCAAATTCGTTTTATTTAATGTATTTATTGATTTATTTATATTTATATATATGTATGTGTTTATATACCTTGTGGAGTAGAAGAAGATTCATTGCTAGCGTTTTAAGGAATAGATGGAATATTAACGTTGTTTTAATTTGCTTTTGTAGATAAAGCTGTTGCAGATATTAGTCCATTTTGATACTGATTATATTGACTTTGATACGTATTAATTTGCTAAACATTTGGCTGCTGGTTCTGCTATTGTTAAACTTACTAATTAATTGATTAATCTTTAGGCCCTGGTTTAAGCGGGGTTTCGCTTTTTGAGCTTTTATTTAACTTTACTTTGAGCTGGTTAGGCTACTTCTTTAAATGAGAATTATCTTAAACCTTTTCTTGATTTGCATTGATGTTGTTTTGAGAAGAAATTGGTCTATACGTATTTGAAACTCTATAGTTTTACATAAACAAATCGCTCTTGCCAAGTTAGCTGTTATTTGTTAGTACAGTAGTTTGCGAACTGCCCGTTTGTAAGCTTTACATGTTTTGATCCTCGTATTCTATGGTATTTTGGTTCTCAATTGTATTTTGCTGCTAATATTTATTTGGAGCAGGCTGCTAACTTGTTTAACCTAAACTAATTTGCTGCTGTTGAGTTTGCTAAGCAATGTTTTATTGTTTTTACTGCTGATTCCACTAAGAAAAAGCAGAATTCGCGGTTTAAGAAAATTGCTGCTCTACATTGGAAGAGGGAACATTAGTGGAGTTGTTTCCTCTATACTGATACTAATAATTACCCTATTGAGTAGAAGAATTACGTTACACTCCAGGGTATGTTCCGCTGTTACCTGTTTGATAGGTTTGCTACTAATTATTATTTAAATTGCTTGAATATTTTTGTGATGTCTTATTTGTGGGATTAAGGCCATTCGACTACTTTTTCGTCTCTCCATTCGCTCCAGTCGTTAATCTAGGAGTATAGTCGATTCCACCCTTTACTTTACTCATAGTTTTTAATGTCTTCACGCTACTGCGGTACTATCACTATATCTATATCTCTAAAAATAATATTTAGCTTGTATACTTTTCTTTATCTCTTCTTATTTTTTCGATGCTTTCTTTCTTCCAATCTATCTATCTATCTCTCTGCTTATCTAAATCAATATATAGATAGTATATATATATGTATGTATACTCCACTTAATTATTGACTGATTTATTAATTAATTTATTGATTAATATTTAATTTATCGATTGATAAATCAATAAGCTATTTATTTCTTTATTAAATTTCACTTATTTAATTAATTTCTTTTTCTTTAAGTCAAAATTTACTTTTTCAAATTGTATTAAAAAAAATTCTTTAATACCTTCATTTTTATTTCAAAATTATTATAGTTGTCTGTCTGTCTGCCTATCAGTCTGACTGAATTCCCTACATTATTCACATTCATATATATTTACTTACCACTTTTTTTAATATTTATATAAAGAAATTATGTCAAGCCAAATCAAAGTTAGTTAGTTATTTATTTATACCTATTTATTTTCTTACTAATCCTTTGATCAAACTTGAAATTATTTATGTTTCCCTTTAAAATCAGCAATAACTTTTACTTTTTGATAAGGACTAAAAACATATATTAATAAATTAACAATCTTGTGATTTTTTATCAATACAACAAACTATTAATTAATATTCCAGTATATTTTATTGAAAATAGTCAATGAGATATTTTCAAAATTATTAAAAAAAAAGAAACAAAAAAATTTTACTAATAAAAATAATTGTTAATATTTTCAGTCTCAAATAATTAATTAATATTTAATTTTCAAATTTCTTTTTAAATTTAATCAATACTGAATACTAAACTCAATTAATTTATTTTTACTGAGAAAAAAAAAATAATTCATTACTGACTTATAATTTTTACTAACCTAACTAAGGATAATTTAAATATTAATTCTACAACTATTCAAAAAACAATTTAAAATATTCAAAGTCTCAATTTTTATTTTTTGGTTAATATTTTAAATTCTAATTTGAATTCCTCATTGATGTAAAAATTTTGAACATTTTTTAACTTTTGTTCTACTTAATTTTAATTTAAACTCATAAAAATGTGTTTTGATGTTTTAAGTTAATTATTTTTTTATTAAAGCTGACTGAGTAAATAAATCATAATTAAATTTTAAATAAAATAACTTTAATTATTGTTTTTAAATTAATAAAAATAATATGTTTAAATCATTTCATCTACTTTAAAAAAATAAATTTTTAATTAATTATTTTGAAGATATTTTAAATGAGCTTTTTTTTAATATTTAATTTAAATAAAGACATTCACTTTAAATTAATACTAAGGGAAATTTCACATTTAATAGCTATTTTATATATTACTAACTAATATTGAGTTTGTTTTAAAATAAAAGTTAATATAAAATAAATTTTTTCAAATTCTATCTAAAAATATTTTTTCTTAAAGTGTATTATATCTAAATTAGCTATTTTACCTCATATAAAAAAATAATAATTGAATATATTTGATTTTTAGTATTTATATAATCTGATTTTTATTTATTTATTAATTTATTTTTAAATTGTGGAGAAAATCAATCAAAAATAAAATTTTTTTGACTAATTTTTTTCACTCAAAATTCTAAAAAATAATTGCAACATAATATAAAATGATTAAGTTGTTATAATTTTATTCAAAAGTGTTATTTATTACAATTGAGTTTTATTTTTGATATTTTATAATTATTTACAAGCTTTAATATTATTTTTTAATGATTTTTTAAAATTTTATGTAATTTAAATAAAAAATGGCTTAATTTATTTTAAATGATACAAAGTAAATAAAAATAGTTAGTAATGAATTCTTTTAAATTCATTATTTAAACGCTAATAATATTAAATAAAATATAAAATCGAATGATATTAATAATGGATAATAAGCAAAAATAATTATATAGCTAAACCCATCCTTATCGTAATTTAGAGGATATGAAAATGAAACAAATGCAAAATTGTTAACACCTCTTAAATCCATCCTAGCTTAGGAATTTTCTTTAGCTTTGTCTTCGTTTTCATAAAAGTTTACATAGCATTTCTAGGATTAAGTGAGTTTTTCATAACTCAAATTAAAATCTAAACATGCCCAACTTGGTATTTTTACTTAGCTAAAATTATAAGGCTGACATCCTTTAAGTTTTCCACTATTTACTGATGACCTACTACGATAGTAGTTAACTTAAGTGTTCGTAATTACCCTTTATCCTAGATAAAACATACTTATTAATTTAAATACTAAAATTATCTATCAATTAATACTTTTATTAAATGCAATTGCTCGAGGAGCAACATCGTAGCTGCTTTAATCTCTTACTGGTTTTTCACAACTATCAGTCAACAATAAAAAAATATTAGAATGTTTTAATTTAAAATAATAAATAAATAAACAAATGAAAGAATTACTTATAATAGGTTCCGTTTGTGATAAATTTGTATGGATATGGTTCATCTCCAAGCTAATTTGTATTTTGATTTGATTAACAAGCATATCCAAGCATATTTTAGTCTTTATATTTAAAGTTAACATACAAAATCGAATATGCTTCACTACCTTAAAGATTTTTTGTAAGCTTTCCTGAAATTGAGCAATCGTTAAATGATTCAAATGTCATAGATTAAAGAGGATAAAATATGACAAAGTACATACAAAGAAATATTACTATGCCTCCAATAAAAAATAAGCCATGAGCTGTGCTCTTTGCTATGAGAGCAAATACATTATTATCAGTGTCTAAAAGATAGGCGAATACTATTCCATTTATAATAAGAAGAATTACGAAAATATAAAAGTAAGACCAAAGATCAGACATTAGAGGCAGAGCCTAAAGACTAAATGTAATAATTATTCCACTAACTAAAGCTAGGGATGCAGATATTACTCCTATTTTAGATACTTACATAATTAACTCTCTTTTGTTATCTTATTTTTAAGATATTTATTTTTTATTAATTTTTTTCTAACAATCAATATTACTAAACCAGATTAACCGAATAGCTTGAGTTATAACTAAGAGCTCAATATAAATATAATCTAAAATCTGTTTTTAATTAAATTGAAAACGGTCTTTAAAATGACAAACTATCCTTAATTTTTAAAAATTTTTTTGATCTTGTGATATAGGATACTTACTTACTCATGTGATGCGGTAAGTTAATAAAATTAGAGCCTAAAATATTCAAATTATTAAAATTTTTCTAACAAATTAATAGATATATTGTTTAATACTCTTAATCAATCATTTGTTTAAAGTAACATTTTTCTTATGATTTTTGAGGTATGAAATTACTTTTTAGGTTAAAATTATTATTTTTTATCTTATGTAAAATATTATGAAAACATTCAATGCTAATTTATTCAAAAAAAAAATAATGATTATTTGAAATGCTATTAAAAATATTTGGTTTTCATTAATTAATTATTTGTCTATAAAAAAATTAACAGATTAAATAATTTAGCACAGCAAATATAAACAAAAATTTTATGTATTACTATTATTGTTATTAATTTAATATATCATGAATAATGTTTAATCAAAATCGATAATATTATATATAGTAAAGGCAAAAAATTAAGAGACAAATCAAATTCTAAAGCTTTGAAAATTCTATGATGAATGACCTTGAAAAAGGCAGTACCCTAGGGTACTGTACATACATACATACATACATACATACATACATATATAATTAAAAGACATTAATATTTTTTAAAAAGCTATTAAAAGCTTTTTTTTATAACTAAAATGTATTTGGTACCTAATAAAGAAAGTAAGCAAAAGTGATATAATATTTAACTTTAAATTCAATATAAAACGTACTTAATATATACTAAAAGACTTACTTTTATTAGTAATAATAAATAATCTTCTATAAGCAAAAGTACTAAAAATATTTTGGTTCAATTAACGCTAAGTTGAAAATATGAAAATAGTTCATTCATAATGCCTATTAAATACACAATTTCTAATCAACTTACATAGTTCGTAATACGCAGAATCTAAAGATAACAAAAAGGGAAAAAGAGCATAAATTATTATACTAAAAAGCATATTTTTATCATAGTAAAGAGGGGACTAAAATGATACAAAAGCAAAATTATTCACACTTCTTAAATCTCTTCTTTCTTATGAATTTTCATAAGCTTTTTATTAGTTTTCATAAAAGTTAACATAGCAGTCCTAAGGTTTAGTTAACTATTCATGACTTAAATTATAATCAACACAAGCCCAACTTGGTAATTTTACTTAGCTAAAATCATAGGGTAGGCATCCTTTAGCTTTAGCTTAATTTGTCCTACTTCTACTACGACTATAGAAATTTTCTACTTTATTCAAAATTTCCCTTTATCCTTTTAATAATAGAAATATATATTATTCGATTTAAATTAATATTTTTAAATTATACTTTTAGATGTTCCCACTCTTTAAGTAGGTTATTCGTAACTCTTGTCATTTTTAATAGGATTTTCACAACTTTAAAAAAGATTGTAATTAAATATTTTTTATGAAAAAAAGTAAGCTAACTTACTTGTAATATGAATTTTTTTTTATAAATTAATAAGGATATGGCGTTTAATGATAAGGCTTTGAGTAGTTATTAGACTGACAAGCGTATCCTAACATATTTTAGCCCTTGTATCTAAAGTTAGTATATAAAATCGAATATGATTCACTACCTTAAAGATTTTTAGTTAGCTTTCCTTAAACTTAGCAATCAGTGAAAGATTCAAAAGTTATAGACTAAAGGGGATATATAAAAAAGCAATAAAAGATTAAAAATATAACTATTCCAGTTATGAATATGGACATGTGAAACAAAATTTTTATAAAATAAGAACAATCATCATTTTCCACATCACAAAGTTAATAAAATATTATATTATTAAGTATCAACATGAGCACAAATATGTAAAAGTAAGACCATAAAATAGAGATTTATGGTAGGCTTGAAAGACTCGCTGCAATAATAATTGCACTTAGCAAGGTAACACCGCTTGTTATCAAGCTAAATTTATTTAGATTCATTGTTTTACTTAATCTATACTCTATACTGTATTATTAATATCTTATAATTTATTTTTTAGTATCAAAGAGTAGATAAAATTTATTAAATACTATTTAGTAATTAACAAACAAATTAATTAATTATTGTTGTTGCAAATTATCTTAAATTACAAAACGAAAAAACAGCTAAGTAAATTAATTTACTATTAAAAATGAATATATTAATCTAATTCATCATTCATTTAATTGAAGATATCTTTTTATTGACTGATATTTAATACAGCAAAAATTTTATTTATGAAATAAATATTCAGGGTAGTAATTTTATTTATTTTTGTATTTTTTATTTAATTTTGTTTAATTTTAATCAAGAATAAAAATAAATAGAAAATAACATTTTAAATTCATTTTTAATTTCTATTTTTTGATATGCTTTGCTTGAATAGTAAATTAATTTACTATTAAAAATGAATATATTAATATAATTCATCATTCATTTAATTGAAGATATCTTTTTTTTGACTGATATTTAATACAGCAAAAATTTTGTTTATGAAATATTATTCGTGGCAGTAATTTTATTTATTTTTGTATTTTTTATTTAATTTTAATCAAGCATAAAATAAATTGAAAATAACTTTTTAAATTAATTTTTAATTACCATTTTTGATATTCTCTGCTTGAATAGCATATTAAATTCCTCAAAGTATTTACATACGAACTACTTTACTCTAAATATAATTCAATTTTTTTTGTTTCATAATAATATTTTTAATGTAGGTCGCACTTTCGAAAATGAATTTCTTCTAATTTGAAGATTAAATATAAAAAATAGCTATTATATTTTGATTTAGACAATTGTGAAGAGTGTTTTAAAGACAAAAAATTAATTTACATCTTAAAAGTTAATCTAAAAATAATAAAGCTAAAATAAAATGATTGAAGAAATACTATATTGAAGTAATGTAACATAATATATTATAATATAATTAATTAATATGATTCATTTTAGATTGAGCATAGATCTTCTTTAAATAACCTAAATATTATATTTAATTAAATAGATGTGGGCTTAATCAATGAAAGATAGAAAAAAATTAATTCAAAATCTGATTTGATGATTAAAAAATCAAGCTGTTATTTGGAGGGTGTTTTCCAAAATACCACAAGTGTTGTTTGGAGCTAACAAGAAGAATCCTTGTTATCCCCATGAAGCACCCCAAGAGTTCTTTATTATCCAGTTTCCTTAGCTATCATAACCTACGGCTAACACAGCATGGTTTAGGTTTAACTATTAAGGATTGCAATTATTGTAAACACCAGATGTGTACTAATATAAACTTGTAGCATCAATTGAAACTGAAACAGGTGCTAAATTCAGTGCAGCTTACAATGCCTAAGTGTTCTAGCCGATTTAAACGAATGATATGGGTTTATATCCATTATTAGTACTACTGACTTTGCAAGTTCCCCAAACTCCTGTGTAAGGATAGGATGATTCACTTTCCATTCCTATTTTAGAAGCATAGAGGAGAGCCTGATAAAAAGAACCTCCATTACAGCCATGTGAGTAGTAACCATTTGCTTAAACAACACAATCTACAAGTTGTTATTCTGAAAAACTTGAGAGAACGTGGCTCTTGATGTAGTGAAAAGATTCCATAGAACCAGTAGCTGAGAATGCCCAGCAAGCACCACAATCTCCTTGATTCTTTACAGGAGATACTGCTCCCTTAGTTCTCCAGTCAACTGAAGCTGCAACAGTAGAACTTGAAGTAGTAAGGCTCGTATTGCTAGAAGAAGATTGTTGTGTAGATGAAGAGGAGGAGGATGATAAAGGCTATGAGGAATTTGCTTGAGAGTTGCTCATGAGAATTTTATTGACAAACTCTTCCTGAGTCATATCAGAGAACTAATTAAGTCCTTATTAGTAAGTGTTAGCTGTATTTGCATTGTGTTCTTTTATTTTTTAGAAATTCTCTAAGAAGACTGTCTGTCTGTATTATTTTTGAGCTTCGTTTAAGAATACTCTTGGATTGCTTATTCTCCATTGATTATAGTTAGTTAGTGCTTCTAATGAGTTATTGTTTGTTGATTATGCTAAAGAGGAGCATATTAATAATGCGATAAATGCAGTAAAAGTTAATCTAGATGACATTTTTTGTTTTTTTGTTTTTATTATTAATTACTATTTATTTTTTTTAATTAATTTTTATAAAATGATTACTGAGATATTCAACACACAGATTTATATCTTGTAAATTAAAATAACCTACATTGAAAATAAATATTGATTTTCATAATCTTTTAATTTACTTTGAAAATAAAATTTAAAATAATATGCAAATAAGAGTTAAAGAACCTACAAATTTTCATTCAATAGCTATGCTCATACAAATTATATATTAAAAGAATAATATAAGAAGCTTTTTATAAGGTGTATAACATTTTATTTTACTTTTTTATGTAGCTATTGATTTAAAGAAGTTTTTAAATATTAATTTAAAGCAAATAATCTATTTTTAAAGTTTCCAGAATATATTGACTTATTCATTTAATATTTAAAAAGAAACTTTACAATATTCACTCTCAGTAGATTTTATAATCAAATTACAGATCACAATAATATGATTTTAATAAAAAACATTTATTTTAAGGTATTTAGTTTTAAAAATTTGAATCCAAAGAATCAAATAAAGAAATAGATAAAATATCTGAATAGCCTATTTGTCTGTCTATCTTAATTTGTATTTAAAAAGTATCGAATATCTATCCATAAATTCAAGAGTATCAAAAAAGATATATTAGATTTGATGATTAAATAAATAAATAAATATTGAACATATTCACAATATCAATATTTAATTTCAAAAAATTAATAGATTTTTATTGATTCATTTAAAAGCAAAATAAATATCAATTATATATTATTGGTTTGGCTTAGAAAAGGGTTTTTTAAATAACAGTTACTATTTCTTACTTAATTAAGCTATGCATTTTATTTTTAAATTGTGAAAAGTACAATAAAATTTTTAATTTTCTTTGCATTTTGTGATTTATATAATACGAAAAGTACTATTTATAGCAATTAAAAATAGATAAATATGAATAAAAATTTAAATCAAATAATTAGTTTCTGATTGAATTTGTTCAATTATTTAAATAAAAAATATGATAAAAATCTATATGCATTTCTAAATTAAAACCAAACAAATCATAATTTAATTTTTACAATATTAAAAGTTTTCTTAATTAATTTATTTTTCTTATCATAATTGAATATAAATCCTTAATTTTTTAATATATTATTCTAAATTAAATAATTAAAAAATAATTTTTTAATTATTGTTTTATGTTTTATGAAAAATAATTGAAATTTATGTTTGCTATAATTCAATAAAATAAATATGATAATTGTAAGAAAAATTACACTTAATTACAATAAAACCTGTCAAAGTAGACGATATTATAAACTGACTGCTCATAAAAAATAGACAAAAGTGTTTTTTTATCCTAAATTTTATTTTTTCTATATTATTTTGGGGTTAATTTCTTTAACTTATTTTAAATTTTTAAAATATGTATAATCATAAAAATAATATTTATTTTAATATTAATTTAAAAAAAAAACAATTTAATTAGTGCAAAACAGTTATTAATCTTATTTTAACACACATTTTATAAATTGAAATATTTTAATAGGGTAAAAATTTAGTTTTCACATACATATTGAAATTCAAAATAATATTCAAATTTAAAATATTTTCTAAAAGTTAAATCTGTATTACAATACACACTATCTTATGTTTATAAACATAATAATAATAATAATTTTTTATCTATTTTTTATTTATTTTTTTGGTCATGCAGTTATTTATTATGGGTTATCCAAGATACCACAAGTATTATTTGGAGCAAGCAAAAAGTATCCTTATTATCCCCATGAAGCACCCCAAGAGTTCTTTACTATCCAGTTTCCTTGGCTATCATAGCCGACTGCTAGCACTGCATGATTTAGATTTATGGATGAAGGATTACAATTATTGTAAACACCAGATGTGTACAAATATAAATTTGTAGCATCCATAGCAATAGATACTGGAGCTGCATTTAGTGCAGTTTACAATGCCAAAGTGTTCTACCCTACTGAACCGAATGCTACAGGCTTATATCCGTTGTTAGTACCACTAACTTAGCAGGTTCCCCATATAGCAGTGTATGGATACTAAGATTCCGTTTTCATACCTACTTTTGAAGCATAGAGTAAAGCTTGATAATAAGAACCTCCATTACAGCCATGTGAGTAGTAACCATTCTATTAAATAGCACAATCTACAAGTTATTATTCAGAAAAGCTTGAGAGAACTTTGTTCTTGATGAAGTTAAAAGACTCCATAGCACCTGTAGATGAGAATGCCCAGCAAGAACCACAGTTTCCTTGATTCTTTACTGGAGTGACTGCTCCCTTAGTTCTCCAGTCAACTGAAGCAGCGATAGGAGAAGCTGTAGCAGTGAGATTTTAGTTATTTGATGAAGATTGTGGTGCTGATAAGGATTATGAAGAGTCTGCTTGAGAGTTGCTCATAAGAATTTTTTGGACAAACTCTTCTTGGGTCATATCAGAGAACTAATTCAGTCCTTATTAGTAAGTGTTAGCTTAATTTGCATTGTGTTCTTTAATTTTTTAGAAGTTTTCTAAGAAGACTGACTATCTGTACTATTTTTCAGCATCATTAATGTAGATTCTTAGGTTGTTGTTTTTCCATTAGTTATATGCAGTAAGAGCTTCTAATTAATGATTAGGATTGGTTTATTGAGCTAAGGAAGAGCAAATCAATAGTGCTACCAAAGCAAGAGAAATAAATTTATTGTTCATATATTTTTTTTATTGTTAGTTTTTTTTTGTATTTTGTTTTATATTTTAAAATTATAAAATGATTGCTGTTTTTATTTTAATATTTAAATTAAACGCTAATTCAAAGAATAATTTAAAAATTAAATTCATAGCATTTATATTTATCGAGCTATTGTATAAAATAAAAAAGATTTATTAAATATTCATAGATGTTAAAAACATTTTAGATATTTGTAAAAATTATAAGGGATATTTATAAGATTTATAAAGTGTTTTTGTATATATAATAAAAATATTTTTTAAAAGAAGTTAAAATAGAAGTAACGACAATATAATAATCTATAAGATATCATTTAAATTTTTGTCTTCTTAATTGAAATTTAAACGTTGAAGGCTAATTGCTAAAAAAAAATATTTAATGATACTAAAATTATATTAACTTAATTAATATATTTTAAAAAAGAAACGCTAGATTAAGATTAACCAATATAATTTATTCAATTAAAAAATGCAATATTAAAACAGTTTTAAATATAAAGTTATATTTTTAATGCTTCTACATCTTGTAAGTTGAAAATTAGAAATAGAAAGGTTAATTGCAACTAGATTTTCTATTTTAATTAAAATTTAATATTCCAGAGTGCAAGCAAACTCTTTTCAAGAATAGAAATTAAATAGGATTATTATAAATATATTTTTCTTAATTAACATTCAAATATTGAATTCGTTAACGTATTTATTTTTAGCATTCTAGTATCTTAAGAAAAATCATTTAACCAAAATTATATTCAAATTATTTTATTCACATACTTATAAAAGTATAATTTTAAGTCACAAAATATTAATTATAATAAAAAAAAACATGTATTTTGTTATTTAAAAATTTAACTCTTTTTATATTTTATTTACAATGTGCATCATTTTTTCTAAATTAATGGTTATCAAATGCTTGATTTTTGAGACATAGAATAGAATGTAGTTTATTAATTCATTTAAATGATATAATCTGATAAATCCAAAAATATTGATTTTATAAATTTAAACTGAATAATTTAAATCAATCGGGTAGGGAGCTAGGTAGGTAGGTTGATAATAATATTGCCTATTGAATCTATTTGATTATTGAAAATCTATTTACTAATTTGTATGATTTATTCATTTTCATTTAAAATAAATGCTTCACTCTTCTATTATTTTCTAAAATTCTAAATAATGCTTGACCATAATTTATATTATAAAATATGTTTGTTTATCTTGATAACTTTAAAATAATTATTTTATTATTAACAAAAGCTTTTGTCTTTATTTGATTTGATTTAGATTGATCGATTTGCTTCCAAAAGTTGGTCTTCGTTTTTGTTTTTCTAAAATAATTTTTAATTAAGAATTTATTTATTTTTTTGTAATTTTTTAGAAGTAAAAAGTTTAAAGTAAAATATAATTTAACATTCAAATATAAAATTAATTTAAATTTTTGATAACTCAGTTAAATTTAAAAATTGAAGATATCTGTAAATTAAATATCAGATTATTTTACCAAAATTTTAACAAAGAGTTTGAAAAAATGATTAATATTAAATATTATTTTTAGTTTTATTTTATTACTACCCAAACTATCAAATTGTAATTTATTGTAATTAATATATATTTTTATTCCATATAAAAAGATAATGAATGAAATAATATATAAATTGTTAAACAGTTAATTTTTGATGAAGCTTTATTAAAAATTAGAGATGGAAACCAAGGAAATAAGGTATTTTATTTTAATATATGAAAAATAATATATTTTAAGATATTATTATTTTTTTAATTTTCATCTTTAATTATTGATGTGTCTCATATACCATTATTAAGTCGTTAATTTTTTAGAAAGTAAAGTTAAAAATTAGTAATGATAATTAAATAATATTATATTATATTTTTTATTAAACTTCTATAAAAAAATAAATTATTTTTTACATATATTTAAATAATTTGAATAAACATTTAATTTTATTTTTTTAAAAATCTATTAACTTTAATCCATTTTTAACTAAATAAAATAATTTTATTTTATAAATCAAAATAATTTTAATTACATGCTTTTAATTTTAATTAATTAATTAAATTATGAAATAAAATAGGGAAAAAGTAAGTAAGTAAGTAAGACTAAAGAATTAAATATCATCAAATTTTAAAGTAATATAACATATGTAATATAAATTTCATTTTAAACAACAAAGAAATAGATTAAGCTTAAAAATTATAATAAATAACATAGCCATCTATAGAAGTATTTATTTTGAATTTTAATTTAAACTCAATCAGAAATAGTGTAATAGGAATTATGTTTTTCTAAAAATGATTTAATAGTGAATCATTATTTTTGCTAATCAAGCAGTTATATGAAGTGGATCATCTAATATACCACAAGTGTTGTTAGGAGCTAGCAAGAAGTAACCTGATTATCCCCACTAAGTACCCCAGGAGTTCTTTACTATCCAGTTTCCTTAGGTGTCATAGCCTACAGCTAATACTGCGTGATTTAATTGGATATTTGAGGGATTGCAATTATTATAAATACCTGAAGAGTACATAGACAAATTAGTAGCATCAATTGCAACTGATACAGGTGAAGCATTTATTGCAGTTTATAATGCCAAGGTAGTTGAACTAATAAACGAGAAAGAAACTGGTTTGTATCCATTACTAGTTCCACTCACTTTGCAGCTACCTTAGTATCCAATATAAGGGTATGCTGATTCTGTTTTCATACCTACTTTTGAAGCATATTGCAATGCTTGCTAGTATGAACCACCATTGCAGCCATAAGAGACGTAGCCATTGTTTGTAGTAACACAGTCAACAAGCTGCTATTCAGAAAAGCTAGTAAGAACATGATTTTTAATGAAGTTAAAAGATTCCATAACACCAGTAGCAGAGAAAGCCCAGCAAGATCCACAATTTCCTTGATTTTTTACAGGTGTAAGTGCTCCCTTAGTTCTCCAGTCGAAAGAAGCTGCAATTGAAGTGCTAGATGTGCTTGAAGAAGATACTGATAGCTTCTAAGATGAACTCTTGATGGAGTGGTTAGTGAGAATCTTTTAAGCAAATTCTTCTTAAGTCATATCAGAGAACTAATTAAGTCCTAATTTGTAAGTATGAGAAGTGTTTGAGTTATGATCTTAAACCTTTTAAAAGTTTTCTAAGAAGACAGTTTATCTGAATAACTTTTCATCATCATTAATGAAAACTTTAGGGTTAGTTTTTATCCATTCAATATATTAATTTAGAGCCTCAATCTATGGGTTATTTTGTTATGCCAAAGAAGAGCTCAACAACAAAGCTAGCAAAGCAGTGAAAATTATTTTAGAATTCATTATTAATTTTTTTTAAATTTACTTATTGTTTTTATTTTGTTTAAATTATTATAAAATGATGGTTAATAGGAGCAACTTTTAAATAACGTAGAGTTTAAACGTAAATTAAAATTTGGTATTACCTTATTGGAATTTAAAAATTATTCGAATTCATAGTAAGCCAAATAAATATTTGACAAACTAGAAGACCCAAATAAAATCAGTATTAGAGCTATCATATAAAATATTAATAGTAATATTTTAAAATATATTATTCTAACAAATAATTTTTTTATATTGTTTAAAATGAATGAATGAATGAATTAAATCTTGTGTTTGTGTTAAAAAATTCTACTTTAATGTTTGTTGTAGATTGATTTATTTAAATAAAGCTTGAATTCTATTTTGAGTAACGAAACTAGAAACTAACTGACTAACTAAACTAGATTATTTAAAAAATATTTGAATGAATTTAAAATTACACGCTTCCTAGTGTATAATCTAAAAAGTAAATCAAATGGTGGTTTAAAAGTATAATTTTATTACAAAATCTAAAGCAACATTTTTGGTATTTATATGAAATTGTTTTATTTTGAAATATTTAAAGTTTTTATAAATTTAAAGACATTTAAATAAATAAAGATTTAGTTAATTAATTAATAATATTGTCTATTTTAAGAACAGTTTGAAAACCCCGAACAATTATTTAATTTAATAAATTTTAAAAGAAGGATTTAAATTATTAATTGGGGGTAGGAAAAAAATTAATTGATTGTAATAAATACTATTCAACATATTTGAAATTTGAAATAGAAATAGTACTATATTAACTCTAGAAAATTAAGGAAATTAATAGATTATTTTACTAAGTTGTTAATTAAATTAAAAACTTAACAACTAATAATTATTTAAATGTCATTTATTAGTCCATTCATGGATTTATTTTTTAAATAAAAATTTATTTAATTGCATGATATTAAAATAGTTAAGAGTTTGTTTGCTTTTTCAAAATAAATTAACTTTAAAATAAATGGAAAAAAATTTTTAAATTTATTTAAGAAAGAAATCCAAAACATGAACATTATTTCTTAAATATCTCTTAAAAGACTTTTTAGCACTTAATAAATTCATTTTAAATAAATAAATTAATTTTCTTTTTTTTAATTTTAAGTATTTTGTTTAAAAATTGATTACAACTTATTTATTTATTTGCATTTATTTAAATTTTTTGCATCAAATTAAACCTAACAGACAATTAATTTTGTAAACTAAAAAGATGACTCATCCAATAAAACTCAATTAAATCTAAAAATTTAATTTTTCATTTTTAAAATAAATACAAAAAAAATATACTTATCTTATAATTCAAAAACCAGCGCTTTATTTTTAAGCAAAGAAGGTCTGGAATGAAGTAGTAATAAAATTATTCAAACATCCTTAATGAAATAAATTTAAAATTGCAATTTTTAATTTAGGTGCACAAATATAGTCCAACAAAACGAAATCCAAATTGGATTGAAGAAAAATAATTTATTTTTTTGAGTATTTGAATTAAAATAATTAATTAATTATTGTGATTGTCTAAATTTTATCTGCTTAAGTATATAAAATAATAATTTAAATATTAAATAATTTATAATAAATTTATAATTTTAAAAAAGTTAGACTACATTCAAAATATTTAAGGATAATTTATAACATTTATAATAAATATATTGACTAAATATAATTAGTTTCTTGCATTATAAATGAAGAAGATAGCCAAATTATGTTTAAATCTTAAGAACATTTAACTATCAATATTGACTGGTTATTTTATTTGTATTTATATGGTTGAAGGCTAATTTTTCTGTTTCTTAAAATTAATTATACTATAATAATATTTTTGATTAAAAGGCTTAAATTTAAACTAAATTAATTCAAATAAAATAATTTATTTTTATTGATAATATAAATTTTTGATAAAAATGAAATTATTCTTATTATCTAAATATTTCTACTATTTTACTATCTAAGATTCAAACAAATTGCTGGTATAATATATTCATTTATTGAATCAAACATAGTAAATATAAGCAATTTAAAATATCAATTAATCAAAATATTTAAGGATAATTTATTACATTTATAATAAATATATTGACTAAATATAATTATTTTCTTGTATTGTAAATGAAGAAGATAGCCAAATTATTTTAAATCTTAAGAATGTTTAACTATTAATATTGTTGGTTATTTTAATTGTATTTATATAGTTGTAGGCAAATTTTTCTGTTTTTTAAAATTAATAATACTATAATAATATTTTTAATTAAAAAGCTTAATTTTAAACTAAATTAATTCAAATAAAATTATTTATTTTTATTGATAATTTATGAATTTTTGATACAAATGAAATTATTCTTATTATCTAAATATTTCTACTATTTTACTATCTAAGATTCAAACAAATTACTGGTAGAATATGTTCTTTTATTGAATCAAACATAGTAAATATAAACTATTTGAAAATATTAATTTATTATCAAAATAATCAGAGTTTATGAATTATATTAACTAAATATAAAAAAATAAAATAGTTTAAGAGTTGTCTGATATTTTTACTGCGCTACAAAAATATCAACTGCTCAATTAAATAAACAATAATTTAAACTTTTTTATTTAGTAATTATTAATCTTAGATGCTCATTTTTTTACCATATTTTTTTAAAAAGGTAAAATCAAATTAATGAAGTAAAAATGCAAAAGATTAAGAGACTTAGCTAATTAGACCCATTTATAGATTACATTAGTATCAAAGCTTTTCAAAATTCTCCACACTTATTAGATAAAAATAACTTAAATTAATTTATTATGCTATTTGATGCTTTATACTTTATCATATTTTAGTCTCAAAAGCTTAAGTAGATAGATCTTTGTTTTAAGTAATAATAATTAATTACATTTAGATTTTATGAAAAATTAAGTATGTTTGCTATTTTTAAAATAAATTTAATAGTCTCTTAGACGTTTGTCCTTAGTTTTTTTAGTCATAGAATATTAAAAATAATTTATAGCTAGAATCTTTTTCTCTAGATCTTGTGTAAAATTGTTTAAAATTAACTAAAATTTACATCTTTTTTTCCAAAATAGAAATTGTAAAAGCAAATAGAATTTACTTTCCAAGTTTTTTAACTCTTTTAGTAAAAACTCTGATTTGAAATAAATATCCTTAAAATTTAGGTAAATAAATAAGAAAGTATTAACTAGAAATTAATAAATATTTTATTTTTTAATATTCAGGGATTGCAATTTTAGTAATTAAGTATTAGAAGATTGCTTTTTGTAGTTAAAAAAATACATTCATCTTGAGAAGCTCAATATTTAAATGTAAAATGATTCTAAATATAAATAAATATCTCATAAAATTAAATAGAATAGAAAACTAAGTTGACTATTAGGTCGTCAGAAATATTAAAAATTATATTTCATCTCAAAACCTAATCAATTTAAGTATCAAATTCCAGTCTAGAAACCATGATAATTTCTAAAACAATAAGCTATTGACTCTAATGCCTATTTTAGAAAAATCTAAGAATTTATAGAATCTCAAAATAGAATTTAGGTTTTAATTAGAATACATTAGTTTGAAATATCATTTATTTTAACTGTAAAAAGTTAGATGAATTTAAGCAACGAAGCTGGCGTTTTCTTCAAGATTTTTAAGAATTCCTTAAACATACAAAAAATTCACATAAATTTGAAGTAAATAATATAAATAGATATTAAAAATTAAATTTAAATTGATAAAAAAGTAAAAACTAGATCTAAAAAGAAGGGGCAATATAAATTTTCCATAGTTTCTCCTACCTTAAAAACCTAAAATCTTTAACTTTATTAATGAAGTATTTTTATTTTTATTTAACTAATTTTAAAAATCTTTGATAAATAAAAAGTGATAACAATATAAAAGATTCTCTTGATCATTTAAGTTATTCAGTAGCTCCGCTTTAATAACTCCAAGACTTAGATGTCAATTTATAGTATATTTTTAAATTAAAATTTTAAGACCATTTAATTTACTTTAAATTTAGAAATTGTAATTTAGGATGCCATGAATAGAAAAATTGTGTGAGAAAAATGACACAACTCTAATAAATTTAGCTGTTTAACTTAAATATTAAGTGAGTTAATTTCAGAATTTAACCTTTATAAGACATTTTTATATTAAATCCAGAGATAATTAGGTTTTCACTCAAGAATAAGAAAAGCTGATTGTATAATATTTGATGTATTGGCAAAATAGTAAATCATCCAAGCAAATTTTATATTTTTAATTCAAACTCAAGTAAACATTTCTCTTTAAAAAATATTATTTTATATTCTTTCTTATCAACTTAAAAAAGTTGTGAGCAAATTAAGTCAATATAATAATAAGAATTCCTTTTAAATAAAAATCACCATACCTTGCTATTGTATATAGCTTATAGTAAATATGTTAACCCTTACATAATATTTAGTAACAAATACAGTTTGGCTGATTTATACTATTGAATTAATAAGATAAAGTTGAAATTTTTAATTTTATCTTTTATATGTTTTATGATAAATCAAATTATGTTGAATATTTTTAATTAAAAAATAATGAACAGATCAGTAAATTTTTGATGAATAAAAGCTAATATTTATGAATAAAAATTAATTTTTTTATTTAAAGATTAAAATCAAAAAGTTTTAATTTTATTAATTACTTTAATTTAATTGTATAACATACAAAAATAAATATTCAAATATTAATCTTAAATAGAATGTGGAAAGGGATTAAAATATGTACTTAACTTATACAAAAAATTAATTTTTTTAAATTATCAGAATTGTAATTTTTAGTAAAGTATTTGATAATAGTAAGAGTAAATAAATAAATAAGAATTATAAATATATAAACAAATGTGTTATATTTTAAAGATAATTTATTATATAAACTGTATGCGTTGTATAGAGTTTAAATCATTACTAAGTTTACTAAGACTAATTCATACTTGAAACGGAAGACCTAATTTTATTTGCTATATATTATCTTAATTCTGGATTTTCTAAATATTCGTGGAGAGTTGAAAAAGCAGCTTTTAAATTAGACATAATATGTTAGTATTTTATGTGATTTTAATAAAATTAAAAAGTTACTTCTATTCACAAGATCAACAACTTCTTTATTACCTAATGCATTCGCTAAATTTGAAGCCACTAAGTCTTTGCAAGTATCAGAACTTCCAAAAGAAACTAGAAGATCTTAAAGCAATTTTCTAGTTTAGGGGTTTTATAGTTGTTATATTATTATCATTTTTAATTTTTGAAAAATAAAATCATCATAAAAAACTGATGTTTTCAGAACTTGTTTTATAAGAATAGGTGTATTATTTTTAACATCTTTAATATCATAAATTCTAATTAGACCTTTAACAGTATTATGTCTTATAGAAGGCTTTTCACATAAATTAACAATCAAGCCTTAGAGATTATCTTGGATCATTGTATTTTTATAAACTTGTTACCTTATTATCATTCCTAGCCAGCTTGTACTTTGCTAATATATTATATTGTTTTATTCTTTCATTAATTCTTATAGCTTTTGATACTCTAAGTAAGATTTATAAGAACCAAAAGATAATAATCCACTAAATATCAAAAACGTTACTCTTTTAAGCCATTTAAAAGTCCAGTTTAGTGTATTTGTGTGTTTTTGTAAGTTGTATGATGCCAAATTTAAAATTAGCTTAAATTTATTTGGAGATTATGTTATCAAAAATAAAAATGCTGATTGTCTCTCAAAAAAGTTATATCTATTTGGATTATCAGTAGAAATGTGCTTATGATTGACTATTCTAACAGCGTTAGTCAATAAATACTTTTAGTACTATGAATGCTCCAAATACTATCGGTTTAATGTTTGAAGAGCCTTTTTTATTACTTAACTAAAACTCATATTTGTATTTGTAATATTTTAATGAATGTATTTAATAATAATAAAATAGTGTAAAGAATTACAAACATACATACAAACAACTTATATATAAATTTATAAATCAAAAATAAACCCTTCTACATTTTTCTAAAACCTTCTTCTTTAAATCTATATCATAAAATAATAGCCAATTTATTCTATTAACTATTTATTGTTGTATGGATATTAAAATTTAATAATTTAATTTTAAAACAAATATTTGATACCAAAAACTTTAAACTATTTAAAATCTATTCATTTTTAATATATTTTCTCAAATTAAAGGATATTCAAATGAGTAATTCTACTACAATATGATTTCTCTAAATATTTCAATCATTTTTTGTACTTAATACCTTTCTTTAATGAATTAATTAGATTTTTTATTTCCATAATTACAACCTATTTAAAAATATTTATTTTGCTTTTTTAAATGATAAAATTTGCTTGATAAATAAATAGATAGATAGTTTTAGTAATATATATTATAAATATTTAATAATAAATATTATATGAAGAGATAAATTAATTAATCAATTAAAGTTGAAATGAAAAAGAAATTTAATCTGCTAAGAACATTTTTTTGTTTTCTTAACAATACTTTTATCGTTTACCTTAATAATGAAATAACAAACTATGACTTAAAAAAATTATAATTAAGAAATATTCTTGGATATTTCTTGTAAAAAAACATAATTAATAATTCATTCCATGAAGCTTACTTGTGAAATTAATTCATAAAAGTAATTTTATTATAGAGTAATTTTGTTTAAAATTGTTTCTGCACATATTATGAATATGAAAAACTATAGGCGAGATTAAGCTCTTTATATTTTTTATAAATGTAAAAATTTGATTCAGACTGTTTTTTCATTTATTTTAGCATTTTTAGTTTAAAATTTTTAATTAATTTTGAGATTAAATCATTATAAACTTGATGAAATTCTATTATTTTTTATAAAGGTTTTCTTTCTGTTAGCTAAATTTTTAGTAATTTAAATGTTAACCATTTTAAAAAGACCTAGGTTGTATGCAGCTTATGCTAGTTTAAATTTAAGAGTTTAAACATTTCTCTTGGTAGCAGACGACACTGCAAAAATAGAAAATCCATTTTACTAAGCAAATTATTCTTATTAATCATTTAAATATATTCTACTACTTTCAACTAGAAATTATTCAATATCTTCAGTAGTAATTTATGAAAGATACTGTAAATTATTTATATTTTTTTGAATTACAATAGACATGTTAGACAAATCACATTTACTGGCAATCAAAAATTTTAAAGACGACTTTAATTTTGATGAATATTAATTATACTATTTAATACTAATTTCAAATGAGTCTTGGTTATTAACGTCAAATAATAATAGATAAATATGGAATTAAATGTTAAATTCGCTCTCTTCTTTCAAGTATTAATGGTTGCTATTTTCATAAAATATTACAGTGACTTATTCATTCTAAATCATTACTTCTGAGCAATTTTTTAAATATCTCTCCATATAATCATATCCTTCATGCAAGCAATACTCAGAAAGTTTTGAAATTAATTAGCTTTTTCCAGATTTAGGGCTTCCATCAACTAGAACATTAATTATTTTTTTTTTAATTTGAATCATTTGAGAAATTTTCAATAATATTTTAAATATCAAAAACACCTAAAAATTAAGTTCTGTTAAACTTAACTTAACCAATAATAATTCTTTTTATGTTTATCCTTTATTTCAGAGCAAATAACCAAATATTTTTTTAGAAAAAAGCTGATTGATATTCCAGATTAAAAATTATGTTTTTCAATTTATAATTAAAAAAATTCTATTAACAAAAAAGTAAAAATTTATATTTATATTTTTCTTGTAGTTTTTTGAATTATATCTAAATTATTTTTTCAGTTTTTGAAATCTTATAATTTCTTATAGAAACAAATATTAAAATGATCTGATGATTTATAATATCAAAGTAGTTAAATTCATTTAATCTACAAGAATTTTTGAAAACGATATTAGTAGTAGCAACATCAATAAACCAATTAAATATTCATCAGATTATCTTTGAATTTATTTAAAATAAATACGCATGTTTTATTTTTTAAACTTCTACTCAAGTTCAACAAGATACGAAGGAATGATAGTTTTTATTATTAAATTGGATATTCTTCAAAAGCATAACATTCATTCTTTCTTTCTAGAAAAAATAGAAAGATACATGCACTCTTTTTATTGGTTTTTAAATTTAGAGTTATAATAACAATATTTTTTTTGCTTTTTATTAGCTAAATCATTTACAAAGTATACAAAAATATGAGTGAACAAAAGAACGATAGCAATTAATAAAAATAAACAAATAGCTCAATTTAAAATTAAAACAGTAAAAGCTACTACAATACAGAACATGTTTAGGATTATATGAGAATGAAATTCTATTAATTTAAAGCTCAAAATGCATTAATGGATAACTTTTAATTGCTTTTTTTAAAGAAATATGATAAACTATTAACAGAAGAAGAAAAAACAATAAGAAAAAAATGCGATTATTTGATTTAAACCACATCAACTGTTGCAAATTTTGGCTCATTCTTTTTTATTCTATCTAATCTTAGCGTAACATAAGAGATAAGATTCAATCCAATTCGCGACTTTAAAGTTCTTGTTGGTGGAGTAGCATTGATGTTTGCTTTAAGAGGAGCTGGAATATTATATATGTGGTCTTAATGTGAAAATATGTATTTTAGAATCTATCCTAAAATAAATCTAGATGAGCAAGTGGATTTTTATGCTGAAAATATAAATAATAATTTCAAAATATTTTTATATAGATATTTTTTCTGATGTATTTATTTATTTACATATTTATGTTTGGAGTATATCTTCAAACACCAATAAAATCAATAAGGTTCTTTGCTTATTTGAGCTAGTTAAAAGTTAAAGTTAAAAAAGTAATGTAAATCAAATAAAACTCAACTATTCGTCTATATACAAACCAAATAAATATACATTTTCAAAAATAAATATTTATATAATTAATTCAATTTTTATATTATTCATTCATTAAAACAAACTTGTTTATATCAACTTTATTCTTCGTTAGTATTTGATGCTTTTTGCTAATCCTCCCCTTTTATTTTTCTGATCTTCTCCTCAATTACTTTTCTTTCAGTTCTCATATAAGTTTGTTTTATCAAAAATGCAGCGTAATCCTTTAAATCAAACCCGAAATTTAAGTAATATTAAGGTTCCTATTCAATCTTCTTGTAAAGTAAGTAGTGATTTACAGTATCTTTTTTTAAAAAATTATAAATAAACGAATAATAATGACAAGATAAATATTTTACTATCCATATAATCTATAAGCATATTAGGCTCGTATTTTGAGGGTATATCTAATTCAAAATCGTATTCTTATATCTACTGCTGATTTTATTAATTATAATCCTAGTAGTCTATCATTTAGCCATCCCCATTCGCTTAATCTTATCCTTGATATTCCATAATTTACTACACTTTTGCTAAATATTATAATAAATAAATAATCAACTTTATTCAATTTATGTCTAAAACATAATATTTAATTAGCTTTTTACATCAAAAAAAGCAAACAAATAAACAAATAAAGAAAAGCTTATCTTAATTTTATAATTTATCAAAAATATGCCTTCTGAATGATAAAAATAATTTATTTAGTTAAAATTTTAAATATTTCAAATACATGTAAAACTTTTTACAAACTAACTATAAATAGATTTTTTTTTACTAATTTTATTTTATTTAATGCAAATAGATAATAATAACTAATAAAAGTTTACTATTAAAAACATTTAAAAAATGAGTAATTTAAGTGTTAGAGTTTAACAAATAAGCTTTTAAAATAAATAAAATATTTTTAATTATTAAGAATTCAATTAATCAAGATAAAGTCTAAAAACTTCACTCTAATTTATTATTTAAAATTCAATTCATATATTATAAAGATGTGTTTTTAAAATCATTTAAAAAAAACACAAAAAACAAACAAATATATCATATATTCCCTATTCTATATATACTTATATACCTAAAAAAATTTAATAAACATAAAAACCAATAAAGCAGCTGAATAAAAGTCCATTTTTTTTCATAAATCGGCTTTAACTTATAGTTTTGTTTGTTTGTTTGTATTTTCTATTTTTAATAATTTTAAATGAATTTTATTTGAACTTGAGTGTTTAATAAATAATTTATATTTCATTAGAATGAGCACAAATAATTAATTTTTAATTTTATTCAAATTAAAAGTTAGCTATAAATTTAGAACTGGAACTCAGCTCAAATGTATTTTTTTATTAAATTAAAGTGAGTATTATTCTAATTATAATTTGATTATACGGGCATTTAATCTAGATTTAATATTTATATAAACTTTAATAATCTAACTAGGAAATAGAAGTTGAATATAATTTTTATAAATATGTATTTAAATTGAAAAAAATTAATAATATCAGTGAATCAATCAATCAATCTCTTATTCCACAAATAAGATCTATTATATCATATATGTTAAGAGTATTGCTGATAAAAATTTATTTAAACTTCTTGAAGCTAATATATTCATCAATTAAATTGATAACTCCGCTTTCTTCAAATTTTTCAATGAGATATTCGTAAACACTTTTTTGATAATCTTATTTCTTTTCATCAACTTATTAGCAAAGCAGTTTTATAATTCTTTTGAATTCTTCTTTTTCTAGCTCTTGTTATTTGTTTTCTTTGAAGAACTTTATTTTTTTTTCAGTAAATAAATAATAATATTATTTAAGTTAATTTAAAAATAAACAAAATTCATTACTTTTTCTAAAAATTTGATTGTCTCTGATATTGCTGAATCTTTATGTATTAGGATCCTATAAAATGCAATTATTTATTCCAAAGAAACGTAGCTAAATTCTTTATCAGGGTCTAACCCAAGAGCTAAGAGTATTCTTTGAGTTATTTACTTTTTATTTTGATAGAGAATTTCAAAGCTTTATACGAAAACTCCTAAATAAATCTATTATTAATCTATTTTTTAAAAATAAATATAATAAATATATTTGCATTTTTCCAAAAAATACTCTTAAAAATGTTGGCTTTTGACTCATCAACTAATTCTAAAATCTTTAGTTTGTTTTACTTCTAGGGTGACTCTCCTTCAAGCATAAGTCCATTTTATCTGTGTTTTTCACTTATTCTAACAAGCTTATTATACATTTCTATAATTACTGTTAGCTTCTTAGATTTTGACTGCTAGTTCATTCTCACTGCTTGAATCGAGGATCTATGTTTCTACTTTTTTAATATTTTTTTTGGAATAAAATTATGAGCTTTTTTTTAATTTTTTTCATCCATCAATAATAATTGATCGAATTTAACTCAAAATTTAATTAATTACATTTCTATCTGCTCCTTCCTCTTCATTCATTTATATTTTATCAATTTACACAATTTTTAGATTTGGGTTGTGGTTCTTTAAAATGGAGTTTTTTGGAGAAACTTGCTCACTCATAAATTGGTTTTTTTGAGAGTTTAAGGAGGTATTAGAATCTCTTTGCTTCCATCTGGAGAATATATTTCTATGGATTTGGTTATTTTTTTGTTCTATTTTTTACTCTAGGTTGTATAAATTGACCATTCTGTTGTATTAGTCCATTTCAAACAATAGCTTATTCCCATATTTTTAAGATTTTTTTATCTTTTCTTGTTTGTTTTCAATATTTCCGTACGGATTGTTAAAAAAGGGTGATCTGTTATTTGCTATTTCCCTGGTATCTTCCTCCATAGAAGAAGACACATAGTTGTTATTTTATAATTATGTACTAGCAAACTCATTTCTTTCTTTAGAATTGTGAACAGAGTCGCAAAGACTCTAATAAATGTATTTATCTTATTAAACTTTTTACACACATACACTTTCTATACTATTAGCATCTTGTTTAACTGGCTCTTTTACTAAATAAAGTGGTACTCTGTGTCTTGAATCAGGAGAGTACATTTGATCTGTTTGAGGTGGACGTGGATATTTATAATTTTTAAAACCCACTGTTTTTAAATGGTAAAACTATTGAGGATTTTATATCAGATTCTATACATGTATTTTTACTTTGCTTTTAGTTTATATTGAAGTGGGATCGAGAATTTAGTCATCTATTTCAGCAACAGAATTAAATTTATTCGTGCTTGCTGGACTTTTAAAAAAATTATTGCCTGTGTAGTTTAATTTAAAGTTCTTTTGAGAGCTTTAACTACTCTAAATATTTCTTTTTTTTAAGTGGTTATTGCTATTTAAGTTAATTTTGCTTTATTCATGAGATCTTTCAATTTTATTAGTTTGAAATCCATTTGTTTATTTATTAAAATTACTAATTGTTATAAAATTTAAGTCTGATCCACTTTGAATTTGCAGTTAATCATCTTTATGGTCTCTCTGTTACTTCAGTGATGACTTAAAAACCCTTCGAATATTTTCTCCAGCAGTTTTAACAAGCTGTAAATATATATAAATATAATTAATTCAATTACAGATAATTCAAGCATAAATACAAACGATTTATTTTAAGTCCTTTTTTAACAATTGTATAACTTAAAAAATTATTTCATGTTAGTTTTTTGGTAGAAATAAAAAAAATTTTTTATGCTAGCTGCAATAATTGCAAATGTAAAATTTACTCGATATCTAGGCTCAGCTCTTTGACTGCCTTCTTAAGATTAAGGAGGCATAGCGGGTGTTTTATCTAATTAAATTCCTTTTTTTATTCTAAAATGAGTAGCCGTTGTTGAGAAATAGTTTTTATGCTCAAATTCTGAAATCTCATGAATTTTTTGAGTTAAATTTTAGAGAGCATCAAATGTATAATTTTTATATGAAGAGGGAGATTTTGGTGTTTATAACTAAAGATGATTTTTAGCATTCATTTTATATTAAATATTATAGATATTGTTTGTTTATTGTCTGTATTTATTTTAGCAAATAGTATGAATTATAAAACACCAAATAGTTTATTTTTGCTTTTGAATAAATTAAAAATAATATCTCAATCCTTTTTTTTTGAAAGATTTTACTGCTTTTCCAATTAACTAAATTAGTTAAACTAAAAAAATTATTAAAAAAATCAGCTAATTATAACAAAATTCAGCTAATATCCAGCAACTGTGCTCACTTTTTATCCAATAATTCATAAATTTAGTATAAATAATTTGTTTAATAAAAATTTCATTATGAGTTGTAGAAACAAATTAACTTGTTAAAATGTAAAACAAGTCAATTTAAACCATTAAAAATGTTAGAATATGAATGAAATGTGCTTTAAATTAATTATAAAAATTATTTGCTAAAAAAAAATTTAAATTAAAACAAAAATAATTATTTTGAATGATAGAAACTAACAATTAAGTATGAAACAGAGAATAAATAAATTAATTTAACTAGCTCAAACAATATTTTAAAAAGATGATTTTTATTTTAATTCTTTTTTTCTTTCGATGATTCTCTTTCTTTCTTTAAATGTAACATCAAGAAGTTTAGCCCCTGTAACATTTTCTGTTATTAAAAAAATGATTATAATGCTTAATTTTGATTTAATTTACCTGTAGGATTTTATAGTGGCTTGTCTTACTGTATTCCTAAATTGTAATAATTTTATAAATTAAATATCAATATCAAATAAGCGATATTTAAGAAAATTATTTATATATGTATATTTATTCATGATTAAATACTTATTAAATTCATTGGATTGTTTTGCAACTCTGGTGGTAAAGAGTTTTTCAAATCTTATTTTGCCCTTAAAATACTTTCTGTGATTTCTCTTGTTAAAGCAATAGACTTTTCATTTAAAAATAGATAATAATAATTTAATAATTGTTCACAAATTTTTTGTTAAAAAATTATAAAAATTGATAATGCTTCACTTGTTATTCTGTCTTTCTCATGATATCTACTATTTCGGCTGGTTTTTCATTTTATGGGGCTAATAATTTAAGAATTACTTTAAAGTAATTGTATCCCATTCCTATTTATCTGCCAAAATTTCTACATGCTATTGGTAGCTAATTTCCAAGTCTAAACGAAATAAATGTTGCATAAGCAGTTCCTGGAAGAGTAATTATTAATAAATTAGTAATCCAACCCATTCTAAAAAAATTATCTATCTTTTATTGGCCTTTCTTTGTAAAAAATATGTTTAGATGTGCTAAAAATATAAATTTTAATGGTTATAAAATTATTAAAATATTCGCTTATTATAATTTTTTATAGAAAATTCAAAAATATTCTCTACAACTTCGTCAAGTTTTATAAGGTTGATCGATTCATAGATGGATTTTAAATATTATTTAGATTTTCAGTTCAATCTTCATCAGATAAATTTTAATAGACAATAAATAATTAAGTATTATTTTATAAGACAATAAAATTAAATTGAGAACTAAAAGGCCTATTTAGTCATGAAAAACTCATAGAGTGTTTGTTTTAAGTGTTTGTAGATTTAAAATTTAATTTGATAATAATCAATATTTTTGTTACTTTAATCAAATTCGATACTATCTTTTGTAAAGTTATCAAATGTACATTTGAAGTTACAAAACACATTTCTTAATAATATAATTATAATTACAAAATACTCCTTGTTATTTTTCAAATCATCTTATGAAGAATAGGATTCAAGGATAATATCTGATCAATATAATTTAAAATTTATTAAATAAAAATAGAACTTTAATCTTTTGGAATGCATGTAAAAATTAATATGTAAATAATAGATAGTTAAAATGAATTAATTTAATCTCCAAAAAACTATGTTAATAAATTAGAAACAATAAAAGAACATTACTTCATTAGGATTTAATTCAAAAATAATACAGTCAATCAGTCAGTATTTGCAATTTATACAGAATTTTACAGGAGGAGGAGAAGAAAATAAATATGACCCGCAATTTATAGTTTTTATATTAAATATTTTAAAGTAATAAACAAATTCGCTAAAAGAAATCAATTATTCAATCAATCAAAAAAACAAAAAAACAAATAAAAAGAAATTAATAAATAAATAAATATAAAACAATCGATTTAACAAAATAATTAGCAAATAATTTCAAAAATAAAGAAAGAGACAATTAAGCTGCTAGGCATTGAAAAACACGCAGAAATAATAAATAAATAAGATTACTTCAATAAGAAGCTATTAAAAGCAAAAAAAAAATATATATATATCTTATAAAATAAATTGTATTAAACATAAATAAATAAAAGATAATAAATTAATTAATTGATTAATTATATTTGTTAATTTCAACTTACCAAAGCAGCAGGCAAATAATTAAACAACATAACAAAAAATTTAAGAAAACCCAAAAACAAACAAACAAACATACACATAGGCAACAAAGAAAAAAAAAGAAAGGAGGTGATTGAAGAAAAAAGATAAATAAAATCGATATAGCAAAATGGAATGGGAATGTAAAGAAATTGATAAATACATAGTTCTTAATAAGCCAATAGGCAAAGGAAATCAAGCAACTGTTTACGAATCATACAGAAAAGATAACTTGTAAATAGTTGCAGCAAAAGTTTTTGATTTAACTTAGAATGGTTAAACAAATTAAGCTAGAAACCTTTAAAGATAGGTTAAGATTCTTACAACATTAAAGCATCCATATATTTTAGAGTGCTTTGACATTAAACAAACCCAAAAGAATGTAAATACTTTTTTTATACTTTAGTTATAACTCAAATAATATTGTCAATTTACCAAATAATTTATCTGTTATAATCTCAGAGTAAAAAAAATGTGATAAATAAAAGCTCATAGATATCAAATATAAGCCTAATCAAATAAATTATGCATTCAATTTTTGAGAAGCTAATCGTTTTTGAGATAAAAAATCATATTAATATGTTTTTAAATGAAATATTTTACTAATGAATTAACCAACTATTTATTTTTAATACGATTAGTAATACTTCTTCTTAGAGTATTGTGATGGAGGTGATTTAGAAAAATATTTAAAAGAGAAGCAATTTATTACTGAATCTGAATGCCTAGATCTGTTTAAGCAAATAGTCTCTGCATTTCAAATGTTGGAAAAGAAAAATATAGTTCACAGAGACTTAAAACCTGCTAATATACTACTCAAAAATGGATAGTTGAAGATAGCAGATTTTGGTTTCGCTAAAGAAATATAAGATGATGTATAAAATACTATTGTAGGATCTCCTATTTTTATGTGTCCACAGGCTCTTGATGGAACAGGACATTACGATTTAAAAAAGGGAGATGTTTGGAGTGCTGGTGTTTGTCTTTACCTGATGCTTTATGGAATATATCCTTTTTATGCTAGCAATGTTCAAAATCTCATTTAGACACTCAAACAATAACAGTTAGTTTTCAGAGACGACCTCTACAAAAGGTCAGATGCAGTAAAAGATTTGCTTTCTCACATGCTTGAAAAAGAAGAATCTAAAAGGTACACTTGGGACTAAGTAATATTATAAAATTTTTAATTAAAATTGTAAATTGAATCAAGTAATCAAATGGTTTATTTGATAAAAAGCTTGCTGCTATCTTTCTTAAAATTAAATTTTTTATTATTGTTAAATTTGATATAACTTTTGATTGATGGATATCTTTTATTGTTATTATTTTTTAGGAATTTTTAATTAAAATTAAAATAAATCTTTCTTTTTTCTTTCCAATCTATATGTATGTCTTAATTTATTTTTTATCATAAAACCTGCATTCTACAAAAAATTTCCATATTAAACAGTATGTAAGCGTTTTTATATTATTTTTAATAGGTTGCTTCTCATAAATGCTTAAACGCAGGATCACATTATTAAAACAATCCTTTGCTGGGTAGCTTGGAGATGAACCAAGTTTCAGGAATATCGTCGTTTAATAGTGACTATAAGAATGTTGAGCTGAAACAGTAAAATGAATAGAAAAGCTCATCAATTGAAAATCCATAGACACCTAGCTAATAGTAGAATTAGAACAATGTTTCAATTTATAAAAGAAGAGATAATACAAATCAATTGAAATAAATACATTTACTATTTAGATTACTCACTTAATTTGCACTTACATATAGAATTATATGGAAAGGATTTTTTTAGTTAATTGTAGCATAGTAGTAAGGAAATATATACTTTAAAACTGATTCTATTGTAAATGCTATTTTCCTCTTAATGAACTCACTATTACTCAAAGAACACAAATTTTTAAGGGAATTAATATAAAATCCCAAACAATTCATAGCCTTTAGGATACAAAGAAATAAATTAGAAAATATAAACGAAGACGATCTGACTTATTATTTTAATTCAGAAATATACAAGAGTTTCATGTAAAATATTACCATCAACTTCCAGCAAGACACATAAGTATCCATAATGAATTATTCAGAAATGTTTTAAGCTTAGCTAGTTGCAGCAGGCTTCCTAAATGTCATCACTGAAGACAAATGTAATGAATACATAGAATGCTCCTTAAATATTATAAATCAAAACATTTAATAAATGTCTCAAGATGCCTTAAATTAAGAAAACAAAACATATATTACTTTATTGTTGTATCTTTTCTTCCTTCAAAAAAACGAAAAGAGATTGTAGTCTTTTACTAATCCACTTGAACACTATTAAAAGTTGTAAAAATACATGGAAGATATTAATTTCACAAGTAAGCAATAAATATATGATCAAATACAACATTACATTGCTACTGATTTAGCTCAAGGAATGGATGAAGAAGATGATGACGAAGATAACGAAGACGAAGATGAACAACTAGCTCAGTTAATTAACAAATATACATGAATACTAGAATTTCCCTTCTAAAAATAATTTCTTCTCCTAAAAACTATTTCAAAATAAATCAAAACACTAAACAAATTAATTATACTTTTATTCACTAAATTTCGATTCTTTTCAAAAAAATATTTTATATTAAGAATTAAAAATTTAGCTTACAACTAAATATATTAAATTCTGTTGCATAAATCATTTTTTTCTTTTACAATTTAAATATGTCTTAAATCGTATATCCTATAACTAAAATACATTATAATTGTTGATTCTCTAAATAAAATAACAACTTTATTTTTAAATAAATTTGAATTAAAATTATTAATTTAATATATTAAATGCAAGATACTTTTCTTTAGATTTTAAAGAAAAAATAATTACAGTGACTTTGCATTAATTTTTTTTTTAATCAAATAAATAAATTACATTTTAGTTTTTAATTTTTCAAAAATATATTAAATTTAATTTTTTAAAGAATATAATTCAAGCCTTAAATATATTAGTAAAATAATATGATTTAATTGATAATACAAAAAAAAAATATATATATTTATATTAATATAATAGTATTTCAAGTTAAAAAAAATATTTTAGTTTAGTAAAGTTTATATTATAATATAAATTATCAATCTTGAGTTTAACTATGTTCATGTTCAGATTAATTTTGTTCATCTTTTTTTTCTTCTTCGATTGGTTAAACATTACTTGCATTTAGTTGTGTTATGAGACTTTTTAAGGAATTCTAAGAGGAATTGCTAATATCACTAGCATTTTGAATTGGCTCCACATTTAATAAGTTCAATTAATTAAGCTGATTGTTTTAGGCTTAGGCTAGTTAAAAAGTAGATTCACTGCTACTTCCTTCAAAGTTTATGGTCTAGTTACTAGAGAGGGTTTCTGAATTGGCTTACTGTTATATTTAGGCAATTTATGTATTAGCCTATCCCGAGGAGACTTAAGGAGCTACAATGTTATCTGGCAATTAAGAGCTATTTAGACTTTAAAGGGAATTAAAAGCTTCATTTGATCTTTAAATATCAGTAGATGTCATTTAGGTAATTTGTGCCTAGGCTTGGTGGAAAAACTAGAGTAAAGGTGAAATATTTACCTTTGTTGCATCAAGACCATTAATTTGTTAATTAATATTATTCCAGATTTCAATCAATTCAGAATATTTTTGCTAATTCTCATTGGACTAGTCACCTTGAGCTTATTAGCTTTTCTTACCCTCTTAAGATTAATCTATTTTTTTTTTTTACTTTTACAGATGTTCTTATTTAATTTATTTAATAATTTATTCAAAATTTGGTTGCTCTTCAGCGAGTATTTATTCTCTGTAGGCGCGATTCTAAATTATTTTTTTAAAAATCTATTCTTTAGTCAAGCTAGCCATTGTTTTGCTTATTGAATCGTTAATATTATTATTTATTCATAAATTATTTATTATATTATATTTGTTAGTTAAAATCACTTTAATTTTTTTGTTTTGTAGCTTAATTAATGAATTTTTTTGTTTTAAGTAGAAAAAAAAAGTTTATAATTCCTTTTACTTATTTTTTTACCATCTATATTTAAAAAAAATATATTAATAATTAATTTTATTTATTCTTCTACTTTATTGTTTTATTAATTAATAAATGAAAAATGTCTCTTTTAAAGTATTATAATTGTTAATGCTTATATAAAGTATTAGTTATATAATAAAGATTTTAATATTTAAGTATTATTAAATTTATTAGTTTTTACAATTTTTTATAAAACTTTACATATATAGTAAAAGATTTTATTAAACATAAACGCCATTTTCAATATATTTTTATAATTCATGATTTTTTTGAGAAAATAAATAATGATACAAGTTTAAATTAACATATTTTAATATTGATTTAGTTGCCTTTTATAATACAAATTATTATTAGAGCTAATAGAGACTAACTAACATAAAATTGATTAAATTTTTAATATAGAATAACAATAAAAATTTTTCTTAATAGCTATTTAGATGAATTATTTTTATAATTTAAAATATCTATTTTCTTTCTGTGTTTTAGTTTAATAAATGTAAATTTTTTTGTGTTTTTACACCATTAAATTCTAATATTTAAGTCAAAGAAACATATTTAATTTTTGAGATATTTCAATAACTCAATATCTAATAGAAAAACGATTGCCTTTTAAAAAAAATTTGGTAAACTAGACTTTTTAGGTTTTTTCTGTAAATTGCTTTATGAAGATATACAATATTAATTAATCCTTATTAAATTACATTTTTTAGTATTTTATATTTTTTATTTAAAATATCAAAGTTGCTGAATTATTATTATATTAAATAACATAACAGTATAGATAAGTATTTATACACACATTAAATACAAATAAATCATTCTTATAGTATTTTTCAAACAAATTATTTTTATTGATTAAATAAAATGTGCTTCATTGATAGAATGCATCACTTATATTTTGTTTCCTGTCTTTCTTTTTATTCTATTTTTTAAATGCTTTCATCGATTTTTGATGGTTTATGTGTTTATTTTTTATCTGCAATTATTTGTGTTAAATCTTTATTTTAGGTTAATTTATTTGTGTTTATAATCCATGTTTGATAACTTGCACTATCCTCTCCAGTTATTAGTATACACCCATTTAGCCTTCTTTAATACGTAAATGCTAATTATAAGAGAGAGTAGCCGCTGAGTAGTTAGGAAAATTCAAAAAGATTGCTCAATGAAATTACTTTCTCCAATCGGTTAAACCAAATATCCATTATTGAACTTGATATATTCCATAGTACTTTCTCCAATATATTTTAGATTATGCCACTATATCTTAGCATGAGCTTTACTATGGTAGCTCAGTTAAAAATCTCCATAATAGCTAGTAAATAGGTTTGAGAAGGACTCAAAAAGAGGGTTGCTAAAGTATAATTTCTTTTTGAGTGGAAATCAATAAATTTCCAATAATAATCATAATAATATTAATAAAGCTTTATCATTTTAGAGTATCATGATTTTAGAACAACTTTTATTCAAATAATAGTTGTTATTATAAGCAAAAATCTATATATCTCTTTGAATTTTAAGAATGAATGAGTTTAATCTAAATCTTCAAACTCCCAATCTTCCTCTTCGTCTATAATTTCTTATGATACTTTATTCTTTCTTTAGACTTAAATACTTAAATATTAATTAAAAATCTTAATTTTCTTTAAATTCTTCTTAATTTCTTTCTTTTTTTATATGTTGACTTGCTTTAAAATCATTATCTTTATTACTTAATTTATAAGATTATCTTTGTTAGTTTAGAAAGCTTAGCAACTCAAGTAGAATTTAAGAATTAATTAGAATAATATATTATTACTAAGAAGATAAAAATAATAATTAAGGAAGAAATTTAAAGAAGATAATAAAGAGATCATAAGAGAGAAATTATAGAAAACTCTTTACATAATGAATTAAAAATTAATATATAATTAATTCATGAGATTTTTCTTAATAATTTTTTCTTAAAAATTATATTTCTATTAAGTTTTATTTATTTTTTCCTAATTTATTTTGAATAAAAAATAAAAGAAATGTTTTATCATTCAAAATCTAAAGAAAAATAAAAATATAAGAGAAAAATAAAAGTAAACAAAAGAATTATCAGAATCTAGGAATACAATCTTCTTCTTCTCAAGACTTGAGTCAACGATTTGCAGAATAAAATTTTATAAAAATAATAAATATAAAATTTTATCGAGTGAGTTTTTTTTTTAATTGGATTCGAATCAAAATTAAAAAAAACTATTTGACTCTATTCAACTCTATAGTTTTGAAATTTTATTTTAAATTATTAAATCTAAGATATTTTTCTTTGGATTTTAAAGAAAAAATAATTAAAGTGACTTTACTCTATTTTATATTTTAATCAAATAAATAAACTTATATTTTGGTTTTTAATTTTCAAATATATATTAGATTTAATAGTTAATTGAAAAAAGAAATTCTTAAGGCTTAAATAGCAATAATTAGAAAATGATAATTTTTATGAGATAATTTACAATCGGAGCGTTTATGGGCCAATAGGTAGAGAAAAAAAAATCTACCTATAGCCTGTTCTTCCGCCCTCCAAACATTTCGCCTGGATGGCAATTTTTAAAACACTATATTAAAAAAGAACTTTTTATGGAAAAACAAGATTTTAAATTAATTCAATTTTTAAAAAGCAAAAAATAAGGTACATGCTGTTCTTTCAATTATTACAAAAATAATTTCAAAAAAAAAATGGCAGATAGACAAACGAATAAATCAGTAAATTATTTTCAACAAATTAAATTTTAATTAAATAAATTGTGCAAGATTACAGTTAAATTAAATCCAAAAAAAAAGTAATCTTGTTTGAGAAAAAAAAGTATTAAATAAAATAAAATAATTCAAATTTTGTTTATTTTTTAGATTTATTCTGTATGTATTATTTTTACATGTCACCAATATATTTGTGATAATTAAAAATAAAAAAAATTTAAATCAATTTCTATTATCTGCTTTTAAATTATTCTTGGAGCTTAAAAACAATTTTAAAACATTTTCCTTTTATCATAATTGTTTTTTGAATGAAACAAAATCTAAAAAATTATTCTATTCGCTTTAATAAGCAGCAAATATCTTTTTATTTATGTTATAATTTATCAATCAAAAATAAATATAATATGTAAATTAGAATAAAGAAATTTAATATGATTAAAATAAATCAAGATATTTAACAATTTTAAATAAAATAAATCTAATATGACTAAATAAAATAAATTTAATATGATTAAATAAAATGAATTTAATATTATTAAGTCAAGAAATTTATTATGATTAAATAAAATAAATTTAATATGATTAAGTAATGATTAAGTCAAGAAAATTACTATGATTATTTTAAATAAATAAAGAAATACATATTATTAAGTAAAGAAAATTTAATATGATTGAGTAAAAGAAATTTAATATAATTAAAATAAATAAAGAAATTTAAAATAATTAAAGTAAATAAAGAAATTTAATATAATTAAAAAAAATTAAGAAATTTATTATGAACTTATATCTTATTTAAAAAAAAATTTAAGACTGGTAAAGTGGGCAATTAATTAGTTGTAGGAGTGGTCTTAATTAAAGAATATTTAAGGTTGTAAGACCATTTTTAAATTTATCACCTTGAATTAAATATAATTAATTTCAAATTTCAAATTAGAGTACTTATCTCAAATATAATAAACTAAAATAATCCCAAGTTTTCTAATTTTTTAATGAATTTTCAATTAATAATCGTCAATTTGTTAAGGTCAAAGAGAAGCTAATTTAACTTAATTTTTATCTTAAGTTAAATTTGAATTAATTTTGATATGTTTATCTTTTCAAATACTAATTAGCTTTAAGTTTATTTAAATAAAAGCAAAATTAATTTCAATAGAAATATTAGAATTTTAAGTTTTTTTAAGAAGATTTTTTCTTATTTATTTTCTAACTTGGTTTTATAAGTTAAATAAATTTTTACGAAAGTAGCTAGTTCTTTTCGTAATTTAAAAAATTTGCTTATCATAAAGATAAATAAATTTTATAAACGTGATTAAGTATTACTACTTAATTGCATGACAAATGAATACAGTTTTAGCTAGTATCATTTTTAAAAAATATTAATATATAAGAAATACCTGATTGATTATTATATCTAATCCAAATAAAAAATTAACTTTTAAACTTCAAATTATTAGATAATTTTTTATAGAATAAAAGAATAAGATATAATTAATTTAGTTAAACCTTTGATGAATAATAATATGCAAATCAAAAAAGTAGGAAATTATTATATATTTACTTCTAAGGAAAATATACTTGGCTCAGGAACTCAAGCAACAGTTTATTTAGCGAAAAGATCGACTGATGAGCTCACAGTAGCAGCAAAAATTTTTGATATGACACAAAATTTTTCAGAGAAAGATTAGGAAAGCATAAAAAGATAGCTAGATATTTTATTTACAACAAAGCATCCCTATATATTAGAATGCTATGATTTTATTCAAACTAAGCACAATGTAAATGAGTTATTCACTTAATAATTTATTCAGATTAAGCATTTTTGCAATGTTTTTTGCATTTCTACAAAAAATTCATTTAAAGACTGAATGATTAATTTGATCTTTTACTTATTTTAATAGATTTATTTATTTAGTGAATATTGCAATGGAGGAGATTTGTAATAATATATTGAAAGCCGTCCTTACATATCAGAGGCAGAATGTCTTGATTTGTTTAAGCAAATTGTTTCAGCTTTGCAGGTGCTTGATAAAAATAATATAGCACATAGAGATTTAAAGCCTGCAAATATCTTATTGAATAAAGGTTAAGTAAAAATAGCAGATTTTGGGTATGCTAAGCGTATTTAAACTGGAAATATTAAAAACACTTATGTTGGATCTCCAATATTTATGTCTCCATAAGCTTTAAATGGTGGAAATTACGATTTGAAAAAAGCTGATGTCTGGAGTGCAGGTGTTTGCTTGTATTACATGCTTTTTAAAAAATATCCTTTTGAATCATAAAAGGAGGATTTAGAAGAGTTGAAGTAAGTTGTTTGGCAGGCTTAGCTGACTTTTCCAGAAAATTAAAAGCGTTCGAAATTAGTAAAAGAACTGCTTTTAAAAATGCTCGAAAAAGATGAGGAAAAGCGTTTTGATTGGAATTAAGTAAGATTTTATTAATAAAAATTTGTTTCTTTCTTTATTTGCAGATTTTAAGATATAAATAAATACTGTTTGTTAATAATAGATATTTATAAAAAAATTTCTATTTAACAATACTTTATTATTTATTAATTTTAGTAATTTAAATTTGTATTATATATATATATATATATATATATATATTTATGTTAAAAATTAAAAAAGGTTGCTAATAATGAATGCTTAAATTACAATAGTTCTATAAATTAAAATCCTTTACTCAGGAGCTCAGAGCTGAATTAAGTTTGTGGGATTAGTTCTTATAACTAGAATTTAAAAGACTAGGCTCTCGTTACAGATAAACCTGTAATCCCTACTAATTAGCAAACTATTTAGAAGCACTTTAGTGACTCTGAATTGGATAGTACTTCAAAATAGTTTTCATAGCAAAGAGAAAAATAGAAAGGATTGATTTTAGTTCACAATTTACTAGTTTTCCTCTCTATATTCCCTTAAAAGTATTAAGACATATGGAGACAGATTAAGATTTTTCACGATTAATCAATATTGGATTAGCTAGGAGAAACACCTAAGAAATCTTTGATCTTACTTATGTGCACTCATTTCATATGTTCTAGGATGCAAATGCAGGATTTAATATTAAGATCATAGATAATGATTTAATAACATGTTAATCGTATAAAACCAATTTATACTCCTCTATTACCAGAATATTTTTAACAAGAAAATTATAAAAGTTTTATATAAAATTTGAGAAGCTAGAATCAATTAATAGATTAAATCTCTGTACAGACAAAACCAGAGTTAATAGAAATTTTAAAAAAGATAGGATTTAATTAATCTTTTGAGAACATAGAAAAAAATGTATAAAATATTATTGAATTAGCTATTTTCAATTTGATAGATTACATTGAACCTGTATGTAAGCAAGCTGTCTTGGCTAATAATAAAATTATTTTGAGCTTATTCTCAAATCTACTCACTCTCATGTTCTACTAAGAAAAAATACAAAATAACTAATTTGATTTTGACACTTATGATCAACTAATTTAAAAGCTTGAAAATCTAAACTTTGCTTCGTTAAATGAGCTCTATAAATAAATTTGTGAATATTAAAAACATTTCAAATAGTAGAACGAAGAAGATGACGATGATGATAAATGATTTAATTCATAATAAAAAAATTATTTTACAATCATAAAATGTTTTTATAAATTTATTTTTTAATTTATTGCTTTTTTTTAAGTTTAATTTTAAAAACTAAAAATTTGTCTTTTTAAAATTATTAAATATTCATTTTTAATATTTAATTTAGCAGAAATTTAAATATTCAAAATATCGTTGAAATTTAACTTAATTTTATTTAAAAATTGTAATTTCTTTAGATATTTAACCATTTTTTAAAAATATTGAAGATCGATTTTCAAATAAAAGTATCTATAAATTTAAAAATTGTAATTAAATTAATTTTAATTTAAAAGAAAATGCTTTTAAATTTAATTTCGCTTCAGTTTCAGCAAGCAATAAACAAACAAACAAAAAAGAAAGCAATCAAGTTAAAATATTATTTTTTAAAAATAATTAAGGATTTGCTATTTATTTTTGTAATTTAATTCATAAATTTAAAAGCAAATGTATTTAGGTAAAGTAAATACTAAATTCAATTTCATTAGGAAATAATTGTATTTAAGAAATCAAAAAAATTATAAACAGTTTATGAATCAATCAATGAATAATATTGTTAATAAAAAATTAAGACCTTGTTTAATTTCATAATTAATTTGAAGGAAAGGGATATTGACAACAAATAAAAATTAGTCAAATAACTAGAAATATTAGAAATTATATAAAGATAAATAATTAATCAATCATTCATATATAATTAAGTAAGTAGAGGCTAAAGAAATTAAAATAGCTTACCATAACATAATATAATATATTATTTATTTGAATTAACATTTTATTCTTTGTGATGGACACGCATGTCATAGATTGTATTCTAAAGCAAAATAATGCGTTTCAGCCAAATTTCAGTAAAAATACTTTAGCTTGCTTATTTATTTATTCGTTCTTTTTTAGAAAAAGCATTTCAACAATTTAATATTTCAAAGCATTATAAAAATGAGTGCTTTTGATGGTATTATCTTCAATTTAAATATTGTTTTAAGCATTTTTATTAAATTTATAAACTTATTTTTAGATGCCAGAGAAGCACAGGAATCGAGCTCAGAAATAAATGAAAGTTTAGAAAGCGATTAAGAAGCATACAGTAAAAATTATTTGTCAGTTGATAATCTAAGATTTATAAAACTTAAGAAATAAAAATTTGATAAAATTAAGTTAAATGATTAATAAAAATAGGTGTAAATGTTACTAAAATAAATACTCTAAGTTCTTCCATAGATTTCTCTTTATAGTCATCTTATAATTGTAAGATTATTTTAAAAAGAAATCAAAATATTTGGCATAATCAAAATATTTAGAAACAAACAGATTAGATAATTAAATATAATTCGAAGAATTTGAGCTTGATGAATCCTTGAGCAATGAAATTTCTGATATTTTTACAAGCAACAACAGCTAAATTAGTTAGAAAAATAAAGTGAAATAAGCTAGTATAGCTCCTGCAGGAGGAGTTATCTTGATTGAAGAATAAAATTAAATTATAGAAGATTAATATAAAGATACTCAAAATACCAAACAGAATTCAGTATAAGTTAATCAAAAGCAATTTATGAAAAAGAGCAGTATTTAAGATGGAGTTCAAGAATAAGATAAGGAAGGTATAAAAGTTGATCCTGCTATTGAGAATATTCAGCTTAAAAAGGAAATAGAGAGTTTAAACTTCACTTTAAAACAATAAGAAAAAGAGAATTTCTACCTTCATCAAAATATTAAAACTCTGGTAATATAAACGATATTTTAGAAAATTTAGTATAAATCCGTTAATAAAAAATGCTTGATTTTTGAATTAAATATTTAATCGAAGAACTTTTTATGGATATTGCATTCTTATTTGAAGCTTAAGCTCATTTGTTGATTTTAAATCTTTAAAATTTAATGATTATTTATTTTTAAGTCATTTAGAGCCCTATAAATTAAAACAATAAATAAATTATCTATTTAAACAAATTTCTTTTGCTAATTTAAGTTATTCATATCAAAAAATTTGATTTTTAATTTAATTTATTTAATTTTAATGTTTAACAGAAAGAAGAATTGTATGGACAAAAGTTAAATGCACAAAAGAAACCAGCTTATGAAGATTAAAATCATTTTTTTTAAATTAATTCAAATCCAATTAAAAATTAGAATTCATTCAATAAAGCCAATGAAAATTCTTCCTTGAAAAATTCTGCTGAAAAAAAATAATTAAATTTACAATAAAAACACGATCAAGAAGCTGCTTCTTCCACATAAATTAATATGTTAAATGAGTAAATGCATGTACTTCGAAACGAGGTAAATATTAATTTTTTAAATAAAAACTTATTTATTCGTTACTATAAAGATGAGTACAATGAAAGAAATGTATCTTGCTAAGCTCAAAGAGTAGACATTTTTAGTCGAGACCTTAACTAAAAAGCTTGGTGAAAAAGGTATCTATCTATCTATCAATCAAAAATTAATATTTAGCAATTTCAATAATTTTCAATAAATAAAATCTATGATAATTGATGGGATTTCGATTAAAAACTTTTTAGACATTTTTTAATTAAAATATTTTAAGCTTTTAAAGGAAATTTAATTAAAACTTGAATAAATAGGATTGTTGCTGATATAAAACAAATTCATTTATCAAAAAACTGGTTAATCTTTTAATTTAAATAATTTTTACTAACTAAAGTAAATGAGTAATCATTTTGTTGTTTGTTGATGAAAAAAACAAAATTAAATTAATTTTTATCTTGAGTTAACCTAAATATTATTCAGAATTAATCAAATTTTAATGGATAAAATATATTTCGAGCAACATAAAATTTTTTTTTAATTAAATTGAGAATTAATTTTATTTGTTTATTTTATCAAAAAATTAATTTTAATAGATTATTTATTAATAATATAGATGAATTCATACAAAAAATGAAAAATAGCTACATTAATAGCCTAAATTAATCTAAGAATTCATAACTAATTTAGTCATAGATTTATTAGAATTCAGCAAATTAATAGCAGTAAAGTTCTCATTTATTGCAAGAAAGTTGCATTTCGGAATTAAATAAACCAATGTCTATACAACAAAGCATAATATCTCAATAACACTGCTTGTAGTAATAGCAGTAAGGATAATTGTAACAACACTTCAATAATACTTTTGATTAGGTGAAGCTTTCACAAGAATTTGAGCAATTAAGAAGAGATATTAAGTTTTCAACGATTGGAAATATAAGTCCTTTTTTGAGAGATGAAAAAGTGGGAGGATTAAGAGAAGATCTTTTAAGCACAACTTCTAATCTATAGCAAGGACCGAATAGCAGCTCAAATAATAGCAATTATTGTAATTAAAGCACTAATAATTATAGCAAAAATCAGATTTAATAATAATCTCCTTTCAACTAAAGCAAGTACCACAATCTTTCTCACATATCTAACTTATCTAACAGAGGGTATTCAAATGAGTTTAATCCTAATAACAGCATTAACGGAAATATTGCCTAGCATAATTCATCATAGATCCAATAGTAAAACTAAGGAAGCAGCAGTAACATTACGGTTGTAAACCAAACAGGAATGAACTGTAATAATAGCACAACTACTCACATGACATCTACTTCGATTAATTCTAACAATGTAAATATGAACAGTAATATAAACAACAGTCATCCTGGTAGAAACAAAGGAGATCTATTAAATTAAAAGAGAAATTCATCATTCACTAACTCCTCAGCTAATGCATCAAACAATTTGAATTAGTCTTTATTACATTAAACACAAAATACAAACAATCAGAATGCAAACAATTCAATACTACAATTTACACCTGTATCAAATAAACATTTAAATTAATCCAATTCAGGCAGTTAATAAAATAATCCTACAATGGCATCTCAAAATACTCAGACTTAAATGTAGTAAACTTCAAAGTAGCAATAAATTACTTTAGATTTTAGATTGACTTTCAATTAAAATGAATTATTCAATGCAGCTTAGACTTAATAATAGTAATTTGCTATTTTATCATCTCAAGATACATAAAATACTTCAAATCATCATAACATTGATCCTTACATTCAAGATGTTGAGGATTCAAATTAATCACACCACTTTGCAAATAGGTAAACTCAGTTAGCTTCTCAAATCTGCTCTCAATAAAAATAAAATCCTTAATTACTTTAAAATAACAGTAATCATTAAAGAAACTCACTTTAAAATAATGATAATTTACTATCTATTTTAATAGATCCTGAAAACCAAACAAACGATTAGAAACCCAAAGCAAATTCCAATGAAGTATACATTTATAATGCAAATTACCCCAAACACATTATTGAGGCAGATAATAAATCAAGGGATAATAATAATTTAAGCAATTGCAGCAATAACTTTCCTCTATCAACAAAAGTTTAAAACACAAATAATAGTCTTGCCAACAAGAGCCTGAAAGAATAACTAATGAACCAACAAATTCTTTAATAAAAGAAACAATAAATTTTGTAAAATTAGCAGTAATAAACTTATTAAAATTTAATTGTAAAGAGCAATAATCAAGATCTGCTAAAGAACCTAAAGAAATAATCTGGTACAAATTAAAATTAAAACCAACAACACTCGCAATAAAATCAAAGTTCACCAAAAAAACAATAATCGAGATCTTATCACATATCTTCAAATTAGAATTAAAATTCAAGCAATAGTAAAGCTCAATAAAATTGTTTATAATAATAAATATAAAATGCAGCAAATCCATAGATTTAATATTAAGAGTATATCCCTAAACTTAATAATAATTATAATTAAATGAACAGTCAAAATTCCACTAAAAATCGTAAACAAAACAGCACTATAGTTTAAGGGTTAAATTCTTGTGTTAGTAATCTATAAGATAACACTATTCCTAGCAGTACAATGAGTTAAAATAGCAATTTTTCCAATAATTTACCTATTTTTAGAAGTATTAATAACGATTAATAGAATCATAACTCAAGCTGCAACAGTAATTAGAATGGTTATAACCCAAATAACAACAGTTTTAAATTCCTTAATGGTAAAAACAATATTAATAATAATATCACATCATAAAACAACTCTTCTACAACCTCAAATAATGTAAATTAATCTTAAGTAGAAAAGAAGAGATTCTTACAAACTACATAGATATCTTCTTCCCATAATAATCAACCTGCATCTAATAAATTTTCTATGATTGCAAGTCCAGGTAAATATAGTAACAGTAATTCTGAATAAAAGTAGCTATTTTTAAGAACTTAATAAATTTATCCTACATCTTCAAGTAATAACAACAATAATAACAATACTAGTAGCAGCTAGCAAAGGTAGAAAAGTTTAGCAATTCCCTCTTAGTTGAGTGTTAATCATACTAATTAATCTTAGCAAAGTTCTTTAAAAGTACCAATGAGTGCAGGAGGAGCTAGAAAAAATAATTCTCTAAGCATAAATAGCTAAAATACTTGCAATAATACTAACCTAATACCCACAAACTTCAATGCAACTACTGCTCATAGCACAACATCCTCTCATAGTAGTGCATATTAAAAAGGACTTTAAGATTTGTTTAAATTTAACTAAAATGATAAGTAAAAAAAGTTAAATGACTTCTTTAGCAAGACTCTCTAAGTGAGACCTGGTGAGCTGAAAAGCTTAAATGAGAATCTTGGAAGCTATTCAAATTCTAAAAATGCAGCTAAACTTGTTTAGCAAATGGAATTCTCTTCTTTGGATGATGTTGAGATTTAGCTGGATGATTTGTAAATATTGAGCAATTAAATAAAAGAGGTGTTGCAAAACGATCCACTCAAAAAAAATACAGAAGAAAGAATTCAAAAAGGTAATTAATTAAATAATGGTCTGCGTCAAAGTGGTGGTTTAAATTCTTAAACTCAGCAGTAACAACAGTAATTACAAAACAACAACAACAACAATAGAAGTTAATCTGAAAATCATAACTACTAAAATCTATAGCAATAATTTTAATTGCATCAATAGTTAAATAACTGCCTAAATTCTTAAATAGTTAACGCCTAATCATAATATACAACAAATCCAAATAAAAAGATACCAGTTAAATCTCATGAGTATACCTAAAATATACAAAATTGTCCTGAAGATCAATAAGGTTAATTATAGCTAAATAATTATGTTGCATCAAATACTACAAACCAGAGAGTAAGACCTCCAAAAAATAACAATTTTATTTTCAACGAAAATAATAAATCTATACCATATCCAATTGCATAAAATCCAAGTGGAGCCTCAACTACCTCTTCAGCTACTTAGCACTCTAGAAATTTCAGTGCTAATAATGTTAACAATAACAATAATAATAGCAATTTGAAAAACTCTAACTATAAAATCCATAGGAAGCATCTAACCCTTTTAAACACTGATGATATAAGCTCTAAAAACTAAGGAAATTACGCTTAAAGTGAAATTAGCACATAAAAAGCTGCTTTTAGTGATATTCATAATTTCCATAATAATAACCAAAATCAGTATCACTAGCTATATTGATTCATTCGTTTGATCGATAAGTTGTTTATAATTTTTAAATAAAAATATCTTAACATTAAACCACAAACAAATTTTAAGCATAGATCTATCTATCTAAAAAAATCTATGAATCTCTTAATTTTCTAAGTCTTTTTAAAATAATTACAAACTGATTTTAGTATTTACTGATATATTTTTCTAAATAATATTCACACAAATAATAAAGAAGAATAATTTGATTAAATTAACTCTATTCTATTTAAAAACTTTATTATAAAATATAATTAACAAACAAACAAATAAACATATATACTTATGTAAGTAGTTTATAAAAATAAATATCTAAATTTTATTGTAAATTTCTGTCTGTCTGGTTATTATGTATATATATAATATATTAAAAATTATTATGAATTTTATACTTTAGTTCTTTAGTTAATTAAATCTAAGTTATTACTATGCATACTTATTCGAATTTTATTTACCTATCCTCTTCATATTTACTTATTTTTACTCAATAAAAACTATTTTTAAAGATTGATTACCTTATTTAGTTATCCCTAAAGTTATTTGAAACACAAATCTGCACATAAAATATAATTATAATTACCAAAATTTAAATAAATATCTCTCAATCAACAGAAGCCAATATAGATAACTAAGAAAATTTACTTATAAAAAAAGTAGCTAATCATTTAAATAAAAGAGATCATTTGTATAATTCAAAATAATTTTAAAAAGTAAAAACATTGTTAAAAGTTTTATATTTAGATTGCAGTAAACTATAATCATTACATTCTTTTATTTTATATTTATTAGATAAATAAATGATTTTATTTAAGATAGAAAACAACAATTATTCGTATTTAATTTTTTAAAAGCATTTTTAACTACTTAAATTAGTTTATATAAAACTTAGTTTTATTTATTAAATAAATAAATGATTTTATTTTAGTAAGAAAACAGCTTTTTATTCGAGTTATTATTTAATTCAATTATAAAAATTTAATATAAACAGAATACTTAAAACAAATTTTGAGATTTTAATTGGATTGAAAAAGAAGTTTTAAATTGGGTGAGAAAATAAATAAATAAATTACTATAACTTGAAAAAAATAGAACCTCAAAAAGGCAATAACTTATTTAGGTAATTAATACTAAATTATTACTTTAAACTATTGATAACTCTATGATAGATAAATAAATATACAATTCATAAATAAAAAATTCAGGATTTTTTTAATTAGAATCCTCTTACAATAAATTGATTTTATTTTTTATATGGAATACTAACATTTAAATTATTATTTTTTTAATCTTCTAAGCTTTTTTCATGAGTAAACTTAGAACTTTAAGGTCTACCTTTTTTGCAAATATTATTACCAATGAAAAGGTTCCTTCGGGACGTAAAAGTTTGGATAGATTTTTCTTCTTCTTATTAGAATTCTTGTTCTTTGCTATTTAATTCCTAAGAATAGTTATTGTTCATCTAACTATTTGTGAGTAAGTGATTTTCACTAACTTGAATTTAATTAGCATGCTGATTTATTAAGAAAGGTAAACTTGTCAAATCTTTGCTACTTAAGTAGTTTTATTTGTCATTGTCTTATAGCAAGAAATTGAGTGACTATTCTAATTATTATTTTTCTGTTTTGATCTTTTTTTAAGTTTCGATTTTTTGTTAAATTAATATGTTTTAAAGAGGAGTTTATTAACGCTTGAAACTATTACTAATATAAAGCATTTTAGTTTAATTTAGTTATGGGTGAGAGTTCAATCCGAGCATTTAAGGAGATGATTAAGAACATAAAGAATTTTCATAATAATTTAATGGCGATTAAGAATTTCTTGAAATATTTAGTTTAGGAGAGGATTAAATTCTTTACTGAGCTAAGGAATTGCCCTGCTATTGCTACTAGAATTTTTGGTTTAGACTTCTAGAGTGAATTGCAAAGAATGAATCCTTTTTATTTAGATTCTGATGCTGCTAATTATTCTATTTATTGGAGCTTTAATCTGAGGCTTGAAATTATTACTATTAAAAATTATTTAATTCTACTTTTTATTTTTTTGAATTTGAATTTTCTTGCTGATGGAAGAAAACATTTGTTAGAGGGCTAGGCTCTGATAAAATAGGGCTTTGTAGTGGAGAGATTGTATTTTTATAACTTGTCTTAGGTGATGATGGAGAAACTGGGTATTTTATATTTACTTTTTAGTAGTGCTCGTTAGAATAAAGATAATTGTTATAAGGCTCTCTTTATTTCATGAAAGCTTTAAAATCAGGAACAAAATCTAATTCCTAGCTAGGTGAATCATATTTTTTTTAAATATTTTCTTTAGTAAGTTTAAATACTTTGACATGAACAGCATTCATCTTGCAGTTAAATTACTTACAAATCTTAAATAAGAAGTCTTTTTAAATGAAAGCTGTAATTTTTAAATCTTCTACTTTTTATATTTGCTTTTAATATCTAAGAAATTAAAATTTGCTTTTGCTAAATTTTATCAATCTTTACTTGGTTAAAACCAACTTTACAAGCTTATTATGTTAATTAATATTATCAACATAAAATTTCTTCCAAGTGAAAAATGCTATTATCAATGTTGAATAAATTTTAATGGATAAACGATTTATATACTTTTTACTTTTGCATTAAAGATAAATAAAACCAAAAGTCTTAATGTATTAAGGACAAGTTAAATTAAAAACAAAAACTTCATCTGAGTATAATTTATTTAAGCTTGTGCCAAATTACCTGCAATTAATTTCTTAAAAAATATATTTTACTTATAATTTTTCATCTTAAATCCATAGAATAATTTATAATATATTCAATAAAATTAGAAATATAATAATTAATTTGTTAATAATATAAATGATAAAGAAGATTGCTATGTGTTGCTTTTTAATTTTAAAAGTATTAATACCAAAAATAATTTTGCGTTAAGCTACGATTTTTTAAATAATATAATGAGTAGAGAAGATTGAATAACTATTAAAACATTCACCCTTCAACGAAGTAATTGGATGGATATTAAGTAAGTATAAGTAATAGCAAATAGTGATAGTATTAAATTTTTTAAATTATTAGAAAATATCTCCTGAAATTAATTGAGCAAGTATTGTTAAAAGCATTAGAGAGATAATTTAAGATAATAAAAAATACTGATTTATTTTTAGAAACCAGCATAGTGGAATAATTTAAAACAAGTTTAGGCCAAATCTCTTAATTATAACAAAAGTAAAGCTAATAAAAATGATTAAGTGCAGCTATCATGATCAAAACGAAGGCAATTACGTATGTTTCAGTGCTCTCTGCAAAGATAGGTTCAAGACTTTGTGTCTTCAATGCATAGGATAAGATATGCATAAAATTCATCAATACTGTTAGTTGAAGGAGCTATTCGAGAAAATTAATGCATAGAAGATTCTTAAAAAAATGAAAAATGAGGAGATTTTGTAGGAGATTACTAATGCAGGTAATAACATTTGTGATAGGATTTAAGAAGAGATAAACAAATTGCTAGAATTAAAATAATAGCTTTAAAAAAGCATTTAATTGATAGTCAGTCATTTCACTGTGCATTTAGATTTAGATACAGGGATGGAGCATGATGATCCCGCTTCAAAATGTACTAATAATGAAGAAGTTGAGACATACCTTTAAAGCATCATTGATTTTCAAAGCTATTCTTTAGATTTTTAAATAGACTCCAAACAAAATTTTTTAGGAGTTTAGTTAAATAGCATAAAAAATTTATTCTCTTCAGAAAGGTTTCAGTTCTACAAGTATCCACTTGAAAATTTAAAAGAAAGGATTTCCGAAGTTAGAAAATATTGCAATTAAATAAATCAATCCCAGAGCGAATTTGAGATAAGCCTGAGAAAAAAGTCTGCAGCTGCCAAGTGTTCATCAAGTACTTGCATAAATTCTAAAGACGCCAGTAATTGTAATGGCCATAAATCACACGAGAAGAGTTAAAATAACTCTGGTAAAAAACTAAATCAGTTAAATAGTACTGATCAGAATCTATACAATAATAAAACAAGGAAGATGAGCATGCTTTTAAAAGATTCTTTATTTAAAAATGGTCACTTACAGAATTCGACTTGTAAAGAAGCAATTCTAAAAGTGTATGATAATCTTAATTTTTAAGTATTGCTTGAGGATTTTATGAAGGAGCTAGAGTCAAATTCTTTGGAATAAGTAAAATTACTTGTATTCTAAGATAAATAGACAATTTCAAGCTAGGATATCAATAAAATCTTGAAAAAAATACAACTAAGAAGCCAAAATTTGATTGCTTTCAAACTCTAAGCTAATACAAAAGTGCTCAAAATGTTTGATAATGAGAAGATTTCAAACTGGCTCAATAAAAACTATTAAAAAACCTTGCAAGCTTTTGATTTAAGTCTTGTCTTTACCAAAGTTAATGAATATGAAAACTACTTGAATATTTTATAATAATTAAATCTTTAAAACCTTTAAGAAATTCACTTAAATTATATTCTAAGCTCAATTCCAAAATATGAAAGCTTATTTTAGAAGCACCATAATTTAACAAATATAAACTTAGATATATTATACTCTCTTCCTTCACAAGTTGAAGAGTTTTTCGAAGCATTCTTTTACAATTAAATAAAATCGCTAAAAATAACTTCACTTTATCTTAACTTCAATATAAAAAATGGATAGAAAGGAATCGAATATCTCTCTTCATTTTCTCTTGACTGTTCTTTTCTATAATACCTTAGTCATTTCCTAAGTTTATAGAAAGATACTTTAAAGGTATTCCAAATCTCAGAAAACGTGAGATTCAACTCCTCCTTACCCCTCGAGTCTTCGGTTTTTGTTGATCAATTAAATATTCCTCAATTGAAAAGTCTGAGAGTTTCTTTTAACTTGATTGGGGAAGAAGATGCAAAGAGTCTTCTGTAATAAATTGAAAAAAATTTTCCATAAATTTAAGAATGTCATTTATTCTAAGAGTTTGATTAATTATTTTAAAGTTCAATTTCAAAAAAGATGCTTAGCTATTAAAAAAATAAAATGATTCAAGTATTAGCGATATTAAAATGGAAGCTAATTCATTATCCAACAGAAATAATAATAGACATATTAAATATTGTCTATAACTAATAAAAAATATTTGAATTGGATAACAATTTGAATTAAGTAGGTGTTATTTCAGGAAAGCAACAAAATACTAATTATGCAAGTTAGAATGAATGAAATAGATTCTGACTTAATTTTTTGAAATAAATATTTTTAATTTCAAATAAAATTTGGTAAATTATTTTATTCTTACTTATAAACATAAATTAAGGAATTATAATTGCATCTTAGGTTTTTCATTTATTTTTTTTGTAAAATGTAATGAATAAATTAAGTAAATTAGAAAGTTTATCATTTTAAAAAATAGTTGATTAGATAATTTAGAATATTTTATGAATTCGTCTATCACATTTTTATTTACTTCTTTTGTTTTTTTCCTTTAAACAGTGTTTATTTAATTATTTTTTTTAACATAGAAGGAGTTTATATTTTTTTGATAATAAGTGTTTTAATTTTTTGATAAAGAAGCAAATTGTTTGTTTTTGATAAAGAAAGGTTTTCCTTTTTGATAAAAAAAATTATTTATTTGTTATTTTTAAATGTGACAAAATCTTTAAATTTTTTGCTTTCATTTTGATTTAATGAAATTGAAATAGAATCTTAAAAACCTTTATTTATTTAGCAAACAGATCAATTTCAATCCAAATATTTTTAAAATCATCTCGAAAAAGTATTACCAATAAATATTAAGATTGAAAATCCTATTTTTTTTATAAAATAGATTTATTTTTTTAATATGAAAGCTATTAATTTCTACAAACACATTCAAACAGATATTAATTATGTATTTTTAAATCGAATTATATCTCAAAAAAAGGAGGGTAAATTAAATTTTTTGAGATATCAAGTTTATAAATAAAAAACAAATCAAATTGCTCTGAAAAAAAACTCTCGCAGACTAAAGGCAAAGCCCTTAACTATACTTCTAAAATTATTTGTTAAATATTAGAATAAGAATTATATACAAAAATTATTTCGGTATTTTCAGCAGAAGCTATTCTTTAAATTTAAAACTACCTACTTTTGCTTTTGAGTAGCATTTGTATTAAAATCAAACAAAAAAACAATAGGTTTTTGATGAAACAATTATAATTTCTGAAAATATCCTTTTTAATGCTATTTGCAAGAATTTAAAATCAGCATTCCTTACAAAAAAAAAGATAACAAGATACTTCATTCAGATTGTTAAAAAAATAGGGAAAAAATTTTTGATAAACAAATGAATAGAAGTCAATACTTTATCTTTTTATTAAGAGATTTAATGCAAAATTAATACTAAATCGATTGATATAATGAAGAGAAGAAAAGTGAGAAGATAAGAGTTGTCTAATAAATATTTAATGAGCTCTTAATGAGAGAAAAAAATTAATAAAATTAATCAATAAACAAAAAGTAAAAAAATATAATATTTCTCAAGGGAAGAAAGCAAGAGAAAGCAAAGCATCTTACTTAATACATTAAAGCAAAACGAAGCAATAATCAATTAAAAAACATTAAGAAATAATAAATAATAAAATTTGTATAGGATTAATCCCGCATAAAATATTATAAAAAGAGGAAGCAAAAAATAAATAAATAAACAAGCAAAAAACAAAATAAAGCAATAAAGTAAAGAAAGAAAGAATCTTATCAAATACAACAAAAAGCTAGTCTCCTAATAAATATTTATATATATATATATATTATAGTAAGATTAACAAAGTTTGCTTGCAACTAAAGAAAAAGGATATAAATAGAGAAAATTAATTAAGCATTCCTTTAAGCGAAGAAATTTAGAATAAACCTCTAGTAGCCAGCCAGCCATATTTATACTAAAAGAATATCATATTTTTGAACCAAAGATCATTTAGAGATATGCAAACCAACTATTTCGTATATTAAAAATAGGAAGATGATTAACCTGAAAATCTTCCATTGCTTCCTTTGCAATCCAAATTTTCAGTCACTAGTCAAATGAATCCCGTAAAGGGTCTTGAAATGAAGAGATTGATTTCTGTTAATCAAGACGGTGCTGCCGAACCTTACATAGACTTGGGAAATTAAACCTATATTAGCAACTATTTCAATAATGGTCTTACTAACTAATCTTCATTTGTTCTTGATTTCAATAACTAACAAAGCTACCTCCCAAATTATAACAATCAAACTAGCATGATAAATGATATGCTTCTCTAAAATAACTAGAGTTTCATGGATAGTGGCATTTAAGGCCAGCTTAACAACGCTATCCAATAAAATTAAAGTAAATATCTTGTTTACTCTTTTAACTTTTTGATATTCAAATATCTATTGCCACCAAAATTTTACTCAATCATAAATTCGTTTTAGCTTTACAAAAAAGTTTAAAAGCCATGCTTTTTTATCGATTTGTCTTGATTAATACAATAAAGTTTGTAAGTAGAGTTCATTAATGAATTAATTTTGAGTTTAGCAAATGATTTTTTTAGGAAACAAATCTTCTATTACTTATTTATATCTTTATTTAAATTTAATACAATTAGGATAAAACCAGAACTACTATCCCTAATAGCAATCATAAAACTTCTTTGTGAACACAAATGTAGGAGGAGGAAACAATCATTAAAATTCAAACAATTTAAATCAACAAGTACTCTCTAACCAATAGAACTAAAATACAAATCTCATCTTTAAGAATCCTGAGTAATTCAGCAACTATGTTCAACCAAGCAACGGCAACAATAATTTGAAATTCTAAAATTAGAATATCATTAGTAATGGATCAAATAATAACAATAACATTAATTAATATAGCAATAACCAGATGAGCAATTACAACTTCTAAGGTTAACTATAAAATAAGCAACTTTAATAGCATGGAAATGTATATCAGGAAATTCAAGAAAAGAAAGAAGAAATAGAACAAGATGGTCAAAACATCGGATACGATCAATTCCAAGTTCCTAAAGCATACTATTAATAGCATTTATAAGCACCAAACTAAAATCTTATTAACTTCCACATATAATAAAACCATTAAGATTATATAGATAGAAATGAGGCAGAGTACATTCCTGAGCATAAATCTCACCACGGTGATGATGATGAATCTAGAAATTTTTCATAAAATAACAATGAAAATGAAGAAAGATATTAGGACGATGAAGATGACTATCGTGATAATATGGACAGTCATACCCGTCACAAAACAGAATGGCCTTCTCGTCCTAAAGGATAAACTAAATATCAATAATGCCGTCACAGAAATATATTCAAAAATTTTGGTAATATCTTCCGTAAATTTGTCAATTTCCACAATCACTTTACTGAGAAGGCTCTTTCTAATCTTGATAATAACCAAGAATCTCTTAAGGCTTTCCAACGTTGGCTCAAAAAAGAAATTCGTCTTGAAAATAAAAAAGATTTCATTGAAGGATGGACTATTTGGAAAGACGAAGATCTCTAAATAAGGTAATTCAAAATCATCCTTAAAGAGCTCTCTAGAGATTTCTTCTAAGACTACATCTTAATTTACTTACTCAATAGTAAACTTTAAGATTTGGAAATCCACTTGAGATCAATTGGTCCCTGTCTTGCTGCTATTAACTAGCCCAGTATTCTTTACAAGTTTAGACCTATATGATCTAAAAGTGATATGACTCTATCAATCTTCCTAATTATTGATTTATTAATCAATATTTATCTATCTAATTGAAATTAAGCGTATGTAAATTAATTTTAAATTTAAGAATATATACAGTTATCATATGTATCATAGATCAATCTATCAATATATTAAAGAGTTGTACAAAAAATGAAATAAATCGCCAATTTAACTACTTATAAAGATCTAATTCATTTCCATTTTATTTATAAGCCTTTGAAAGTATATATGTATGTATATCTCTCTAATATATAAGCTAATCAAAAGAAATACTTCTTCTGAACTGCTTTAGTATTTAGTTTATTAATGAAGAAAAAAAATTTTATTTTATTTAATTTTAATTATTTACAAAATATAGTACAAATTTTTGTTTTTTAAAAATTTATTGAAAATTTAGAATCATCAAAAAAAAAATAATTATTCGGTATTCATTAAAAAAGTGATATTCCGTCTGACCCTAGTAAAAACTTACAAAAATACAAATAATATTTAAAATTAAAACAATAAATTCTAGAATAATTATTTAGGTATTAATTTTGTTTTTCACTTTTTTTTGCTTATAATATTATACTACTTTTTGATAAAACTTTAACATATATTCAATCTAATAATTATTTCTTAATTATTTTAAGCAAATATTCTTTCATAGCTTTTAGTAAATTTTAGCTTAAGATTGTTTTAAGGGATTTTTAATATCTTTTCAATTACAACATTTTTCACAAAGATCATACTGACATAAAGAGCAGTGCCATGTATATTCTAAATCAACTTTTTGACAATTATCACAGCCAGCTCCATATATGTATTTTCTTTAACTACTATTAGTAAACAAAAGCTCATGGCAATGCTAAGGGAATTTTTTGAATTTTTCACTGCAACTTAAGCAAATATCATTATTACATTCAGAGCAGTACCAGGCATATTTTATAATTCTTTAATTGCAAATATTACATGAATTAATTCCTTAATTTCTTTATGAACTATCAGTTAATTTTAATTAATGAATATCTAAAGGAAAATTTCTCATGATGTTATTCATAAAAATATTTTTGTTTACGATATTTTATTCAGTTCTTTGAAAAAAAATTTAATCTTTTTCACTGCATGTTTAACACATATCATATTTACATTAATTGCAATGCCATGATACATTTATATGATTATCATCACAAATATCACACTATGTATATCCTTTATACTTTCTTTAAGGTATGGTTGTCAGTTTAAGTTCATGCATATGTTAAGGAAATTTATTTTTTGAACTACAAATCTAGCAAATATCATATTTACATTACTAGCAATGCCATGAAAATAAAATGTCTTTCTTTCCACAAGCACTGCAAAATGCAGCACTTTTATTATTTCCTTAGCAAACACTTGTTAATATTAGAGGGTGATCATGTAAATTAAATTTTATACTTTCGCTTTTAAAATAATAATCTATATTATTTATTAGGGCTATTCCTTCATTTTAATATTCCTCTTTCAAATTATTAAAGCTTTTTTAATTGCTATCACATATTCTTTAAAGATCGTTTAAACTTTAGAGTAAATTATTATTTTCATTTTTTAAAATATTTAATTCTTATTTGTACTCTTCTATAAGTTAAGTTGATATTTGTGAACTCAATTCTATTGTGTCTTATGGGCTTTAAGTTTCAGTATTATTTAAAGTGATTTGTTCTTAAAGATATTTGATTTCAAAAGGGTTTTTAAAAATAAAAGCTAATTATTTATTTATTTAATTTAATGTATCTATACTAAGTTCTTATTTTTTATGAAACTCCCTTAGATCTTAAAACAAATTTTCTACTTAATTGTTTTCATTCTAACTTTTGATAAATTTTTGCAATTTTTCAGAAACATTTTATTATTGAGATTTTTGATCTAACTCTTCTTTAAGAAGATTAGTTAGCTATTCGAATTGTGCAGCTTATTTATAACCTAAATAAAATTTCTACAAAATATTATCAACTCTAAAATTTAAAAATCTTTTTTCCAGATTTTCTACTTCGTAATCAAATGTGGATCTAAGTTTTTTAAACATTTCAGAGATTCTGGATAATTATTCTTAAGATTCTAAATCTTAGACTATTTAAAGAATTTCATCTTAATCATTATCAGTTTTCGTAAGAGGCCAATAAGGAAGAATAACATTATCATGATTTAAGATTTAATTTATATCAAATATGTGGAATTTACCTTCTATCTTATTTAAGCATAAGCTGCAAATTAATTTGCAATCATTCATTTCAGAGTTTATTTTGAGAAAACTCACATTTTAATTCTTGTGCTTAAAGCATTTCTTTTAAATTACTTATGAATATGCTATTTCCATGTTTTACTTTTTAATTCACTTTTTTAATCAAGTAATTTGTTTATTTATAATTTCGATATTAGCTATCCTTGTATTTATTTTTAAAGAAGACTAAATAATAAACCTAAAATTAAGCAATATTAAAATAATTGAATTGAATTATTGAGAAGATATCTTCTATTTTTCATAAATTTTATTAAAGATCCAAAATCTCCATCGCTGATTCACAAAATAGATACTTTCTACTAATTAAAATAAGATCTAAAGATTTTGTAATGGTTTTGTACAAAATAAAATACTTTTAATTACTTATTCACGTGTTTATTTATAATATACTTATCTAATTAATTAAATTTTTAATCTTAAGCTTAATTTAAACAAGAGCATTATTTTATTTTTTAAAATTTGCATAAAATGTATTTTTAAAACATTAATTATAATTTAAAAATAATATTTTTTTTTGTTCTGGCACTTCTAATAAATAAATTACAAAGTATAAGAATATGATGACTAATATTTTTCTTAATTTACTAATTTAAAATTTTTTTGATTTTTAAAATGAAATTTAATTCTTACATAATAACTCAAATTGAATAATTCTTAATTTGAATAAAATATGATAAATTTTATTTTTTTAAGTTTAAAATTTTATTTATTGCTTTATTTCGATAATAATATTTAATAAAAATATTAATATGCTCATAAATATAAAACATTTGAAAATTGCAATTACTAAATAAGTAATATTGTTAACACTATTAAAACTTTATTTAAAATATTGTAATAAATAAGAAAAATAATTTATTTAAATATTTATTTTTTGCTGTAAATTATTAAAGTGATTTGTTGTTTTTACTTAAAAACAAAATTTTATTTTTTACTTGAATAATTAATCGAAATTTATCTAATCTTATTTTTATTATTCAAAGTAGATTTAAATTTTATTGATGCTTTTTAGATATTTTATGATACTTTTTTCTATAAATAAATAAATAATACTTTTCAAGAATTCTATCAATTCTATTGTGGTTTTATTCAAAATTTCATTGAAAACTTCTTCAAAACATTAAACCAAAATCCTTAATGAATTTATATATAAATAGTTCAAATGAGAAATAAAATTAGAATTTTAAATGAATTTTCTTATTTAATTATTTTATATGAAAATGCAAATATTTAGATAAAAAATAATTTAAATTTTCAAAGAATTATTTAAAATAATATTTTTATAGGATTTAAATAAAAATTACTGAACTTTTACTGAAAAATAATAAAAGATGTTTTTTGAAAGAATATCTATTGAATTCTATTTAATAATTTTTTAAATATTCTAAATAGAATTTATTAAAAATTTCTTTTTCTGCTTTTATAATCAAAATGTTTATTTAATGTTTTTGTTTATTCTAACTTTCTTTATTGAATTCAACCTAAAAATTTTTGATATTTTTGTTGGATCAATAGCATTTTTTTATATACTGATCAGTGAGAGAGAAAATTTAAAATAGACTCGATACCAAAATCAAATACTTTAAAATAACAAATCAATAAATAAAATAAATTACTTACATAATTTAAATTTCTATAAATTATTGTTCCAGCTAGTTAGTGTAAGAGTGATGGCAAAAAGTACTGATGCCAGCTAATATAGTAACTGCTTTTTAAGAAAATGGGAGGAGAAGAACTTTCTCTAAAGTTAAAAACAACAAACAAATAATAATAATGAGATGAAAGATAGAATTAATTAACTAGTATCAAGAATCTATCTTTAAAAATAATTATATGTACATACATTATTCACATTATATTAATAGGTTGTAAGCCAAATAAAGTATATTTTGTTTTGTTTAGTTTTCTTTGTTATTTTAATTTATTTTTGATTAAAATATAATCATTATTATAGTAATTATTTATTAATTCATCAAAAAATCAAAGAATAATAGATCCATTTCATAGATAAAATTATATAACCCCTTGTTGCGATTTTTAAGATAGTTTTAAGCTCAAAGAATATACTAGATTAGTTAGATTGAATTTAAATTTGTTTAAGAATTTGTTAGATGAGTGTTCAAGTTGCTGTTAGAGTCAGACCTTTTAATAATAGAGAAATTGAATTAGGATCTGAATTATGTGTTGCTATGGAAGGCACCAAAACTACTTTAATACATTTTGAAGATTCAAAAAAAAACAGAGATTTCTTCTTCGACTTTTCTTTTTGGAGTCATTCCGGATTTGAATAAGATGAAACAGGCCTAGTAAGCATTAATAAAGCATTTTAAAGTTTTTTAAAATTTGGAAATGAGAGATGAAATACAAATAAAATAGAAAAATTGTTTAGCAATTAGTAAAAATAGATAAAAAATATTTATAAATTATGTTTATCATCTCATAAGCAATTATGTTTAGTTTTTCAAAGAGAGAGAATATTATTTTAGAAAATATTTGAGCAACTTTTACTTCAAAATTTATTTAAAGATAATTTTTATAACATCTGAAAGTATTGATCATTTTATGTAAAATATTAAAAAAGTGTAAAGCTGTTGATTAGAAATATTGCGACTAACGTAAAGTTTATGATTTAGTTGGTGCTTAAATGCTTGATAATGCATGGGAAGGTTATCATTGTTGTCTCTTGGCTTATGGATAGACAGGAGCTGGAAAAAGTTACTCAATGGTAGGATACAAACCAAATAGAGGTATTGTACCAATTGCATGCGAAGAAATATTTAAAAGAATAAGCGCAAATAATATACCTTCAACTGAATATGAAGTTTGCGTTTCGATGCTTGAAATATATAATGAAAAAGTGCAAGATCTTCTTATTCCTTGTAACAAGAGACCTCAAGGTGGTCTACGTATAAGAGAAAATAAAACAATAGGTTTTTATGTTGAACATTTAACAAAATATCCAGTTAAAAGTTATGAAGCAATAGAATAGAGGATGGAAGAGGGTTCAAAAAATCGTACTATAGCTTCAACTTAAATGAATGCTTCTTCATCAAGGTAATTTTAATTTAATATAAGAAAATAAATGATATTTTAAGCAACGCCAAACTAAATAACGAAAAAATCCAAATATTGCTAAAGAAAATAAATTGATAAAACAAGTAAAAAATGTATTTTACTTAAAAATAGAGCTCACACTATTATCACCGTAGAATTTAGAAAAAGAGAAATGGTAAATGATAAGAGAATTGAAAAATTTTCCATGATAAATTTAGTTGATTTGGCAGGTAGTGAAAAAGTGGGTAAAACAGGTGCAACAGGAGATCGTCTCAAAGAAGGTAAGATATAATTTTTTTAAAAATGTTTGTTTGTTTGTTTGTTTTAAGGGTTATAAATATTTTTAATAGCTGGTTAAATAAATAAGAGTTTACACATACTTGGTTTGGTCATTTCAACATTAGCAGAACTGGAAAGTGGTAAAAAAAATATAAAAGTCCCCTATAGAGATTCTTGCTTAACTAAGATTTTATGTAATGCACTGGGTGGTAATAGCAAAACTCTAATGATTTGCGCAATTTCTCCATCCAATGATAATTATGATGAAACTCTTTCTACTTTAAGATATGCTGATCAGGCAAAGAAGATCAAAAACAAAGCTATTATAAACGAGAGCGCTGTTGATAAACTTATTAGAGAGCTCACACAAGAGAATTAGAAACTCAAGAGCACTATCTAAGAACTTAGAAACAAGATGTGTAAAAAATTATATTTTTAATTAATAAATTATTTTTTTTAAGCCTTGATTTATAATTTTTTAAAAATATTGACTCATCTCAATCTTAAGATTCTAAATCCAAATTATAAAAGAAATTTTTAAATAAAAAAAAAAGAACAACAGAAAATATTAATTTAAAAATTTAAATTGAAACTTTGATTAAATAAATAAATTGAAATCTTATTTTAATAGTACAAAACCCAAACAATTTGAGTGCAAAGGAGGTTGAAGAACTTGAAGATGAGTTACAAGCTATGGACGAACTTATGAATGATATGAAAATTACTCATCAGTAAAGAGTAGAGGAATATGAAAAAGAAGAACACGAGTAAGAAGAAAATGAAGATGATATCATAGAACAAAAAATTCACTTAACTAATCTAAATGAAGATCCAGTTCTTAATAATAAAATAAAATTCTCTTTAGACAAAGAATATATTTATGTTGGTCGTAAGAATGCAACACCTCTACCAGATATTGTGCTTGGTAGTATGGGAATCAAAGAAAAGCATGCTATTTTTATTAAATCTATTGATAAATTATATTTAGTACCTTATGAGGTAAACAAATAAATAAATAAAAAATAATATCTAATTTATTATTTATTTATTTAATATAAAGGAAAGCTGTAGTGAATACATTCATCTGAATGGTGAGAGAGTTAATCAATAAATAGAACTATACCATATGGATAGAATTGTTTTTGGTACTAATTCTACATTTTTAGTTATAATTCCTAATGGAAAGTAGAGAGAAGGAGATGTTCTACCAAAAGAAATAGATTGGGAATTTGCTTAAGAAGAGATTTCAAAAAAATCAGATAAATTGATAAATAAGAATGCATAAAATAAAGAGTTAGAGCTAAGAGAAGAAAGTATTTATTTGTTTAGTTTAAATAATTAATTCTACTATTTTGATAATAAAAGCATTAATTTATTATAATTTTTCATATTAATTTATATTTAGCTATCAGGAAATTGAAGGAGTTTGAGTAGTAAAGACTTTAAGAAAAAGAAGAAAATGAAGTAAAGATCAACGAATAAAAACTGATTTATGAATAGAAACTTGTTGAGTTGGAGGGAAAAATGAAAGAAGTATTTTTTTTTAGTTTTTAAATCTTGAATGATTTTTTTATTTATTTTTGTTCAAATTTTATGACAAAAGGAATCAGAAAAGCAAAAATTGGAAAAAGAAAAACTCGAAGCTGAGAGATAATGGAATGAAATAGTATAAAAGCTTGAGGCTGAAAGAATCCAAAAGGAACTTGAAAGAGAGAAATAAAAATAAACCTTACAAGCTGAAGAATAAATGCGTTTATATAAGATAAGATCAAAGTAGTCTCTCGAATAAAAATTATAGAGAGCATTGCCAAAGATTTATGAGGTTGGATTTATTTCTAAAGAGCTTAAAAGAGATATCATCTTTTCTCCTAAGATTCTTTATACCTATGCTGATTAATGCGAAATAAATACTATGAAAGAGAGAAGCAAAATGCCTAAGATTCAGATTTTAGTAATATCATTTTCATGTGTGTTAAAAATAATTCTCAAGAATATTTAAAAAATAAAATAGGTTTAAAATAATGAAGAAGGAAGTGAATACGTCTGGGATCTAGAAAAATTTTAGAATAGGTACTACATAATTAAAGGTCTTCTTGATCGTTATTTCGAAACCAATTAAATACCTGTAATTTTTACTCTTAAAAATTCCCATTTTAAGTAAGAATAATAAAAATAGGATCTTTAATAAAACGAAGACCCTTTCTGGGATCCTCCTGAACCTTTTTTGATAGGGTAAGGGTTTTTAAAGCTTTTAGGACTAGCTTATGGTTTAGATAGTTAGACATAAATTACTTTAGTAGGTGATAACGGTTAATGTGGATATCTGAATGTTGGATTCATTCCATGTAATGAAACAGGAGATGTGCTATATGATGACGAAAATAACGAAGGAATGGCTATAGAAGACCCAAATGATCTTCTTAATCAGAGATTGGACTTTAAGCTTTTCATCAAGGATGGATCTCTTCCTTAAAACTTTTGCACAGACACATTTGTAGAATATAGTTTACTTGCATCCGAAAATTATATGGCAAAATACAAAACAAAAAAAGTAATTTATTTTAAAAGCTAATCTAATAATTTTAAAATTAAATAAATAAATAGATTGAAGGAAAGAATCCTAGCCCAAATTACAACTATTCAGTGCAGCATACTTACACTAATATTTAACAAAACGTTATTAAGTATCTCAGTAATAATACTTTGTAGTTTAAGGTATTTGGCTTTGATGATGCTAGAATTGAAAAAATGAAAAGATCTTAGCAAAATAGAAAGAACATCATGAATTAAAAAAGAATGATTCCTGTTGAAGAATAAATGGAAAAGTAAAAAAGAGGTAAATTAATTTTGTTTTGAATCTTATATTTTAATTTATAAAATTTTATTAAAAAATAGATTAGAAGGCTTAATAATAGTAAAATAATTTCTAAGAAGGAAAACCTCAGATACTTAAGATAGAAAATAAATTTTAGCCTCAAAAGGTAACTGAATACAAACCTACTTTAAAGTAAGACTCTTATTCCTCTGCTAACACTTCTCTTTCAGGTTCTAAGATAAATTAAGAATCTCCAGAAAAATAATAAAGTCATTCATATCAACCAAGTAAAAATATGTATCCATCATCTAATGAAAAAGATAAATATAGTGAAGATTCATAAAATAGCAGTCCCGTGAAAAAAATAAATTAAAACCCTCCTCTTTCAGCACGTTACAACAACGATAGAACAAACACTGAACCAAATGAAAGAATAAATTCTTTTTAACCATAATAAGAAGGAAAACCCAATAACTAAAACAGTAAGGTCAATTCGATAGAAATTAAATATCTTATTTATATTTTTAAATAGATGAAACAAAAAGAAGGAACTCCTAGGATGACTCTTCGATTTCTAAAAAGTAAAAAAATGAAAGTAAAGCTAATAAAGGCAAAAAAGGGAAAGACTAAAATTGCAGTAAATTTTATTTCAGATGTTTTAAAATTATCAATTAATATTATTTATCATAAATAGATATTTTTTGAGGGAATTATGGCTGGTGTGTATTTTTGAAGTAATAAATATCATTTGATGTGAATGAAAAAAAATATTTAGAAAATATAAATATAAAACGATTTCTGTAATAAAGTAATAACTAAAATAATTTATTAAACTATAATAATTAATCTTAAAATATCTTAACAACAATAATAATATAAAAATAAACCAATCTAAAAATAAACTAATCAAAAATAAAATAAAATTAATCAATCAAAAATTAAATAATTATTTTGCATCTATTTCTTTTATATTTTATTCTTTATTTTATTTTTAAAATATTTTTCTAATTTTAATTTAAAAAATTAGCTAAAACTTCTATTTTCAAAAACGAGAATATTCAAAAAATTAAATAAAAGATATTACTTGTGAACAATTTATAAATATTTTATTAATTTATTATAATTAATAGAGATATTAAAGGACATTTATAGTATTATCACATATATATTTCATTCTTATTTTCTTTGTATTATTTTTCAAGCCACAAATAACTAAAAATAATAAAGAATGAAGCTTTTATTTTATTTTATTTTATTTTATTTTATTTTATAATTATAAAAAGTAAATATTTAAAAAAGTAACTCCACAAAAATGTTTATTTCATCAATGTTTATATTTTTAACAATCTAATAGTAAAATTAAATTTTAAAGTTCTTATCTGTTAAATCAAATATTAAGTAAATTTTATAAATTACTTTTAAATTTAACTTAGTTCATTAAATTATTTAAAAATATTCATATAAACTTAACATTAAATAATATTACTATTTTAATATATTTTGTAAATTTATGCGTTTGCTTATTAAAGCAGAAGAGATATTTATAATAAAATGATTAATATTTTTCTTTCTGATATTCCTAACATTATTTTTTATATTGTAAATAACCTTAAAAAAAATTAAGATTTAATAGCTTTGATGAAAAATGTTATTAAATTATATTAAATTGTTTATTTTTTATAATTCCAAAATTAATATGGACAAAAATGAGTAAAAAAAGCTTGGATATCTTTTTAAACCTATGTCAAATAAAAAAAACAAAATATTTTGAATATTTTTTAATTTTAACTTTTAAATTTTTAAATATTTTTTAATTGAAATAAAATAAATTCTATTATTAGGTTTTTTAAAATCAATTAGTATCGAATGTTCCATAAGAGATTATAAAATTAAGATTTAAAAACTTTGATGAAAAATGTTATTAAATCATATTAAATTGTTTATTTTTTATAATTCCAAAATTAATATGGACAAAAATGAGTAAAAAAAGCTTTGATATCTTTTTAAACCTATTTCAAATAAAAAAAAACAAAATTCTTTAAATATTTTTTAATTTTAACTATTAAATTTTTGTATATTTTTTAATTGAAAAAAAATAAAGTCTATTATTAGGTTTTTTAAAATCATTAGTATCGAATGTTCCATAAGAGTTTTCGTTATTGAATCTATTAAGAAATAAATGGATATTAAAATATCTAAACTTGATTAATAATAAAACTTTATTATTTATAATAATAATAATTAATTTAATAAAATATATTTTATATAAAATTAAATGAATAATTTAAGAACAAAAAAAAATATGTAACCTAAACCACAAACAATTCATTATATTTTTCTACTAGTAAAATTTTGTGATTAATAAGAAAAATAAATTTGAGTGAACTAGTAAAAATTTTAATCTTCATTAAATGAATCTAACCATCGATAATATATATACCAATCGTTTGTAAAGGAATAGTAAAATGTATTGAGTTTTTCCTTATTTTTAGGTTAAGACTCACACCTACTTTACCCAACTTTATTTATTTGATATTAGTAAATTGAATAAGTTATTTAATATTTTTAAATAATATTGAATATTCAATAAATTTTAGAAGCTAATTAAAAGAAAGTAAAAAGTAGAAATTTTATTAGATAGATAGATAGCACTAAGTATTAATTGAATTACTTTATTTCGATTAAATAATAGGGGGCTTTGGCTAAAGCGTTGAAAATAACTAAAATATTTTTTTAAAGGAAAAAACTCACGTTGCTATGATTAACAATTTAAAAAAAATGACTAGCCATTAGGTCTAAACAAATCTTCCTCCTATAACAAAAGGAGTAAATCCAAATATGAATACTAATCAAAAATAAAATCCATTTGATACTTTAAATTTTGAGATGCCTATCAGCCAAAATTCTACTAAAAATTCTGCTTCGATTTCATAAAATTAGAATAGATCCTAAGACATTCAGAAATAAGTTAAACCCGTTGTATAATAGACGCAGTAAGCAAACGGCTTCTCGAACAAAAACAGTCAAAAGAAAGACTCTATTAATATTTCTAAGGTAAAAAATGAAGTCAACAATCTACCTGGTAAGTACAATATTTAGAGCTAAGAATTTCAAAGGGATGATGAAAATCAGCTTTCTCCTCAATTAAACAGAGATCATCAAGCATTCGCAGAAATAAGACAAAATATGGATTCGAATTTTTAAGAAAATAATATTAAAGAGATTTATTCAAAAGATAAATAAGTGAAATAACCGTTTATTCCTTACAAATACCGCAAAAGCAGCAACCCCTCTGTTAATGCTAGCAACTTTGACTAAAATAATTTTTATTATAATACAAAAGGCTATTTACAAAGTGAAAATAACAGTTATGCTACAGATTGTATTGTTAATTATTCAGATGATGGAGAGATTTCAAAAGAAGAATATAGAGATCCCATTTTAAATGTTTAAAAACACAGAAAGGAATTTGGTATTAATATTGCTTAAAAAATGAATAGGTTCTATAATATTAAGGCTCTAACTAATAAAAGTTAACAACTGTAGTTAGCATTTGATAATGCAAATAACCTTTTTATTGTCGATCAGAGAGATGATAATTATCTTTCTTAAACTGTCATGAATCTGAATATGGACATGAGCACAAGAAAGCACCAATCTTAAGATATTCTTTAACAAATTATCTAAGAAAAAAGAAATTCAATCGCCTAAGGTGAAGGCCTTTGTCATAGCATAACTACTAATGGGAAAGAGTCTCTTCTTAGTTAATTATCAAAAAAATCTTAACTTAAAACTTAAATGTAAATGAATACCTAAGGCAGCTTCATGAAACCAAAATATATGCTTTATCATAACTCAAATTCTAATTAGATCTCACCAAAAAGTAATCTAAACGCATAAATTATCAACTCACCAATTAGTATTAGCAGCAATAGTAACAATTAAAATGTAAATTATCCTAAAAATTACAATGCTGGATTTTCAACTTCTGTGTTTAAAACTAACATAAATCATTTTGGGATGCCAAAAAATAGCAATAATTTCTAAAACACTCCTTCACCACCTTCGTAATTTGATAAATTCGCATTTAAGAAACCAGAAATTCCACTAGTGAATACAAGAAAGGCCTTATTCAAATATACAAATAATAATAAGAAGCTAGTCAAATCAAATACAGAAGGAAATTTCTCAAGTTCCTAAAACTATAAAAGTTAGTCACAGTATTCTCATGAAAATCTAAAGACAAATACAGACGCAGGATACTTTTAAAAATTGAATGACTTGTTTCATAATTAGCAACTGAGCGCATGCCAGTAATTTAATTAACCTTAAATTATGACAGCTAAGAATCAGTTAAAGTAGCAGCCATAAAAGATTGACTTATTTTCAAAAAGTTGTCTTTAAACTTAAAATAAACCTTATTTTGAATAAGATATTAATCTGTCAGAGAGTTTAAAGACTTGGAAAGTTAAGCAATTTAATGATGATTTTAATAAAATATCAAAAGAATTGAAAAAATCATACTACAGAGGCTAGCTTAATAACAAATTTGATAGTAAAAATTAGACAGCATACTTCACGACTAATGGAATGTATGGATTTTTTTGCTCTAAAAATGAAGAAGTTGCAAGAGATTCAGGTTAAGATAATTAAGAAAAATCTAAAATTGAAGAAGAAAAAAGAGAAGGTTCTTAAAATTAAAGATAGCAAACACAAGATAAGAATATTGATAGTGAAATTAATTAGGTAAACAGCTTCTAAACTGAAATTTAATCTTCTAAGACGCCAAGAAAATAAAATTATAACAATTTGAAAGAGCTAGTTTTGTAAAAAGAAGAAGTCAAGTAGTAGTAAAATGTTTAGCCAAATGAAGTTGAAGTGTAAAATGAAGAATAATAAGTTGTTAGATAAAATGAATTTGCTGTAGAAACTGAACCTACTAAAAAAAATGATGATATCCAATAAGAATCTTAAGGCTAAGCTGATAGTTTGAAAATTAATTTAAAAAAAAATAACTTAGAAGTAGTGAAAAAGGATATGAGCAATATCAAAACTAATTTTAATAAGAACATCTAAGATTTTATGATTGGAAACATCAAGCAAAACAATCAAAAGTAAGCAAATGAAAAGAAAGGAAGTAATACTGCTAGAGAAATATACTAAAATACATCTGAAGATGACGAAATAACAGGATGGATCAGCAGAAAAAAGTCAGATACTTTATTTTAGCATAGACCCAGCTTTTCTTCATACCATTAATCTAAAACAAGCATATAATTTAGAAAAAACATCAACGCAAGCAATACTAATTCAATCACCTATAACAGCTAACAAGAATCGTATAAAAATATATTTGGTTCAAACTTTAAAATAACCTCTCCTAAAAGTTAAAATGGAGCTAATAGCTTTTAATCTATTCCAAAAAGTAATTAAAGCAACAATAACATCTAAAATAGTTAGCATTCAATTGGTGCAAGCTCTAATAATTAGACAAGAGAATAAAATAATCATCACAAAGATCCTAACTTAATTTCTAAAATTACAGAACATGGTGAGTCATAAGATTACTCTTTGGATAACAGTAACTTTATTTAGAATAGGATGGCAGGATTTATTACAAGAGATAAAAATGATGATGATGAAGATCTTAAAAACTATCTGCATTTGCAAAATATTATACCATCTTAAATAAAATGAACAAATAAATCATTGGATAATAAAAAAATTTTTAGTAAAATTATTTAATACAATAGTATGTATAGAAAAATTGATATATTTTGATAACCTTAAATTGTATATATTTATTTGTATATTTATTTTACACATTTTTGACCAATTAAAATTTTTGTTATTGCTAATTTAAAATGTTGATCAAAACTTGCAAAAATATATTTTACTAGTAATAATTAGACAAGGTATAAATTAAAAATAAAAATTTAATTGTCATAGATGATTGTTTGCTTTTCAAAATTGACAATACTGACAAAAATTTTTTGATTAAATTATTATTATATATATATATATGTATAGTACCAGAGGGTACTGCCTTTTTCAAGGCTATACACTGAAATTTTAGATAATATAATAAGCTATTTATTAACATACCAATAAAATATGGTATTCATAAATATTTTAATAGTAATAAATCTATCTATATTTTAGATTAAATTATCATATCACAAAATATATATAATAAAACAAACTATTTTCTATTATTCAAATATTTAATATTTATTCTTCTTTTTTCACCACATATCTATCTATCTATCTATCTATCTATCTATCTATCTATCTATCTATCATAATAGCATTTATATTTTAAAGAAAACTAATCTTTTTGATTAAAGACACTTTTTTTTTAATTTCATATCTAATAATTATTCGATTTACTTATTACTTTTATTGTAAATTAAAAATTTTATTTAAAATAAATAAATAAAAAAAATATTAGTAAATAAAAAAAGAAAAAGAAAAATAAATCAAATAAAAAGCTAATAAACAAATAAAAGAGTTTTATTGTTTTAAATTCATTTTTTTTTAAGTAAAAATTTTTTTATCCAAAATAATTAAGTTGAATTTACTCAAGATAAATTCTCAATTTTAAGAGATTAGGGTGATTTACTAAAGCAGAACCTAAGTCTGATGCATCTTAATCATCAATTAAATTCTATCTTTTTAAATATTGAAGAAAAAATACATAATTAATTAGTAATTAGAAGTAAAATCTAAACAAAACATATGAAATAATAAGAAATGAAAATAAAAATAGTAAAATAAAATGCTGAAAATAAAATAAATTAATAAAGATAGAAGAAAAAAAAATACAAGTACAGTAAAAAAAAAAAGAAGTGTAAATCAAAAAGAAAGCTAATAAAAAATTTAAAAGTTCCATATTGTTTTAAATTCATTTTTATAATTATTATTGCAATCCAAAGCAAATAAATTGAATTTACCCAAGATAAAGTGTCAAATTTTAGAGATGAGAGCAATTTACTAAAGCAGAACCTAAGCCTGATGCACCTAATGCACCAATTTCATTGTTGCTTTTTAAATATCGAAGAAAAAAAATAGATATTAATTAGTTTTTTAGAAGTAAAAAAAATGTATAAAAATATAAAATAATATCAAATGAATTAATGATAAAAAAAAGAGTGTTGAAAATAAAAAAATTAATTAAATTAAGAAAGGTAGAAGAAAAAAAAAACACAAGTAAAAAAAAAAGAAATAGAAAAGTAAATCAAATAAAAAGCTAATAAACAATTTAAAAAGGCTATATTATTTTAAATTCATTTTCATAAGTAAAAATATCTTAATCCTAAACAAATAAATTGTTTTTACATAAGATCAAGTGTCAAATTTGAGAGATTAGTGCAATTTGCTAAAGCAGAAATTAAGCTTGATACACCTTAATCACCAATTAAATTGTATCTTTTTAAATATTGAAGAAAAAATATTTAATTAATTAGTTATTTAGAATTAAAAATGAATAAAAAATATGAAATAACAAGATATGAAAATAAAAATAATAAAAGAAAATATTGAAAATTAAAAAAATAAATTAAATTAAGATAGATAGATAGATAGATAGATAGATAGATAGATAGATAGAAAGAAGAAGAAGAAGAAGGTAAAATAAAATAGAAACTGAAAATTAAATCAAATAAAAAGTTAATAAACAAATTAAATGAGCTTTATTATTTTAAATTCATTTTTATAAATAAAAATATCATACATAATCCAAAACAAATAAACTGTTTTTACCTAAGATCAAGTAATAAATTTAAGAGATTAGTGCAATTTGATAAACCAGAATCTAATTCTGATGCACCTATTGCACCTATTTTATTGAATCTTTTTAAATATTGAAGAAAAAATATTTAATTAGTTAATTATTTAGAAGTAAAAAATGAATAAAAATATTAAATAATAAGAAAGAAAATAAAAATAATAAAAGGAAGTGTTGGAAATAAAAAATAATTTTAATTAAGAAAGATAGAAGAAAAAAATAACACAAGTAAAATAAAAAAAGGAAAAGTGAATCAAATAAAAACTAATAAACAAATTAAAAAAGTTAAATTATTTTAAATTCATTTTTTTATAACTAAAAATACCACAATACAAAACAAATAAACCGAATTTACTCTAGATAAAGTAACAAATTTGAGAGATTAGTGCAATTTGCTAAAGCAGAACCTAAGCCCGATGTTCCTTAACCACATATTATATTGTCACTGTTTAAATATTGAATAAAAAAGTCAAAGAGAAAAATCAGTACCGAAGACTTGGAGACCCTTTAAGAATCTGAGAGTTTCTTCATCGGACTACAAGTAATTAAATATGCATAATGAATTTTTATTAAAGTTAAAATTAAGTTAATTTAACTAAAAAAAACATTTTTATAATAAATGAATTAAGGTGATAATTTCTATTTGAAAAATATTATTTTAAAAATATAGAAAATATTAATAATAATTATAATATTTATAAATTAAATATACGTCAAGTTAATACAGAGAATCTAATGAGTTTAAAATGAAGAGTTTAAAAACTTTTTATATTAATAAAAATATAAATTTAAAGTATATTGATAAAAAATAAATAATTACTTCTTCTAATTTGTTGTAATATGAAATTCATAAAGCCATTTTTTTTTTTCTTCAAAAATGTTGAATATTAATTAAATCAAATTGAATAAATTATAAGTGGATAAAAAGAACAAATAATTTATATGAATTTATAAATTTGCTATTAGTAAGAGAAATCACAAAAAAGATAGTGTAACATTCATTATTAAATCCTAATGCTTGCATTTGATATATGTACTTAAAAATATAGTATTAATTATAGATATAAAAGATAAAGACAATGTGAACTCACTAGAATAAAATAAATTTTTGATGGTTTTACGCCTATTTTTGTACTTCAGAAAATTTAGCTAAATTTAAAATTTTTGATGTAAAAAAATTATTTATTTTTGAAATTATAATAAATTAAATTATTAATTTTAATTCTATTTTTTTAAATATAAAAATCTATTTCATAATAAGCGACATCCAAACGACGAAATTTTTGAATGACATCTTGCTATACTAAATATCAATTAAATCCCCAATAATAAATTTTATTTTTTAATATAATAAAATGTGAAAACTTATTTTTTTTCCTTTCAAATAATTTTAAATTATTTAAATATAATAATTTGAGAAGGTAGTAAACTAAAATTTTTAAAATATATCATAATTTAAGAAATAAATAATTTTTATTTATTGTTTGTTCCATCTAGTTTTATAGTTTTATGAAGAATATCTGAAACTTAATTAATTTATAATTAATTCTATTCCAAGATAATGATTTTTGAAGGAATTAAGTGAATTAAATTGATTAAAATCATTAATTTTGTAGAAGGAAATCATTTTAATGTTTAATTTCATCTATTTCATCTTTCAAAGGCTTATTTAAAGTTTCTGGTAAAAAAAAAGTGGGAATTACAGCAAAACTACCGATGACACCAAAAGAAACAAGAGGAGAAATCCCTAAGTTTTTACTCCAAGTTATAACAAAAGAAGATAAAATACTACCTGAAATACCAACTCCTCTTATGAAGCCAACACCTAAACTGCGTACTGTAGTTGGGTATAATTCAGGGAAGTAGGAGCCCACTACAACAAAGTAAGAAGTAATAGAAATCCTAGAAAGAAAATAAAGGAGTATTTAGATGAATTTCTAATAACAAGTACCTTCTTTACATGATTCAGATATTGGAAAAGCAATAAAGAGCAAACAAAATAAGCTACTTAAAAATTAAAATAGTAATAGAGAAGGCTTCCTTTTACATGCATTTAAAACTTTAGCTAAGAATAAAAATGATAGTAATTCAGCTGAAAATCCTATGGTAGCATTAATATAAATATTAAAACCAAAATATGAAACAGAAAACTATGCTCCATAGTTAAAGAATACCATCAAAAATCTCTAAAAAGAACATAAAATTGTCACCCATCTTGTTGATTTGTATTTGAATAAAGTTAGATAAGAATAAACTTGTTTCTTGTTAATCAATGAATATTTACTAAAGTCAATTTATTCTTAAGATATAGTGAATTTTTCGGAGTTTTTATTTTTTTGATTTCTACTTAAAATAGCGTTTAAACAGTCAACTAATTTCTACTTGTCTTTATTTAGATAAAATCTAGGACTCTCAATTATGTAAAAATTTGTAATTTATAAAAGAAACATAGAAATAAGCAGCCAATATCTTATTAAAATAACCCAATTATTATCAAATAGATAGCCTATTAAATTTATAACTCCTTAACTTAAAGAATAGCCCAGCAGTAGAAAACCAGTAGTTACTTTTCTAAATTTACCAATAGATTACTCGCTCATAATGATAAATGCTATAGTGGTAGAAGGATAAATTCCAAATCCACATAGAAATTACCCTACCAGAACCATAGCTACATTTTCAGAAAATGCTAAAATAGCTGACCCAATACATCCGAACATCCAAGAAAGTATCATAGGGATTCTTCTTCCTTTTAAATCGCTCAAAAAGCTAAAAAGAAATTATCCAAAAAAAGAGCCTACAAAAACGAAACTTAAACTTAAATTTTTTAGATATTCACGATCACAATACAGCTAGAATTTTAAACTTAGAGTCTGATTACTTTCTGGTGAAATTAAGAAGCCTCCTTAATTGCAGGCATATTCTTGCTTGCATTTTTAACCATCTTGGCATATAAAAATAGGATCTTCGAAATAATATGGTCCCCCAACAAAGACAAATGACCCAAAAATTCCTTAAGCAAGTAAAATAAAAAATAAAATAGTTTAATATCTTCCTTTAGGATTGACGTATTCCAAGCATTGATCCATATCCAAATTATCGTCAATGCTCTTTTTCTCTAATTCTGATTGGTCATCTTAGTTTTCTATTTACTAATTATCAATCATTCTCATAAATTCTAATCTGATTTTATCTCTAAAATATTATAAACATTCAATTATATAATCAATAATTTAAATTGATATTTTCAAAAAAAAAGGATACTTAAATGAAAGTTATTCCTAAAAATCAAGATAAAAAAGATTAATAAAATTATAAATGTGTAAGCAATTTAATAAATCAAATATTTAATGTAAATGATTTAAATAAGTAAAAAGTGAATAAAAGCATATTTATTTTTAAATAACACTATTAAATCTATTCATTTTTACTAAAAATCAAGTTCAAAAGTATCCTCTTAATATTTATTTCCATTAAAAAAAATAGATTAACCAAGTTTTAAATATAAAAATATCTAATAAACATTAAAGCAGATTAGATTGAAATAAGTTTATTAAATGTATATTTAAAAGGTAAAGGATACTTTAATATGATGAAAAACAAAAATAAATTAAATTAAAAATTTAATTTGTAAAATTAAAATCATTCTTTTTAACTTTAGAAAATAATTAAATCAAACAAACTTTAAATAATTTAGTAATTTAAAAAATTAAATTAGTTTTAAATTTAAATAATAAAAACTAATTTAAGCTCACAGACAAATTATCTAAATACGAACGATTTGATAAAGAAATCTAATTTTAAAATTAAAAAAGAAAAAATGATTTAAAAAAATTAAACAAAAGTATTCAAAAAATTAAATTTAAATAATTTTAAATAAAAAATAAGAAAAAATTAATAAAAACAGAAAAAGAAATAAATAAGTTACGTTAAATTTAATTTTAAAGATTAAAATAAATTTAAATTTAAAAAAAGAGAAAAAGATTAATAAAAATCATCAAGTAAACAAACAAACAATTAATTAAGCTACATATCTTAATATTTAATAATTTTAATAATAAAAAAAATGAATTAAATTATTTAAATTAAAAAATGAATGATATTATTTATTAGTTACTAACTATTAAGAGGAAGTTTGTTATATATAATCAACCAATTGTAAATAAAAATACTATTATATAAAGGAGATAGAGGATATGTACGTACTTAATAAAATGAGAAATAAATAATTTAATTTGCTTGCCGAGAGAAACGATTCAATTTATAAATCTATAAATTTATTTGCTAACTTAAATGTACAGTTATTAGTAGATTATTCATTATTTTTAGAGACTGACAATATGTTTGTTCATTTTTCTCATTCAATATTAATTATGATAATTTTGAGCTAATTAAAATATTATTATTAGCTTTAAAAGCTGACTAATTTTAGATTGGCAAAGCTTTTCTATTTTTGATTACTTATTTAAATATTTTGAATTTGAGAAAAAACTATTTGAATTTATTTCTTAGTTGAATATTTAAAATAAATTTTTTTTCTTCGATTATTTTAGGTTTCAATCTTTTCTGATCAATTTATTTGTTTCTCAGTGGCATAAGCATAGAGGGTTATATATTAAGTTAGTTTAATTATTTATAAAACTCGATTGGGAGAGGTTATTTAAAAAGTTAATGTTAATTATTATTGTGTGGTTATTATATTGCTTGTTTTCTACATTATTTATTTAAAATTAAAGGTAGACTCTAGATAGCATAGTTATTATTTATTAATGGTTATTTATTTTTGGATGGATGGATGGATGGATTGATGTTGCTTCAATTGCTTTTTAATAAATTATACTTATTTATTTACTTACTAATTTTAGAATAAATGATAATATTAATTTGATATTTTTTAATGAGAATTAATTACTAAAATATTGTATTATATTTTTAACAATTATTTAATTTAGGTTATGTTGATAGATATTAATTTGCTAATATTCAATCTATTTAAGAAGTTAATTATTCAATAGGACTTAATTAATTAAAGCAACCCTAATTTGTGATTAATTTTAATATATTTAGAGATTTATAAAGTAGTTCAATCACTGTTGTTTGCAAGGGAGGAGTTCTTTTCGAATTGAGGAACACCTAAGCTTTTTAATTCTGCTTATATATTTTCATGTTAGATTACCTAAATAAGCTCGTCTACATTACACTTTTGTAATTTATCTATGCTTATTTCCTTGGCCTAGTAGTTATCAAAAAATATCATTAAAATTCAAGAAAAAATTCAGTAAAAAGTCAAATTTACCTTTAACAGACGGATTAATCCCTTTACATTATTTTTATAGTCATGATTTAGTTCTACTTATACAGATTTTATTTTTCTTTCTATTTAAACACATAAATCCTAAGCTTATGCCTTTTCTAAACCATAATTTTCTTTGAGAAGTTCATTGATTTTCTTGCAGATCTTTTTTCTAAGTTGCTAATCTCTTAATTTCTTAGGGTCTTCTGCTTCTTTTTCTTAACCTACCACTAGGTCTCCATTTAACTTTGTATGACTTGTAATTTGTTTGTTTAATTGAGTGTTTGAATGAATGCTCTTTTCATCTTCTACTTCGTTTTATATGACACAGTCTATTTATATTTATTATAAAAAATCTGTTAGAGAAAAAATTTAATGAAAAAAATAAATATTTTTACTTCCATTTATTTACACTTTTTTCTTGAATATTAATTCCTTTATTTCAGAGCCTAAAGTTTCAGTCAAAATTTTATCTCTAATATGCTCTACAACAACTTCTAGTTTTTATTTAATTTCTGGCATAAAGTCTTCGCTCTAAATAAAGTACATCCAAAAGAAAATTTAACACATTTTAAAAAATAAATTTAATAAAATTTACATGCTTGTATTAAGTAACTAATTAAAGATGCTATACAAATAACTTGCCTACTTTTGTATTGAAAAATTCCATTGTAGGGATGTTAAGACTAAAGTAAGCATCACTCAAATGATCAAGGTCTTTAATCTCACTGAGTTTAAATATGTTTGAACTTTTTTAATTTTAAAATATTTCTAAAATGGCTTCAAGACTTTGTTATAATTCTGTTGCATCTTGAGGATTTGTATTGTAAGATTTGATTTAATTTGTTTTGAGTTTCTTTTTAGGTGAATCAATAATTTCATTTTAATTAGCTGCTTCAGTAGGAATTTAAATATTTAAGTTATTGTTATTTGCAGCTGCAGATCCATTTTTTTAAGCTACACTACGCTTGTTTCTTTTATTTGTTGACTAAGATTGGCCATTTTAAGCGCTCTTTTATTAATTATTTTAGCCATTTTATGACTGTAAATTGCTGTCTGATGACTAATTCTGATTGTTGCTACTGCTATTATGTGCATTGCTATTATTTGTGTATATATCTCTTTTGTCTTCAGCAAACCCATTTCTTGGAGATCCATTTGCACTAGCTGCGCTCTTTTTAGTTGCCTTTTCTAAATTCATTTCTTAATGATCTTCTTCCAATTCTTTTTATTCAGATTCCTATTATAATAATTAATTAATTAAATTTATGAATTATTTCTACTTTTTTAGTAAATAAAAATTGAATAATCATTAATAAATAAATAAATATATAGGCTCTCATCCTATATAAAAAAGTAGCCAATTATTAAAATATTTATTTATTTATTTTTGTTTTTTTGCTTGATTTTTTATTTGCTTGCTGGAAAATTTGAATTTTTTGCTTGATTGTGTTTACATTAATGTGATTGCTTGAGGATTTTTCCATGGAATTTTCATTCTTGTTGAATTAAGCAAGCTGCTCTGTGCTGTTCATTTCCTTTTCATGTATTGGATTACTAAGTAAATGACTAGGCTCTGTATCTACTAGCTCTTCTATGCCAAATTCTGGGTTAATGGTTACATTGTTGTTACTTGAATTTTTATTCATATTTTATGAATTCCTACGAGTTTACTTTTCACTTATTTTTTATTATTTCTTGCCTTGTGTAGAACGGGTATTTATTGTTGCCAATTCTTTCTCTGAAGCTGCTAATGAGGGTTCACCAGCATTTTCAGGAACTAATTTGTCATTTCCTCCATTTTTGCTTTCAGATTCTGCTGATGCTTTTGTACTGCTTTTGCTAGTTGGTTTTACGCCCTTTTTAGGGGTCTTTTTACCTGTTGATGTCGTAGAAACTGTTTTATCTTTATTATTTTAAATAAATGTTAATAAATAAAGCAACTAGAATTCAATTTGAGCGTTAAAAATATTGATTTAACTAGTCAAGTTGCAAAAAAATAGTTTTTTTCAAAAGCTATTTAGAACTTAATATGGTATTTCAATATGGATTAAACTCAAAATAATCAGTCCTTCTTGGTTTAAATAGATAAGTAAACAAACTATAACTTTAAAATTTATTTATAATTTTTCTATTATGTCTAAAATTCTTTTTTTTAGCTTGTTAATTATTAATGCAAGTAAACTGATTGATAGATAGATAGACGACTGATTAAATTTAAGGTAAAATATTTTTTTAATGTACTTAAGCTAATTTCATTACTGAGTTTGTTTGTCACTGCTCCTTTCTTTGCCTTTTTAGAATTCTTTGCTGCGCTTTCTGATGAAGATTAATTATCATCGTCTTCTTCTTCCTCCTTTAAATAAAGAATACGGTTAGCTAATGCAATTTGGCAAAATGCGCTTATGGAAGGATAAATGCCTAAACATAAATCCAAATCTAATAATTCTATGTAAAATTACCATTTGATATTTTCTCTCCATGCTTTTGCGCTCGTCTAATTTTATTTAAAAATATTAATGAGTTTATTCTGGTTAACAAAAGATATATCATCAAAAGATTAAAGACTATATTATGTGCTGCTTGGCAAAATCAATTAATTGGTAAAAAATTCGAGATTTGTATGAAATTTTGCGAAGAGTGGCATAATAACAAAAATAAATGGCGTCTTTTGTGCCTTTTTATCTAACTTTAATAAGATCTACTTGAAAATTAGCTAGAAGACTATAGGATGGGTTCAAAAAAGGGTATTGCCGCTGAAAAAAATAATTTAAATTTGAAGATAATACAGAAGAGAATAATTAGTAAATTTTTACCTTCGTAACTGCTTTTGCCCTCACTGATCCTTAATCCGATATCTACTGCCTATTTTAGCTTTTTATTTCTTTCATTCACGTTTTTTATGTACTAGCTATAATTCTCTTTGAAGTCATGGACCTAATCTAGCTTGATAGTGGCACTGTTTACGTCCCACAAGTTAAAAAATTATTTAAAAACATTAGCTTGCAAATTTGTAAAAAAGGAAAAAGAAGCAGGTTCGCTAAAAGGTAAAATAATTACTGTGTGTTTTCGCCGAGGAAATTTACTACTACATCTGTGGTCCCTACTTGTGATATCTATTAAATATAAAGTGAATAAGTGAATTGTTTCACATTTATTTAAATTCTGCTTATTATTCTGCACGCATATATCCATTCATCCATATATACAGATTGGGCAGAAAAGAATTTTGATCTTCTATCCCCCATCTGAAAATATGAGTGGTTGCAATGAATCTTGCTAGCTAATCTTTAAAGTGCTAATAAAATGAAAGTGCGATTAATTACGCATGATGGCCACCATGGATAACCTTTGAGTTTTGCCCATACTACTTGGTTCTTTTTGAACTGCTTGCTTGCCATTCTTAATTTTGCTTTTTTTCTTTTTTCCTTAATTGACTTTTTTCAATGTTAGATCTCTTTCTTTCTTTGTTTCTGTCTGTCTCTCTTTCTTTGTTTGTTTGTTTCTTTAATTGTTTGTTTGTCTTTATATTTTTCTTATCTTAATGCAGAAATTACCTTTGAAATCCCTAGTAATTAATGTTATTTTTTGTATTCAAGAAATTTTCTCTTTGTTTATTCTTTACTATTTTTACTAATTAATTGATTAATTGTGAATATTTCCCTTTGATTTATAATAATAATTATTATTATTATTGTTATAGTTTCTTTCCTTTTTCTATTCATACTAATCCTCATCTTCCTATATACACATAAATATATTTATTTATTTTTTTTTTGCTCGTTTATTATTCAATTTTTAAGTTTCCTTTCGCTCCTTTCTCTTTTTAATCAAAAATCTAATCTATCATTTTCTTTTAAAGCCATGCAATAATTTAATTTGCTAACAATGATAATTAGAATAAGTTCGCATTCATCTTTTAATTAATTATTTCATACATTTTTACACTCCTTTCTAATACTCTCTATCCGTATCCAACTATTGCTTCTTTGATATATCTCTATTAATTTAACAATGGATTTTAATTATATATTCATCATTTTGCTCTATCTATTTAATGCCAAACAATATATCTAATCTTTCATTTAAATTTTCAGCTTAAATATACTTGAAAGTTTCTCCATTCATAATTTATTGATTATTATTAATTTCCAGTGATTATTTTCCTTCTACAAACTCCACTAACGTATCCAATTTAATTAATAATTGCAAAAATAAATTAACTCTTTTCTTAAGTTAAGCTCTAATACAAGAACAAATCTTTTGACATTTTTATTACTTTGTTTTTTTTTCAAAAAAGATAAACATTTAAAACTCATTTTATTATAAAAAAGCTTATTATTTTTTCCATAGCAATTATAAAGCACTTTCAACCAAATTTTAAAATTGGATTTTTTAACATTTTAATTTTCTAATTTAATCTTAAATATTTTTGTATAATTTGCCCATTATTATTTTCATATTTAATTATTAATCAGATAATCTTTTAGTCAGTCACCTTTTTTTAACTATTTTATTATAAAATAATATTTTTAAATTATTAAAAAAATTTTACTTTAAAATTAATTTTTATAAAACAATTAAATAAGCTTTTTAAGAAATATTAATTTGATTAGTGATAATTGTTGGAAATATCTTAGATTTGTAATAAAAGATTATATTATTTATATTTTTAATATTGATCACTCTGTGTTATGTTAAATTTTATCTGTTAAATGCTAAAATAAATGACTGTGCTTTTATTGTTATATTTACTCTGAATAAAATATGCGTTTTCATTTTTTTAAGTTTATTTTGACATGAATTAAATTTCTATAGCTACTTCAAAGATTGAAAACTTATTTTTTGATAATTTTGAAGCTAATTTTAATTGTTTTATTAGAATTTTTCCTAAGTTTGTGTAGTAATTAGGACATCTCTGATTACATAATGAATAATTGTATCTTAAATGCCAATCAGTTATCTAATTAGAATAAATATAAAAATTACCTTGCATACGCAACTGAAGACATGTGTAAAAACCAGTAAGTTATTACAAGAATAATTTTATAAGCATCTATGAGCCATAATGTTGAAAAGATACTAAGGATTAAGAAAAAAAGATAAAATTTAATTGTTTGAAATAATTCTGTACAATTTAATTCAAAATTAATTAATTTATTTGCAATTATAATAATAATTAGAATCTAATACTTTTTATCTTTTTTTATTTCTAAGATGAATTAATCTTATTATATCATTCATTTATTTGCTTACTTAGTATTTTCATTTATACTTTCACGATTTTTACTAATATATTAGGATAACTAACAACACATTTTTTTATTTTTGTTTCTTCTAGTTATTATAATAAATGCATTAAATAGTAGGTAGGCATTTCCTTATTATTCTGAATTTAATTCTTTATTTTATAATGACTTTACTATCAAATAGGAAATTCTAAATAAACTATTTTAATCTTTTATATTTATTTTCTACAACTCAGCTAACTATAAATATTCAATTTTTCTTATTTAGATTTATTTTTTTATTCCAAATCAATTAATATCTTTGTTGAATTCTTTTTAGTTTTAATTTAAATTATTTCTTTTTTGCTGTATTGCAAAAAATGTATTTAAGTTGATAGAATAAAATTATTCTTTTAATTAAATCTTTAAAAAAAATTATTTAGTCTTCTATTTAATTTTTGTGATAGTATAATATGATGTACTTAATAAAAATTATGAAAATATGCAATTATTACCATTTAATGAATTTATGCATAGAAAAACCTGCAAACTCTCTCAATTAGACAGAGCGGTTAGTATGGAATCCTAAAAAATATAGTTTTTCTTATTTAAGTGAAACTAAAACATTTTTATGAGTGTTAGAGCCAAAATTTGTTTTTTTTATCAGCTTTTCTTCTATCTCTATAATTTGAAGGATTGATCAGAACAAAATTCACAAATTTAAAGTAAATTCAGATATAGTATCATTCGAATAATTAATAACAATCCCTATCTCATTTGTATTGTCAATTATTTTCATCAACCAATTTAAAATCTTCAAAAGAAATATCATTTATTGAAGCTATTTTAATATTAATATGTGTTAGACATTTCTCACTTTTTGATAAATTATTTTTTTGTCTAATTTTAGATTTGGGGGATTTGTTTTCTCTGCAGTCTTTGCTTTAATATATCAAATATTGATAGAATACGGAAAATAATTATTTTCATATTTTATCATGCAAGCTCTTTCATAGAGCAGCTGATTCAGTTGGAGGAAATACCTAATTATTGTTTGGCATACATTTTTGAATGGACATAGTCTAAAAAATAAAGAAATAACTCCATAAAACTCGTTTTTGGGTGAATAAATTCAATGTAATTGCAATTTTTTCTCATGAAAATTAATAATAACTATAATAATAAGCAAAGATCGCAAATAGGCAAGGGAATAAGAAGAAATTAATAAAGCTGTAAAAAATTAAACCAAAAATAACTGTAATAATATGTTACTAAAGGTATTAAGATGTACCTCAAGTCATGGTAGTGTACGAGTAGCGAGATTTGGTCTCAATTTTGTTGCTCAGTTTAAAGTAGTCAGTTTAAGAAATATTTAATATAAATTTTCTTTATTTTTTACTTGTTTTAGTTAGTGAAAATAAATCAGTATTTAATATCGATGTAACTATCATGTTTGATTGAAAGGCAAGGAAGGACACTCTGTATTATTTTTTATGTGCATATTAATCTAGCAGCTATAATCAAACTCTTGTTGGATTTCTCCTTAGTCTTCTTTCATTAATCATTCACTTATTTCTTTGTTCTTTTATTTGCTATTTTGTTATTTATTCGATTCTCTTTGTTTTTAGCTTTGTCTTATTACAAAATTGAAAGTAATTTAAAATAATTAATTATCTTCAAATTCAAATAAAATCTATTATAAAACTTTTCAGTCTGCTTTAATTTCTTTATATCTTTTAATTTTAATTAAAAATTGGCTATCTAATTTAAAATAAATAGTTGCTAATCTTTATATTAACAGCCTTTACTATTAATTATCATTGAAATATTAATAAAAATTATTTTTATTTTTAAAGTTTTAATGAAAAATAAATATAATAGATTCTTTTATTTTTTTTAATTGAATTACATAAAGATAAATCTAAAAAGTCTATTAAGAAAATGTTTTTTATTACATAAATTGTCAATAATTAAACATATAATTGATAAAAACAATAGTTTTTGAAACTTAATAAAAATTATTGAATGTAATGAATCTTTTCTCTTTTAAGCTATAATATTAATAAATCTTAATATTTATTTTTTGGAAATTTCAAAAAATAATTTTATTAATTTTTAAAATCTTAAGAATAAATTAAATATGAAATTTAATTAAAATTTCATTATCCTATTTATTTAAACTAATTCATTTAATTTATTTATTCACCAAGCAATAAATTAGATTTATTCTTGTAATTCTAATATGTTATTTGTTAATCTTTAAATATTTTCATTATAACATCAATTATTTTAAAATAAATAAATATAACAATATATATATATTTTTTGAATATTTAATCACTAAATATTTTTTATTAAAATAAGATTTATAAAATTTTAAAAAAAACTAAAAATAAGTTTTTAGTAAAAGGAATATTGTTAAGAACATTTATAATAATATATATTTGATAAAACTAATTTTATGATTTGGGATAAATAATTGTTTAATTAGAGTTATTTTATAAATGAAAAAAATATAATATGTGATTTTTTGATAGTTGAAGTTTTTAATTAATAGACATTATTTATCCAGTGGTATCTATCTCTAAATTATAATACTTTTATGTTTATAAAAAGTTTACCCTCACCAAAGAAATAGCAAAGTGATTATATTAACTTCAAATTAAATTATCAAAAATATAGATTGATTTAGTCAATTTTCAACTTTATTATGAAAAAAGTGACAAAATATAAAAGTTTTCCAGAGTTTTTTTTTAGCTGTAATTCTTAAAATTCATCAAATTCTTATAGTGATTATATCAAATGCCATTATGATGCATAACTCATACACGAAAAGAGCTATTTTAAGTCAGATTTAAACACAGAATTGTATGGAATTCAGATGATTGTATTTGTAATTGAGGATTCAAATTAAAATTAATGCCATATTTGGAATGAATAAAAAGCTGTTTTAATGAATGCAGAAAAAATTTCATTTAGATTTAATCATTTGATAGTCTTAATTAATCTCAAAAGAGCTGCATCTCTTAATGAAGACATGTTTAATTTTTTGATTGATAATATTTATTTGTGCTTTTTCTAATTGCTTCAAAGATTAAAAAAGAAAGGCATTTATTCTATCGAATTAAATAATGTACTTAAGAATATGTTAATGTAAAAAAAGGGATTACGTTACTGTGAAAAACTTATTTAATTCATATTTTTTAAATCAAACTAGAATCCGTTTATTTATTTGAGCGCTTTTACAGATAATTTAATTGTTTATTCTCATGATTAAAATGTCCAAACTGAAATTTAATTAGTTTTGCTTGATAAAACAGACTATTTTGATAACTTTATTCATTCAAAATAAAAATGTTTTTAACTACAATTCGTTAACCTGCAACAATACACATAATACCTAGAATAGAAGAAATAAAATGAAAATGTACTATCAGTAGATCACATTAGATTTCTGTTTATGAAGGAGTTAACAGGAAAGATAAAATCTTTAAATTTTCAAGATTCTTCAGAACAAGAGTCAGATTAACTATTCTGGTTTTAAATGGATAATTATTCGGAATAGTTACTCTAAGTAATAGCTGCTTTAAATAATACATCTTACTCTGAGAAATTCCTTTAAAAAATGACAATCTGCATCAATATTAACCATAGAGATATCAAGAATTTGTTTAAATATAGTAATGAACATAATAAAATTTAACAAATTTGTAAAGAAATTTATTAACATGCATTAGAAATGATATGCAGTTCAGATTCTTGAATAACAAACTAGCTAGCAAGCTAGATTACTTAATTAACTGCACATTCAAATATTATTATTAAAAATATAAATAATCATGCATTAATTTCTAATTCATAAAATATGAACTTATAAACAAATAATAAACAAACACTAAAACTATAAATAAACATACCATACAACAACTTACCTATATATATATATTTTTAAATAAAGCATTAAAATAAAAATACTAATTAAATAGATTTTCTAAAGCAAAAAAACTAATAAAATTAAATTTTACTTTTTATTATAATATTAGATTAACTAATATTTTAAATAAATAAAACATAATTATTTTAAATAAACAATAAACAATAAATGTTTATCAGTTAGTTTTGATATATAATATATCATTTATAAATAAGGCATTAATTTTTGTTTTAAAAAATAAATACTCTAATTTCTCATACATTAAGACCAAATCACTAGTAATTAAACAATCAATCAGTGCTATTTTTAACCATATTTTAAAGAAAAATTTTTATAGTTAGCCTTAATTAATTCATGAGAAATTATACTAATTAGAAATAACATATTTACTTCTTTTATAAAATGAATTAAGATATTATTTGAAAAATTTGAATTAAAGAAAATATTTTAAATTACTAATATTTAATTAAAAAAAGTTAAACTTTTGAAAAATAAAAATTTAAGAACTTATTTTTATGATTATTATTTCAACAAAGAAATTTTAAACAACTATATGAAAGAGTTTGTTTGATATTTATTAAATTTCTAAGAAATTCTTAACTTTAATAAAGATATGATGTATCTATAATTTTTATATATTCTAGATTTCTAATGTTAGGAATTAATTAATTAAAGTAAATAAATATCTATTAAATTACATGAATTCATTTATTTAAATATAATATATAAAATTTACAAAAATTAATTAGACCCTATTCTGCGAAACGGCTTTAAAATATTTCTTTTTAAGACAATTAATTAATAGATTAGCAAATATATTTAGGATATAGAATCATGACTGCTTTTACTAACGTTGATGAAAAAGGTTTACTTTAAAAGTAGATTATTAAGGATGGAATTGGAGATTGCCCAGAAAAATACAGAGAAGTTTATGGTAAATAAATTTAATTTATAAATACTTAATTCTAAAATATTTTTTTATTTTGAAGTTTATTTTGTTCTCAGAAATGAAAGAGGTGATTTAATCACTGGTACAGAATCACAACCCTACAAAGTAGTCATGGGACGTGGAGATTCATTCTAGTTTATGGAATAACTTCTTTTGACTATGAAATTAGGAGAAAGAATTTTAGCAAAAATTGATAAATAGCTAGTAAAGGATGATAAAAAGTTATCTAAATTAGTGAACAATGAAGAAATGAATTTAGAATTAGAAATAGAAATCGTAAGATTAATGAACTACAGAAACAGTTTATGGGAATTGGAAAGCGATGACAGAGAAGCCTTAGTTCAAACAATTAAAAACTAAGGAAATGAATTTATCAAAAACAAAGAATATTAAAATGCTACATACAAGTATGAGTCAGGATTAAAAACAATAAAAAATGATTAAAATTCTGTTTTCGATGAAGTCTAATAGTCTTTACTAAATAACTTATCTTTAGCATATCTTAAAAATAATCAATTTGCTGAATGTATTGAAACTGCCACTGAAGCCCTTAAAAGCTAGCCCTCAAATGTTAAACTTTTATACAGAAGAGCATAAGCCTATTCTGGCACTCAAGAATACGAAAAAGCTAAGTCAGATTTGAAAGAAGGTTTGAAGCTTGATCCTAATAATGCTGAGTTGCAAAAAGAATTAAACGCTTTAATTAACAAGGAAAAGATTTAAATTGAAAAAGAAAAAAAAGTCTATGCTAACATGTTTAAATGATAGAATATAAAATGCAATTATTATATTAGTTATGCTAATAGATAATAATTTTTATCTATCTGTCTAATATCTATATCAGTTTTCAAAAATGTAAAAATTTAACTTACTGTTTCTAGATGTAAATTATCTACGCCCACAAACATATTCTACAATATAACAACTAATAATTATTATTATCATATTTATTATTAATTAATTAAAGTATTAAATAAATTGATTTTTATAATTTATTAAATAATAAGAAGCTATTTTTGTAGCTTAAGTAGAAAACATAATATTTATAATTTATTCATTAATTTTTTAAATACAAATTTTATGTGCTGTTAATTGTTTATGAATTGATTTATTAAATTTATTAAGATGAGGTAAAATAAAAAATATTTTTTTTTTAATTTTCATTTAATAAATAAAAATAAAATATGCAATTAAATTAATGTTTTTAGTTTGGAATAAAGACTTTATTTGAGAAATAAGTTTAAGAAAATCTTTAATAAATTGATGAATTCGATTTTATTTATATTAATTAAAATTTGTAGTTATTTATGAATGTATTGCTTTATATTTTTAAATTAATAATTTCTTAATACAAAAAAAATATATTTAATTTTGAATCAATTTTAGTTCATCTTTAATTAATTCATTAATTAAAATTTTTATTTAATAATGAATGACTTTCTTTTTTTTTTGAAATTATCTCAGATAAATTTTAAAAATGAAATTAATTTTTTAAATTTACAAATAACACATGATAATAAATATACATTTAAAATAATATATTTAATTTTGATAATGCATTTTATTTATGGAAATGCATTTATATTATAATATTTATAAACATTTGAGGAATAAATTTTTTAGATATTTAACTGTCATTATAAAGATATTTTTGATCAATTCATTTATTTGGCTAAAAATCATTTTTATTAAAATTAAATAAATAAATAGATGTTTTTAATTAAAAGACATCATTCAAGCTTAAAGTTATTTTTTATGTCTATAGTTTTGTTAACTGATTAAAATACTGATACATGCCTTTCGAAAGGTATAGATGCTTTAGAGAAATCTTCAGAGACCATTGAAGAGTTATGCTTGTCTCTTTCATTTATATCTTCAAAATATATAGGTTATTATCCAAACTTTCTCTTAATTTTTTAGTCAATGATATATTTACTTTGCGAATTTTCATCTTCATTATTGATTTTTTCTATGTTATCTTCATTAGATTAAATTGCAAGAGGTACTTGTATAAATGTTTTGGAAGTAACTGATTTAATTTGTTAGTTTAAGTTTTAGTTATTTATACTATTGTAAAACTTACTTTTTTCTCTATCAATAGGGATATTTTGATAAGAACTTTATGATTACTGATAAGAATGAACTGTTTATCTTGTTTTTAACGGTTATTCAGGCTCAAGAAGACGAAGGTCTTTATAAATAACTAGCTCTGTTTTTATTTAGTTATTTCCGAATTGCGAATAAAGTATCTTTTCGTATGGGCCTATTTTCTTTAGAATGTATTTAGCTACTATGATTCCAATTTTCAAGGCATCTTGAGTTGAATTTAATTTGTTAAATTAAATACTTTGAGCTGGTTCTCTAATATTGAATGAACTATTTATCTAAGGTTTTAAGCCTTTTTAATGTCTAATTTCATCAATAGGAACATTAATTTATTTTATATCCGGTGTAAATTGCTAAGAAATTCTTTTTTTCAAAATGTATTAATAAGGGTTTTTTTAATTATCATTCAAAGTATTTTAGTTGGAAAATTATTACTATTATTAGTTCTGGTTATTATGATCATTTTAATTTTAATGTGTTGTCTAAATCATTTACATAGCCTTTTGTAATAATTATTCTGAGCTTAGTTTGTTGCATTCTTCTATTTTACAAATAGAAGATTATATATCGTCACACTCATTGATGATAATTAGTTTTAGCTGATTAGGATCTTTAGGTGAATTTTCTTTTGAGTTATTGACCGAAGAGCTATAGCTATCTCTTTTACCAATTTGCAATTCTTTTAAATTTATATGATGGTTAATTGCTTATTTGTTAGGAGATAGCATTATATTCCCTTAGCTCTTATTGTAGTGTTTTGGGATAGAAGTATTTTATTACATATTTAATTACTCTTAATAAAGCTCCTAGTAAGAAGGTAGTTGGTCTTGAATGGAAATACTGTTTTAAACATTATCCTCTTCCTTTAAAAGATCTTACATCGATTAGAAAAATATACTTATTTAAGATTTATTCTTGCAGTATGTTAAGGAATTAAATAAAATATTAAAAAGCATAAGAGAAAGTCTTTCTTTATCTTAATACAGGCTCTTATTTGAGTGATTTTCAAGATTTTTATCTGAGATTAAAACCTTAATAGACTTCTTTTCTATTAACGGCTAGCATATGTGAAGGATTCCTTTAATTAAATCTAAAATTTATGTATTAAGAAGTTGATATTTGAAACTCCTATTTTAAAAAAGAAAACTCTACAAGATGTTGTAATTTTGTGTTAAAGACTAGACTTAATACAAATAAAATTCAGATTTCTAAGTATGCCTCAAAGCATTAATAAATTAACTCATTTTTTCCGAATCATTTTGTTATTAATTAGTATTTTCTTGTTTATTTTTTTCTAATTCACTTGGAGATTTATTTAATGTTAAAAATATTGATGGCTTTTTCCCTTTTTCTATTAAAGTAGGAGACTACTGCTCGCTTTTGATATATTTATTTGGAGTAATTGTTATTTAAGAATTAATTGAGTTTCTAGATCCTATACTAAACAGTTATATATTTGCTCTACTCACTTTAGTTTATGAATCCTCTTCATTATCACTAGCTTGCTAATGTTTGTCCAAGTTATTACTTAAAAATCTAACTAAACTTAATTTTTACTTCCCTTTTCTAACAGGAAGTAAAGAAAGTCTATTATTTATAGATAAATTTGCATTTCCAGATTACAAATTGTGATGATAAGTAAAACTTCTCTTACTTTTTTTAGAAGAAGAAGTTCCTGGAGAACCTATACTTTGTTAATTTTATTAAGGCAGCCTTATATTAATGGGGTAAAGTCTTTTATTTTAATTACTCTGTTCTGGTGAAAGAGATGAACTTTACTTTAATTATTTCTTTTATTTCACTGTTTATTGAGCTTTGTTTTCCACAGCTAATTCTTCTTCATTCATAAAATGCAAATCTTCATTTTATATCTTTTGAGACAGATTTTCAATTTCATTTGGTGAATTCAAACCTGAATTATCTCCACAAGATTACTAAATTTAAGAGCGTTATTTTTTACTTAAAAAATTAGTATTTTCATTTAAATTATTGTATTTTAATTCGTTTAGGAAAGCTTTTTACTCTTTTTCTTATTCTTTTTAATTACATGCGTTATTCGCTTCTAATTATATACTTGTTTCAGCACTTTCAAATCTGTTTAGTTCAATTTTTTTTTAAGATTAATGTTATTTTTTTAGAGTTAATGTAAATTTCTTATCATCGACTATATTATTGTTTGGATCAGCAATTTAACTTCCAGCAATATCCGTGTTTATAAAATAATTAGAAACTGGAACATATTGTGGAGATTACTATAGGTATTTTAAATGATTATTTTAGTGTTGATTTGTATTTTGGTTATTTTAATAGCTTGAGTTTAAATTAATACTTTCTGTGTAAACATCTATTTTAGCTTAGTTTTTATTAAATTTTGAATTTTCGTTAGAGTCAAAGACACTTATGCCTACTTCACTATTTTCTTAACTTCTTAAATGTTAGCCAATCATAGCATTTTTATACTGCTAAGCAAACGTACCATAAGTTTATTCTTAATGAGCATAAGTATTCTTTTTCAGTTTGTAAAATGGTAATTTCAAATGCGAATAGGCAAACTTTTACTCTGCTAATGACTTTTTAGTAAGATCTTCCTATTTAACAAGATAGTGATTTAAGAAAAACTGCATCACTATATTTTTATCTTTAAGATTATTGAATTGTTATTTGAAGCTTTGGTCTTCAATACAAATCACAACATAATCATCTATCAATTTATAGCTCCAAATTCGGATGTTAACTTTTTTACTAACCCCATCATCTTACTTAATTTCTCCTTAAAAGCATGAATAAATAGCCCTGGTATTAAAATTATTTTATGTATATTATGGATGAGCAGTATCAAAACTGTTAAAGTTGTTATTTTCACTATTGTTAATTAAATATCCAACTGATTTAATTTCGTTTCCGCTCTTTATTTAAATATTAGATTACATACTTGTAAGTTTTTTAGTGTTTAATTATTTTAGTTCTAAGTTTTTTCCACTGTTTTTTTTACTTATGCTTCTCCTAAAATTTTTATTCAACAATGGAAATGGAGAATTTACAGCTGTCTGATTTGAAATATTTTAAATGGTTCCAGATTTTTGATATTAATTGGCTTAAAACTCATAATTCTACTAATAACTCGAATTGCTTTTCTTTCTTATATTAAATTTCTACTGGTAATTATCCTATCTGATTATTATTTCTTTACAAATGAACTTCAAATTAAGTTAAGAGTTTGTCGCTATTAAGCGCTTCGTTGCTTGATCAAACTCTGTATTAGAAAATAATGGACTGACTTCTACTTTATCAATATAGCAATTTTCAAGAAACAATTTAAAATTTTCTTCATTGCTTACACCTAAATTTTTGTTGGCTTCACAATTGCTTGAAAAAAAATTCAATCTTCCCATAGCTCTATTAAATTTAGAAGTGATTATATTCTATGGAATCATTTTATCTATAGTTTCTTTATGAACTTATCCCTTTTTTATATCAAGAAAAGCTTGGGCTGACTTTTTTTCATTATAATATAATAAGGTGCTCACAATCATTATAGTTGCTATGCAGGAAATTATTTGTAGAATCAACTCTTATGTTCCTAAAATATGGTAAATACCAAAGGCCTACAATACAACATAAAAAAATAAGCATAAAATGATCCTTAGTCTGTATGAAATAACACATTTAGACAAAGTCATAAAAGCTAAACACAAGCTAAGACCTCTCAATTAGCTAAAATATGATAAGCTCTACCAATCATCCTAATAATTAACTTAGCTAGAACTCTACATGTGAATTGTGTAGAATTTTTATATGAAGTATTCAAAGAATCCTTAGAGAATAAATAAACAAAAAAGTAAAGGAGCATGAATTTACTTAGCAATATTATATCTTAAATAGTAGAGCACACAAAGCAGAATGTAAATTACAGAAATTGAAGAACTAATTATAATAAACTATACAGAAATGAAATAGCTATCTTTGCTGTAATAAATTGTTATCTAAATCAAATGCCAAAAGAGAGCTATAAATGCTATTATCTTTCCTCTTTTTTTAAATTTGCTGAACAAAAAAACCTAATATTCATCATTTAAATATTAATCATTGATCCTTAGTGAGTATTTATTGATTTTCTAATTGTAGAATTTATCATTTTTCTTTCGCTATTTCATTCCTCGCAATAAGTTATTTATTATCTTTCTATCTATCTATCTGCCTATGTATTTATTTTTTTATTTCCAACCAAGATTAATTATTTTACAGATCTACTGGATTATAATTTTTCAAATAATTAAATCTATTAGTTTTTTACTTTATTTTTTCCTCTCTTCTATTATTTTGTAATTAAAGCATTGCCTAGAGTGTAATTTTTTTTGTTTAACATTATTAAGTTAGTTATGTTAAAAATTTGTTTATCCCTCGCATCTAATTTACTTCAATTTAAAAGTAACAAATATTTATATTTTTTAATTCTTTGATTTGCAAAAGGTAAATTAAAGTAAAGTAAACCCCATCAAAATTAAACAATATCAAAGATAAAATAATATTGTTGTTTTTAACAGTAACAAATTTTAATTGTCTAATTAATCACACTATTGTTCATAAACAAATATGCAATATAAATTTTGCATTTCAAGACATATTATTTTAATAAGTTTTCATATTTTAAAATTATTTAATTAATAACTCTATTTATTATATATGATCTAGCTTGAATACACTAAATATAATATTTTTTTGTTATTTACATTAAATTAAAAAAATTATTGATTCAAATTTTTAATTTAATTTAATTTTTTTTCGTTTTATTTTTAAAAAATATTTTTTATTCAATTTTTATTAATTTTCTTTCTTTAATTTATCACTCCAAAATTAATCATTTTTTTACAATTTAAAATAATATATTAAAAATATAATGAATGTACTTACATATTTACATATTATATCCAAAATTTAGAAGTAATAATTTTAAATAATATAATTTTTGAATGACTTAAGCAAAAACAAGCGTTGATGTATGTAAATATTTTGCAATCTTAACATTATAAAAAAATATTTAAAAAAATAAATTGAAAATGAAAGAATGATTCATTTATTTATCTATTCTTAAGGTGTATCTTGATAGAACTAAGAATTTAAATGTTAAAGAAATATTATTTATAATCAATTAAATTAATTATTAATTTTTGTTATTTTTTATCAAAAATCAACATAAATATTCTAATATATGATTTTACAAGGATACTAAGGAAAATATATCTTAAAAAATAAAATTCTTGGCTAAGGTGGATTTAGTTAAGTATTTTAAGGCAAAATTTGCTAAGATGATGAAGCGCGCAATTTTGTGGCCATAAAAAAAGTTAGCAAAACAACATTAGGTAGAAATTAAAAATTATTACTTTTATTATTATTATTTTTTAAGAAGCATCTTATTTTTTAAAATATGTAGATGGACAGGAGAATAAAAATTATGAAAAGGAACTTGAAATAAGTTAGAAAATATTTGAAATAGAAAGAAACGATCCTTGTCAATACATTATGAATATAATAGATTTCTGCTAGCTTGATGAATCTTATTATATTATTACAGAGTATTATGAAAGTGGAGATTTCTTGACTTTCTTAAACTAAAATTTTGAGTATTTTACTTTAGACATAGTGCTAGACATATTGATATAGATAGTGAAAGCTATTAACTATCTCCATAAACATAATATTACCCACAGAGATCTTAAGCCTGAAAATATCTTGATTTCTAAATAATAAAATATGTATTTCGTAAAAGTAGCAGATTTTGGGTCTGCTACTGTGAGTGATTTCAGCTCATTGTCAGGAACTCCTAATTATATGGCACCAGAAATATTTTATAACAAAATTCTAACCAATTCTATAGATATTTGGAGCTTTGGGTGCCTAGCTTATGAGATTTTAACTAAGTAGCAATTCTTCTGTGGAAAAAATGCTTAATAAGTAGTAAGACAAATAATATAATATGATGAGTGTTTATATAAAAATTAAAATTAAAATGATTAATACTTTTAAATTCACTAACTCATACAAAAATACTGTTTATAGCCTGATCCAGAAAAAAGATAAACAGCTTAGTTTATTATAGATGAGCTCTCTTAGCTCAGACAAACTCACTAATAAGAGTTAAAAACATATGATTTTGAAATTATAAATAGTTAAGAGGTAGTTTTTTAGTTTGAAGAAACATAAAATGGCAACTTAGAGTAATCTAACAAATAATCTGTATTTAATATGAAAAAATCATAGCAAAATAATGATTTTAATTTTTCAAAATCAAAATTTGAATAATATAGAAACATGAACGAAATTCAATAACTTTAAAACTCTCTAGAAAATAGTATTGTTATTAATGATGATAAAAATAACTTTTAAGATTAATAGGAAATAAAAGCTGAGGCCTGCTAAGATGATTCTTAACTTTAAACAGAAAATCTCTCATTATCTATGGATGATGACAGTTAGATTTATGAGGATTAAGCAAACTAGGAAATATAATTAGAAAATGGAGATAATAATGCTTCAGGTTAAAAAGAAAGAATGCTTGATTATGAGCATAATAGTAATAAAAATATTGAAATTTAATAACTTTCATATAATAAATGTCATGAAGATTCTGATTACCTAAATTAAAATTTAGATGAAACATAAGAAACAACTTAGAAACTCACTTAAGACTAAAAACTCAAGCTACATAAGGTAAATGAATGCAGTAAATAGAAGGATGACTATAAATTTCTATTAGATGCATGGATAAATGAAAGTTAAAATAAAGACAAACATATACTGTCAAATAACAATTCAATAAATGGAGAGAATTCCTTTAATGAAACAAGCTAAATAGCCATCGAATCAAGTACATAAGAAAAAGAATTGATTAAATCTTAAAATAATGAAATAAGTAATAAAAAAGAGAGAAGTTAACAAAAATAATAAAAAGATTTAATCTTTAATTCAATTAAATTGTAATTTTTGCCCAAATTTTCTATGAATTAATAATTATCAGATAAGGGTTTAAAATAAATCTAGAAATTTCTGCTTCCTCATCAAAAATTTATCTAAATTCCTTTTTTTTATAACAAACCAATAAGTGCTTTATAATAGAAAAATAAATAAAATCTAGAACCTTCTGATAAATTAAAAATAAGTTTTCTGCTCTATCCATGTTTATTAGGAGGTATTAGTGTATTGCTAAATAAATATATTTGAGCAAGCTAAACTAAATTTAATGTAAAATAATTATCAAATAACTTATTAACTTTGTGTAAAATAAAAGATATATCTTAAGCTCTTATTAATTAACACCCTTAAAAAAATATTTTCTACAATTTTAAGACATATTTTTAAAAATATTATGGGGAAAAAAAAATGAATTTAACATCCATATAATTATAAATTACCTTATGTTTTAAAAATTAAAGCATTAAGAAGATAAATTGAATGCTGATTAAAATAAATGCTTAATTATAATAATATTTCTATTATTTTAAATATAAATAAGATTTATGCTTAGAGGTCAAATTATGTAAAATTTATATATGTAAAACATAACAATCAAAGCAATAATTTTTAATATTTGAAATAATTAAGTTGTTAAATTTATTTAAAAACAAACATTCATTTTTATAATTAAAAATAAAATTATTATTAATAGGTTATGAAATAAAATATTTCTGAATTATTTTTAGAAATGACATTAAAGATCTTTTTATATATATATACTAAGAAATTCTTATGTCTTATTAATTTGAACTCAGTAAAAATTTTAATAAAATTCATAGAATGAAATTTGAAATGTGAAGCTCTTTTTAATAAATTAATGATTAATTATTATATCAAAAATTTTATTAAGAATATACCATTCTATTAATAATTACAATATCACTGTTATTTATTCTTAAATATTCTAATAACTTTGTATGATATTTAAAATTTTTAATTTGATTTTTCGATTATCATAATCAAATAATAAATTAATTAATTAGATTAGTAAGTAATATTATAATACCAATTACCATTGATAAAAAATGCAATAATAAATATAAAATATAATTGGTAAATAAGAATATAAAGTTCTTGGTCTTATAAGCTAAGGATTGAGTAAGCAGACTTACCTTGTAGAGGGAGAAAAATCGAAAGAAAGGTTTTCTATGAAAGTGTTTAGAGAATAAAACGCTGACTCAAGTAAGTTTAATTTTAGATTCTTTATATGATGACTAAAAATTATTATTTTCTAATATTTAAAAGCTCAATCTAAAATATATTACGAAAAAGAGATCAAATTCATTAACGACTGCATTAATTAGAAAATCTAACATCATGAAAATATTCTAAATTTTATTGACTTTATACCAAAACCAGAATCAAATGAGAATTTTCTTATTTAAGAATATTGTGAAGCAGGTAGCCTGTTTAATTATATTCTAAACTAAAAAAGTATGGCTCAAATCATCCAAATCTAGATTTGTCTGTAAATTGCAAAAGGGTTGCAATGGCTCCACTCTTAAGATATAATACACAGAGATCTTAAACCTGATAGTATACTTTTTACTAAAAGAAATGGAAATCATGTGTTTAAAATTACAGATTTTGGATATAGTTGTATTGGTTAAAACCAGCTACAATCTATAATAGGGACTATTAATTACATAGCTCCTGAAATTTTAAGCTAGTAATCTTACAGCAAAACAGTCGATATATGGGCGCTTGGTTTGACTATGTATGAAATAGCATATAGAAAGTAGCTTTTTCAATAAAAAACAGTGTAGCAAACGGCCTAAATGATTTTATCATTTAAATGTCTAGATGATCATGGACATAGTTAAAATGATCTTTTTTAGGTAATAAAAGAATGCTTAAATCCTGACACCGAAGCTCGTATCAAAATAGATTAAGTGGTAGAAATTTTACAGAGAATGTACGAAAATTAAATTCTATTAGCAAAATAGAAAAATGTACAAATGAGAGATAGTCAGGTGGACGATATCAGTGAATTTAATTCATAGTTTAGCTAATACAAAAATGAAATTGATAATTAGAATAATTTAGAATAAGAATCGAAAATAATTAATCACCAAATAACTATTTAAGAATTTTAATAGTTTATTAAAAAATTCGGTTTTGCGATAGAAGTTTCTCCATAATAAAAGGGATTTTTAAAAAAATTGTTATAAAGTAAAATAGCTCCTTTTAAAATGAATGTTGATCATTTTTCATTAGTTTGTAATGATAAATAAAAGTTTTATTGCAATCTTTTTCACTTTATAACATGTGGGAAGCTTTTAGGGTGTCTTTAATAGCACTATAGGATATCTGGATAGTTATTCTAAGAAAATTATGCTGATTCTTTCTAGGAATGGGTAATGAAACTAATTGAAGAGTCATCAGAAGTAGATAAAAGCATTAAAAAAGACTAATTTAAAACTTTATACTTGGCTCTATCTCAAATAGCAAATGTTAGAGATATTTATTTCAGATTAAATACCTATCTTAATTGGCTCGAAGATGATTCATATTTGCAGTAATCAATTAAGCTAGCTGAAATTATGTACGAAAGAATGTAACAGTAAGAATCGAAGAATTTCCTGCCTGCTACTTAAATTTAAATAATCAAATAAGATTATACAAGTGGACTTATACTAAGTTGTTAAGGTGGATTATATGATTGCTTTATCTTTGAAGAAGGTCACTAATAGACAATTATAATGCAAGCTGCTTATTTAAATGCTATTCAATGTATTGAGTGGCAATCTTAATAACAACAAAAAGAAATTTAAGATCTCATTTTCAAGTTTAAGAAGACTATCATAAATTAAGGAATCTTAAAAGAAACTAAATTACTTTATGACAGATTTAAAAAGAGAACGATTGAATTTATTGATAAGTAAGAAAAGGATAATAATGATTAAATTTATTATTGATTTACCCTAGTTTAACATTCATGAATTATTGAAAATAAATATATTTTGACTTCTTCTTGTCTAAAAATTTAGCAAATTATTACTTTTTGTTTGATATTTTTATGTCTAGTTTAATAAGCTTACTATTTAGTCAGATATTTATCATTTGAAAACTTTTTTATTGCTTGAGATAATTAATTATCAATTTAAATAACTTTATTAGATTTTCATACTATTTAATCAAATACGCATATAAAGCATGAATGAAAATATCTTTCTTTAATAATTACGTAAAATAAAAAAAGCATTTACTAAATGTTTTATTGATTTTATTGAAAAATTATAAAAAATCATTTAAATTATTACAGCGTATTGAAAAAGGCAAATGAAATTATTTTTTTTCAGTAATTATATCTATAATTTTGATTCATTAAGAAAAACTGCTTATAAATAATTTTTAATAACAACAATAAAGTCAACCAATCAATAATGATTAAGTTATCTAATAAATAAAAAATATAAAAACATATTTAATATTTAAATGTATTTAATTATTGATAGTAAATCAAAGAAATACTTTATTTTATTTAAGAATATTTTTTTTTAATTTTTTCTATATTACAAATTTAAACAATTTCCTAAATATTTAACTAAAGAAAATTTTAATACTCGAATTAATTTTGGGTAGAGATTAGAATATCTTTTTTGATTAGAGTTTTTTTCAATAAAATAATGTGAAAAATGTTTAGGATATTTAAAACATTATTAGAAGAATCTAGAATCTCTTAATTTGATAACAAGAAAATTTTAAAAATATATAAAATTCAAGCTGATTCCAAATTAAAGTAGTTGATTAGAATATCTTTATGATTAGAGTTTCTTACTGTACAATAATTTGAAGAATATTTAATCATGTTTATATTAGAATATATAGTCAAATCTGAATTAAAATTCCATTTTTTTCAGAATGATAAAAAAATTGATTAAAAAACTGAATAAATTTTTTTTTTTTTATTGTTTGAAAGAAAATATCTTAGTAAAAAATAATAAATTTTATTAATTTAATGCGAATTCATTTATTTTATAATATATCCTATTTTTTTATTGAGAGATAATTTTGTTCAGTTAATTAAACAAATAAAGTGTTTGTCTTTAAAGAACTGCATCTATATTTTATTTTCAATTTCAGACAAATAAAATGATATTTTGAATTCAACAATATTAGTAAGAATATCTATCTATCTACCTATTTTTTTTGTTAATTACAATAAAATAAAAAATAAAATTAAAAGTCATTCCTAATTAAATTAGATATCATTTGATTAGATAAACAATATTAGTAAGAATATCTATCTATCTCTCTACCTATCTTTTTTTGTTAATTACAATAAAATAAAAAAATAAATTCCTAATTAAATTAAATATGATTTGATTAGATATATTTAGTATCTTTTTTGATTAGAGTTTATACACAAAAAATTATTTGAAAACCATTTAGAATATTTAAAATAATTAGATTAGGCAGAAGATGTTTAGAATATCTATTTTTTATTAAATAATAAAACAAAAAAGAAAAATATTAAAAAAAAACCTGATTCTAAATTATGAATAAAGAAGTTAACATTCTTTTACTAAGAGGCTATTCTAATATAGAGCTAATAGGTTAAGGGGCCATTAGTTAAGTATTTAAAGCAACAAAAGAAAATAAAATTTTTGCAGTAAAGATTCTGACTAGCAAGACAATAGGTATTTTTTATTTACTAAAATAAATTTATGAATAATTCAAGTATTTTATTTTATTTAAATAGGTGGAAATTAAAACCGTTATTGGAAAAATGAGATAGAAATAATTACTTAATTGTAAAAAAATTTAAAAGCTTCTCCATGCCCATACATTACCTAAATATATGATGTATTTTAAGAAAATGAATCCGCATTTATAGTCAATGAATACTGCGATTAAGGAGATTTGTACAACTTTATTTAAAAGTGCCATCAACATTTAAATCATTTTTCACTTGCTATCATGATGAAGCAACTAATAGAAGGTATAATATACCTTCATGAAAGGAAAATCATACACAGAGATCTTAAACCAGAAAATATTTTGGTAGCTTACTAGGATAATGTTTATGTCCTTAAGATTACAGATTTCGGAATCTCCTCTCAAGATGAGCTTACTAAATCTTAAGTAGGAACTGTTAACTATATGGCTCCTGAAATCATTAGAAGTTAATAATATGATAAATCAGTAGATATTTGGAGCTTTGGATGTATAGCCTATGAAATAATTACTAACGAGTAGCTATTTTAGGCTTAAAGTCAATTCGAAGTTGCAAGAAAAATAATAAATTTTCAATATTAATCCAAACACTTTATTAATTAAGATCTTTTTGAGATCATCGAGTAATGTTTGCAAGTTGACTAAAATAAAAGAATTACCTCAGACGCTATTTTAGATAAGCTTAACAATATAATCAATAAATATATGTAAATACCTCAATAAATAGATGAGGAAAATAGAAGTTAGAGTATTGAAGAATATTCAGATGATGATAATAATAGCGAAGGTGATGCATTCAAAAGCTAAATTGATAATAGATAATAAAGAAACCAATCTATTAACCAAACCTAACAAAGCATTAAACCAAATAATCTGCAATCAAATATTACTTCTATATGTCCTGAAGAAGCTATAGAAGATTTAAAATCATCAGTAAAATCTATTAGATTGCAGCAAAAGGAAGAAAATATTTTATCATTGCTAAAATAAATTAACATATAAGATAAATAATTAGAAAAAGGAACTTATTATTATATTCTGTACTAAAATGAGCTGTAAAATACTGACAAATAGATATTGTAAATATTTATTTTCTTAATCTACACCTTAATAGAAGGCGGTTTGGTTAACCTTAAAGAATTTAGTAGTGGTCTCAACTTAACTCAAAGCAGCGAAGAAATTGAACTATAAAAATTACTAAATTTTTGTTTGGTAAACTGTATATTCTAGGAGAATTAAACTTAAAATAGATTTTAATATCTTATCAAAGATTTGCTAAGAAAAAAAGTTCTATAATAGGCATTTTAGAATATTTGTAAAAAAAAGTCAGAATAAATTTTAGAGCTCTTTAAAAAATAGGATTAAATAAGTTATGAAACCTTTAAGAAAAACTTAACAGAGTTAATTCCACGTTCTAAAATTAGTTAATGCTTCTATTCTGTAATCAATAACAAGACTTTTTAAATTTGTGGAGTATTTTCATTTACAATACTAAGTTTTTATTTGATTTATAAGTACTACCCTAAAAATGTTAATTAGAAATTTCTTGGTTTCAAAAATAACGAGTAATTGCAAAACAATTAATAAAGTTAACGTTGAGTTTATGTAATAAAATAAATAAATATCTTTTATATATTTTCCCATTTTTTTATTGTTTTTTTAAAAAAAAAAACAAGATTAATATTTTTTATTTAAATTTAATTAAAATTTTTTTTGTGTTTTCACTAACTATACTTTGATTAATAACAACGTGTTTATTAAATAAATTTCTTTCTAAATATTAATTGACGCATAAAAAAATATACTAAACTCAAATAAATATTCTAATTTTTTGAGATATTTTGTAAAAAGTTTTAAAAAAATATTTTAATTTTATCTTCATATTTATAAAATATAAATAAATCTCTTAAACTAAAACTAATTTTTTTAAAAGTACATTTTAAAATATTATTAAACCATTTCATAAATAATCTAAATTTGATAAATATCTTTATATTTTTAATAAACAGATTAGATATTCTGAATGTATATATGGTTTTACTATTAAATATTAACATGTATAATAGATTCTTATTATTATTCAATTTAAAAAAGAAAATGGTATTAATTAGAATATTTAATAATCAGTCAATCAATCAATTAAATTATTTAGTTATTTATTTATTATTAGATTTGAAATAAAGAAAGAAAGATATATTTTGTAATTTAATTAGAAAAAAATTTATTGATAAGCAATAAAAAATGAGTGTTTATCCACATTTAAAAGGTTATTAAATAATTAACGAAATAGGGCAGGGAGCATTTGCCAGAGTTTATATAGGAATGAATTGTAATGGCAAGGAATTCGTAGCGATAAAATAAATTAGCAGTGAAAGAATAGGTAATATTAATTAAGCAATTAATCAACTTTTGTAAATCATTTTTTAATATGAAAAACAAAATGAGATGGTCAAAAAAATAGGTACTTGTAGAAAGAATTAGAAACAATACAATTATTGATTAAAGAATCACAGTATCCTGATTATAGTCGCTTTTTAACAAAATTTTACAGTTTTTAATCAGTTAATAACTGTTATTACATAATTAGTGAATTGTGTGAATATGGAGATCTTTGTTCACACTTATTTAATTTTTATGATTAATATACATTTGAGATTAAATTAGAATTCTTAGTTGAAATAATATCAGGCATTGAAGCTCTTCATAAAATGGGTATCTCTCATAGAGATATCAAAACAGATAATATCCTTATCGCTTTAGATAAATAAACTTAACATTATTATCTTAAGATAACAGATTTTGGTATTTCATCTTTGAAAATGGAGAATTTGTAGTCGAAAGTAGGCACAGTTGTATACATGGCTCCTGAAATTTTAAACTCAGCAAATTATGATTACAAAGTAGATATTTGGAGCTTTGGAATAATAGCATTTGAGATTATGAAAAATGAGCTTTACTTTCCATATGATGGTGATGCTAACACAATAAATTAAATTAGGAAACACACTAAATATCAGAGAGGATTAATAGATAATTTAGAAATAGAAAACATCTTAGAATTATGTCTCCAAAAAGACCCTAAATAAAGACCTGAGGCATCTTTAATTAAACAAAGATTAATGAAACTTTAGATAGATATGTTCCATAAAAAAATGCCTAAGGATTAGATGAATAACTATCAGCAACCATAATAATATCAATAGTAAGATATTTAATAATAGAGCAAATAGTATTAACCCTCTGAATGGCAAAGTTAGTAATAATAACAGCAAGAACAACTTTTTGAAAATTATTAATAATAAATAAAAAAAATAACTTCTAGTCTTTTAGGTCTTTCTGCTTAAAATCTAGCCAAAGATTAGAATTCTGTTCTTTCATATTTAACTTAGTATAAGTATAATGAAGAATAAATAAATAATTAAAATGAATCTCATGTTAACTAAGATGAGTTAGAAAAAGCTAAAAATTAGATGAATAAAACAAACTTAAAAAACAGAAATTAAGAAAACAAATCTCACTTAAATGGTAGCTCATAACAAAAATAATAGAGTCAATAGTCAGCATAATCATCAAATACTAATTCTTAAAATAGCAATCAAAAATAAATTGACTAAATTGAATCCATTAATAATTAAGATAATGATAAAAGTCTATCTAAAAACTCACAATCTCAAAACTTTTAATAGTTAAATTAATCGAGTTAGCCAATTTTAAACTAAAGGAAAACAAATAATAATACTAAAATAAATATGACATCCCATCTAAGCTATAATTAAGACTAATAAAGTTAAAAAAATGATAAATGCTTATAATATTTGACTATTTTTTTGGTCTTTATTTTGATTTGTTTATCCTACAATATTTTTATAAAGTGATGGTTTTTTTAACTAATTTTTTAATCAATTTATTAATTTGATATTTTTTTAATGTTTTTTTATGAATAATTAAAAATTTATTTTTGTTATAAAAAAAATTATTTTTTGTTTCTTTTTAAAGTTAATTTAAAAATAATATCAATCGCCATATTTAAAAGTTATTCTGTTCAGTTCTAATCTGAATATTTTTATTTATTTATTTATTGAATATCATTTTGATTGCTAAAAATAAAATAAATTATAACAATATGTAAATTTCTTAAAATATTTTCAGATTTATTTTAATAAACTTTAAATCACTTTATTTTTTTTTAAGCAGTTTTTTTAATTTTGTTTTTATTAGATGTATAGTGTTGGCTAAATTATTTTTGGTAAAATAGATTAGATAATTCTTTTATCAGCTTTTAAATATTTTTTAGATTGTTAAGTTTATTATTGAAAATATTAAAAAAATAATAATTAACCAAACTAAAATATTCTTTCTTTAATTATTTTTTAATTAAGAAAATATATTATGAAATATATTTAATTTATAATTCATATAAAAGCATTAATTACCTCTGAAAATAATCTAGAAGTAAAAAAGCAATAACATATTTTATACTTCTAATTAAATAAATATCAAAAATAGTTGCTCAATATATTTAAATCAAAATTTTAAATTAATATATTTATTTAATTCTATTAATATCTTAACTTAATATTATCTAATATACAAAATTGCTTCAATGAAATGATATTTAAGCTGCAAAACACAGCTAGTAAAAAGTTTGATTTATAAAATAGCAATTAAAGTAAAAGGACTTAACTCATTTAAAGAAAAGACTCTTTATAAATAATTAGTAATCCCTAAAAGAAAAAAAATAAAGCTTTTAATATATTTACAAAAAATTCGATATTTTTATGATATGATTTCATATAGGTATAAGTTTTTACTTTTAATTCTAAAATGTCTAAATTAAAAATATTATTTTAACTCAATTTTCAAAAACATATTTTTAAAATTGAACTAAAACGAGATATCAAAAAAATAAATATACTATTATTTATTTATCTTAATTTCATAGATAGATAGATACCTTAAATTTTATTAATAAATTAAGTAGATCTTTTAAAGTTTAATTTATATTTTGTTTTTTGTTCATTTTTTAAGAATTCCTATTTTATAATTCTCTCTAAATTTGCGTGCTCCTTCTGTATGTTTATTAATAGAATTAAATTTTTCTGTGGCATCTTTTCCAGCATATGGATGAATGGAATCAGGTCTTCCAGGATGGATAAACTAGTATTCTGTAAGGTCATAAACATTTTAATCTAAAACTACCCATAAATCTTGCATCTTATTGTGTTTTTAGACTTCCTCTAAAGTAAACTCCTAATATTCAGCTTTTAAAAATCTAACTTTTCTCTTAAAGTATTCGCTTTAAGGTTTTTTTTCTATATTTCCAACTATTTTGCCTTGCTATTTCAAAATTAAAAACAAACTCTCATTGAATTACTTTACTTACTCTTCTCTATTAATCTATCCTATGTTTTTTAACAAGAATTCTTTATAATTAGACTATAACGATAATAACTCAGTAACATCATAAACAGTATCATCAATTATAAAATAACAGCTTTTTTCATCTGAGTGGTCTAGTAAATCTTCCCAAGTAACAATATTTTAGTTAGAATTCATTTCAAATGTAATCTTATTTTATATATTTCTTATTTTGATTAAAGTAATTTTACCCTTAAAAATTAAAATTTTACTATCAGATTTATCTAAACTAATTTTTCAATAATTCTAAGATATTATTTGAGCTAAAACAATTAATTAAAATGTTTATAATTACATTTATAATTTAATAAAATTTAAGTATAAAATCCATCTATTTTAACATAAGAATTCTATTTTACTCAGTTTGATAATATAACAATGTAGATATAACAATAAAATTATTTATCAAGAAATAGATTTCTTTTAAAATTATACTTCATCATTTTTATTACTAAAAATTTTTGAGAACAACTACCATGACAAATAAATAAGTAAAACTTTAACTACTATCTAATATAAAATAAACTCTTTTTATAGCTTTAAAAGTTTGACTTTAAACTTTGCTATAATTGAATTTTATATTCAAATTGGCAATAAATCATATATACTCTAATTGTCATTGCTTTAATACTACTGCTCATATATTTGTATTGAGTTTTTTTGAATAACTCTTTGCCTTGGTTAAATAAAAAATGTTATAAAAATTTAATAAAATAAATAAATTTTCCAATTACCTTGACTAAAAGTTTACATCAATCTGATAGTTTTCTGATCTTCCTTCATAATCAGCTGATATATTAAATTATTTTGGTTAAATCATTTAATCTTAATTGTGATCCTTTTTTTAGATTATTTTCAAAACTAAAATATTAATAAAAAATTTACAATTTAATAGCTAATAATATTAAGATTTGCTTCTAATTTTCTCATGTCTTGAGCATATTCTTCACTATTTAATCCCATCTCTTAACATATTTGAATTAAACATTTAAGACCTATTATATTTTGAATATTTGCTAAATTATTTTATTTAAATAAAAACTATCTTATTTTACATTCAATGTTTTAAGGGTCATTTTCATAGATTTCTTGATATATTTAAAGAGTCAGCTTATTCAACCCCATTTTTTTATAGCAAAAAGCCACCATAAATTTCCATTTAGCTTCTTTTGGCTGTATTTATATTGCCTTTTCAAATATTTATGAAGCCTTTTCATATAACTCTTATTTTATAAAATATAAACCTAGCCATTCTATTGTTTCAATTTTATAAGAACAACATTTAAATGATTCACTGTAATAAGTAAATGCTTGTAATTCATTATTTTCCTATTATATTAAATAAAATTTTTATATTTCGATAATAAAAGTAAGTTTAATAACATTACCCTTGCATATATGCTACCAACAATTGCAAGAATATTAGCCTCTGTAGGTATTTAAGTAAGTAATATTTGATACCATTTCAATGCTTAATTTGATTATCCCATCAATTCATAAATGTTTGCCACTTGATAAATGATTTCAGGTGTAGAAATGATAGTCAATAATTTTTCTAATACCTTATAAAAATAAATAAACATTTAAATTATCAGTCAAATAAAAAAATACCAATAAAGCTTCATTAGGCATATTTAGCTTTTTATTCACAAGAGCTAAGTTGTAAAGAGCCTCAGCGCATTAGGCATCATATCTGAGGGCATCTAAATATAATAGCTTAGATCTTTAAAATTCATTTTTAACAAAAAAGCAGTTTCCTCTATTGACCAAAGCCTTAGGATTAAATCTATCAAAATCTATAGCTAAATCAGCATATTACTCAGCATTTTTAAAATTCTTTTCTAAGAAATAAAGAAAAGAAATGTTATTAGAGACTCTTCCCACAATAATTTTATCTCTTTTTTCAAACTATTTGAGTGTTTCTATTGAATTAACAATATCTTTGGTTTCTAGATAAGCAAGTGATTTGCATATTTCTATTTCTGTTTAAGCCTCATAAAAATAAGAATCCTTTAAAGCTTCAATTACCCAATTATACCCATCTATAATATTGTCTAGAATAATTGGTGCTATAAATTTAGCACTCCTTATTATTATTTCTACAGCTTATTTTTTTTTCTCTTTTATATACTCTCTTAAAGGATCATTTAAAGCTATTCCTTGAATTATTTCTTCTTGTTCATTTTAATTGTAACCCGGTATTTCAATATTTATCATACAAGAAAAACAGTCTTTTATTCCTTATTTATCACCCAACTCAAAAAGGCAAAGAATTAAATTAAATGCAGTTTAGAAGTCTGGTTTTTCATTCATAATAGTTTCAAAGTCTTTTATGGCTTCCTAATTTTTATATTATTGATTATTTTTTTTAATCTTAAAAATTATTCATTTCAAATCTTTTTTATTTTTAAATAGCAAGTTTTCATTTAATTTTTATTAATAGAAAATTACATTATCAATAAATTACTATCAATTAAATATACAGCTAAAATAATAAAATTTTAGTTTTACTTCATATTTTCCTTGTTTTATATTAGCAATACCGATATTTTTAAGTATTTATAAACGCATACTTGTATATTTAGAATCTCTAAACGTCATATGATAAGCTCTTTTATACATTTTAATAGCATCTTTGTATTACTATAACTAAAAGTAAATATTGCCCATGTTAACTTCCAGATTTTATGCTATTGGATGATGTTTATATTTTTTTACTATTTAAGTATATTACTTAAGAGCTTCTTAATAGAAACCATTAGCTTAAAGTTAAATTGCTAAGTTATATGGAACATCATACTATTGCAAGTCAATTTCTTCATAATAGTTGTTAACTTTCTCTTTCTGAATTTTCAGTTTATTACTTTGCTCAACTGCTTACTTTGCAATTTCTAGTGCTTCACCTAAATCACCTTTAAATTTAGCCAAAGCAGAATTTTCTAATAATTATTTTATTTCTATTTCCTTTCTTTTAATTTAAGCTTAAGGAGATTAATCAATTAATTTATCAATTTTTGGTTGATTCTAATAAAACTTTTGATTAGTTCTAAAAACTGGCTTAGTTGAAGACATTGTATCCTAAAAAGCGCATCTAAAACTTGAAGAACCTGTATTTCTTCTTGACTAGAGTTTTTTTTGTCCTGACAGCGGAGTCTAATTTAAATTATAAATAATTATTTTTAACAATTTATATTTAATAAAAAACCATTTCTTTAGTCAATATAGTTAATGTGATATTAATAAAAAGTGAAAAAATCAATTTATCAAGTTAATTATTTAATAAATCAAATAAAAATCATTACTTTTATCTTTGTATCCTCAAAATTATATATAGATGTATTGACTTTTTATTGCGTGCTTTGATGTGTATTAAATGACTAGGCTGTGGTATTCATCTATTCAATATTATTTAAATAAATTTTAATATTTTATAATTAATTGTTTTATTGAACTTTTAATTGAAATTAGTTGCTTCAGATAAGTCTTTTCTATTTACAAATGGTCGGTTTTCTACTTTTAATTATCTAAACTTAATGAATTATTTATTCTTCTTAATGATATATAAATTATTGACATTATTTTAATTTATTTTAATTTGAGTATAAATATTTTAATAGAAAAATAGCATAATATAGAAAACAGATTTTATTAGTTCTCTCTCAACAGTAAATTAAAAAAATAATTAGTTTCCATCAAAAGTAAAAAATAAATTCTCAATTTTCTTTATAATTATACATTGAATTTTAAACTTGTCTGTAAAATATTTTTTTAATTTTCTAATAATTAATTCAAAGAAATTTTAAGAAAAGTAAAATTTTATTTTATTTAATTTCATCAAACTTTTTCACACTTTTTAAGTTTAACATTTTTATTTTAGAAATAGAATTTTTAATTTTTAAATTCTAATAATAATTAATTCAAAGAAGGTTTAAGAAAGTAGATTTTTATTTTATTTAACTTCATCAAACTTGTTCACATTTTTTTAATTTACCATTTTTATTTTTGAAACAGAATTTTTAATTTTTAAATTCTAATAATAATTAATTCAAAGAAGGTTTAAGAAAGTAGACTTTTATTTTATTTAACTTCATCAAACTTGTTCACATTTTTTTAATTTACTTTTTTGTTATTTTTATTTTTGAAATTGAATTTTTAATTTAAAAAAATAATTTTAAAAATAGAAATTAGATAAAATTAATAAATTAATTAAAGTTGTTTAGAAAGGAGTTTATTTTATTTTTTTAATTTCAGATAAATTATTTGGTATTTTGTTTGAGATTTTATTAATTATTTTAAAAATAAAAATAATTTAGAAGAAATCTTAAAATATGTTTTTTAATCAATGAAAAAAAATAATTATTTTTAGGTAATTATTACTAGTGAAAATATTTAAGGAGTTTAACACTATAAATATAATTTAAATCTATTTATATTTGCATGCTTATTAAAAATTTATATATAGTAATAATTATAGAGTCTTAATAAATTATTATGCGCTAATACTATAGTAATTTATTAGAAAAATTTAAGTGACAAAGTTTCAGATTAATAATTAGATTAAGTAGAAATAGTTGCTAATTTGTTTTTTGATTGATTTATTTAAACAGATATTATCGAAAAATCAAAAGATTAAAACATTTAATTCCTTATGAATAAGATTACTGTAACTTAAAAGGGTGTTCAATTGCAATAAGAGCTTAAGGAGAATTTAGGCAATGTAATTACTCCTAGAATTGTATTAGAAAAATAAGAATCTCCTAAAGGATATAGATTATTATTGAATTTATCTCAAGATAATTTAAAAGATTCGATTAAACTGTAAAATACAAACAGAAGTAATATGTCTACATTTAGAACTACAAAAACAACTAGGGCTTCAAGTCTCTAGACTACACGATCTTGTTTTACAGAAGAAGCGAATGCACATTCTCCACGAGTAAGGGAGATGAGAAACCAGAGTTTATTATCTAGGATTAAAGCAAAAGAAAGAAAGATTGAATACAGTGTTAAATAAAATTTATGCAATTATACCAACCCAAATGAGATGAATTCCATTTTAAACAGAATTAATATGAGTACTTTGTCCACAAAAAATATATTAACTAGCAGCTAAATGGTAATAGAGCAGTAAAAATAAAATCTTATTGAAAACATGTAAAGATAGTAGGAAAGAATTTATAAAAAGTATGTCCTAAATACAAATAAATAAGAACTTCTATAGAGCAAGCAACAAGAAAAATATTAACAATAAATGATTCAAAAATAATAAGTTATAGTTGAAGATAAAGCTAGAGATAAATTTTGGTAAAACTGGCAGAGTATGCAAAGTGTTTTAAAATAAAGAACAGCTTAATTTAATATAGATAAAGAAAGAGGAATGGAAAGGTTAGAATAATTTTGCAAACACAGATATTTAAAATCCTTCCTCAATCTTCCAAAGTGTGCTAAAAACTATGATAAAAATTATGAAGAATACAAATAATTATGAAAAAGGGAACTTTTAAAATCAAGTAAAACACTAATTCTGCTTAAATTAATTTTTTTATATTTAAGAGAAGCATACAATTAATATATATTTTGGAAGAATCAATTAAATAAATAAGTGATTTATAATATATCAATAAAATATAAATATAAAATTATATAGCAAATATTAGACTAGTCGTTTAGTTCAATTTTTAGTATTTATTTCAATAAAGTATTAATAAAATTTTATTCATTCTTTGTTTGTTTGTTCTTAAATAATTATTAAAAAAGTATTTTGATTTTCTTTGATCATTTATTTATTTATTGAATTTGTAAGAAAAAACTCGTTTTTGTTTAACTAAAAAAAAGACTTTGCTATATATTTACTTATTACATTATTTTTATTGTATTTATTAAATTAAATATTTTGGATTAATCAATGGATAAAATTAAAAATTTTCAATTACAGAAGCATTAATTTGTGGAATTAACAATATTTAAACAAAATCCTTTTTTATTAATAAAATTATGCACTTAGAATTTATTATTAAGATTTTGGTATCAAAATTAGCTTAAAATTTTTCATAGAACCAAAAATTATTTACTTATTTATGGAATAAGTAAGCAAGGAAGAAAGAAAGAAACAAAAAAACAATAAAAAGAGTTTGCAATATTTCTTAAATGATGTATTTATAATTTATTTTCAAGATTGTAGATTTGATCAAACAAATTAATATTTACCATCATATATAATTTAATCATAAACTGTAAATTAATTTGAAATTAGTAAGTATAAGCCCTAGAATCTAATGGAAAACATGTCAATTTTATTTTTCATAAATCACTTTTGGGTTTTGACACAATTTTTTCTTCTTTTGTAAAGATTAAAGTCTTAATTAAATCCTTTGTTGATTAGATTTATAAATAGTAAGAAAATATTGAAAGACATATTTTTTAACTATGATAAATAACATGCTGCTAGACTTTGGTTTGGATACTTCTTCTATATTTTATGGTATCTTTAAAGTTTTTTTTTAATAAATTAAAGATTGATTTCTATTAAAATTTAAGAATAAATTACCAGACACAAAAGTTTATTAGAAATTTAATAAATTTACACTCATTAGTGGTAATTAAAAATATGGACACACCTAGTAATTAATATTAACTCAAAATTAACTTTGTTGAAGATAATATTGGTAATAAGATATACTAAAGCACACAAGAGTAATAAGCATAAGATCAAACTCCAAGTACCTATCGTAGAAGAGATGGATAGAATTTCTTGATACCTCGCACTTCAATCAAGATGATGAATTAATCATAAAAGAGATTTAGCAAAATTACTGCAGGTTTATCTTATTTAACTATTTCAAATGTGTTTGACCATGCATTTAAAATAGTAAGTATTCATTTAAATATTTCACTAGCTTATTTTTGGTATTTTAAATATATAATTTATTGTTTTAAATATGTAGAATATTGTTTAATACATAAACTCTTAAGATAAAAAGATCTCTGAAATAAGATTCTTGAAGAAGCACTTATAAAACTGCAATTTTTTCTAAAATTATGCCATACCTTTAGGTGATGATGTCTTCGAATAATGCATTCAAAAATTACAAATTAAAACTCTTTAGCCCAATACTTATTTAATTTAAAAAGGTAATAAATATTCTATCATAACTTTAAAAAGTTTGAATTATTAAAATTTTACTTAAATTTTGAATATTCCTATCCAAATTTAATAAGTAGAAGTTATTAATAAACAAACAATTTTTATTCACAAAATCATAAAATGATTTATCCTTTTTATATTTAAAGGTGATCAAGTAGAAAATCTTTACATTTTGCTTATCGGTTCTGCTTTAAAGACTCAGTAGAAGTTATAAAAATCAGAAAATATAATATTATAATCCGAATAAGATTAATTTACTCCATCAAATTATAATTTCTCTTCAATGAATTCTTGCTTTTAAATTCATAATGCAGCTTTACAAGTGTCTCCTAAAAGTTAATTTTTGTATGATGTAAATTCAGCTTTATCCAGTCAGAGTAATTTTAACCAAAATAAAGGAAATAAAGATGCAAAAATAGAACCTATCACTAGTCTCTTTGAATAGTAATTTTTGCAAAGAAGTGATTCAACTCATTATATATATAATACAGAGGAATGTGTGTATGCCTATATAAATTCTTCAACTTTTGCTCAAATCATTAAAAATAGTAAAAACAGTGAACTCATATAGAATTTAAACGAAATTAGGAGGTCTTAATTTTTATCCGATTGGCCTGTGATTAAGCTAAAATCTATAATTAATTAAAGTACAATCAAGAGTTATCAAAGAAATCAATACGTTTACAAGTAAGGTGATTAATCCTCATTTTGGTAAATTATTTTTTAAAATAAAATTATTAGATGCTGAAAGAATTTGAAATTTTACATAAAAATAAACAATATCAAAACTTAATGCCTGTATTCTAAGTTAAGCTACTGACTTCATTATAGCATTTGTATCATAAAATAAAAACATTACTAATATGATATAATAATTAATATGTTCTATTAAATTATTTATTAATTTATATAAATTCTTTTTAAAATATTTTAATGAATTCAGCCAAATATATTGAAGCTACTTTTGCTGCAGTTAAAATGCAGCAAGCATGATAAAAATATATTTTAATTTAATTTAAAAAAAATAAAATTTAGGTATTTGATTTTAGATGGAGAATTCGAATATGAGAAAGAATTTTCTATAAATAATGAAATTAATGACATACAAAAAGCTTGTTTAGATAAAGTAGCTCATGAGTTTAAAAAATAGAACATAGTGACTGATGAAAGTTAGAAAGGTAAAGGGTTTCTAAGAGTATCTCTATTATAATAAGGAGAACTATTTGGGTTAGAAGATTTAATTCCGAAAGATCTCAGAAGATATAATTTAAAATGCATTTCTAATGTTGGAACAGTTAGATAAATTAACGAATAATTGTTTTATAAACTTATAAGCAAAAGTAGTGAAGAAAGCTAAAAGTTATAGAATTTAGCTAACCAAAAACTAGCTTGGCTTCAAAAAGCAACAGAAGAAAAAATGCCAATAAATAAGAAAATATTTAACACAATTTTAGATAGCAAAAGGAATAGAACAATTTAGTTGATTAAATAGTAAGAAGAATACAAAGAAAAAGAAATGTAAAACATAGCTAAAATGGTTATGCAAGCAGAAACAAATATTAATAATGATTAGAGAAATAGAAATAGAAGCAATTTGGCTAATAATCCAAGTTTTGGTTTTAAAAATACAAATAATCATGAAACACAAAGGGATGTACTTGGCTTGGCAGAAAATACAATTGAAAACTAAATAAAAGACTCAATAAATAAAAAAGTGTCTTTATAAAAGGATAAAAAAAGAATTCATTAATTAATTAACTAAATATAATCACCAATCAAATTAATTTAACCAGAAAATAAAATCACTTTTTTATAACCTACTGATGATGAAGAAAGCAGAAAAAATAAAATACAAAAAGAATTAAGCTAAGAAAGAAAAAAAATGATTGAAGCAAAAGAAGACCTCCTTTCTTAATATAGAGTCAGTATTGATAAATATGTCTCAGAAAATAATTAGAAGCTATAGTAATAATTTTAATTAATTAATTGCTAAATTTCAAATTAGGAATTATTAATTTGATCTAATAAATTATATTTATGTATTTAAATCATTTGTTAAATTTTTTATTGATTTAATTAATTAGCAAAAAGATTGAGTTCAAGAAGCTAGGAGCTAATTATTATATGAAATCACATTAATAGGGAAGTGAAGATCATTCAGGCTAAAAATAATATTAAAAAATAAATGAAAAAGATTCTTTGACACCAATAAGATGCTAAATAAAAAAACAACTTAATTGTTTAGGTGAAGATTAGAGCTAAAAAAAAGATTTTAACTCCAGACTAGCAAGTAGATAAGCTTCGAGTATTTTGGGAGATTAACATTCAAAGTCAATAAATTAATTATAATTAAGTTTAAAAAGCTCTCTAGCTAGCTTAGAAAATAGCAACCAACCAATAAACACAATCAAACCTTTGATAATTCCTAATTTGTAATTAAAAAATTATGGATTGGGTTCCTAAAGTCCGATACTAATATAAACAGCAAGAAGTTTCTCTTAAAATTAAGCTTAAAATTAAAACTATACTAATGAAAGCTCTTATTCTGAGCAGAGCTCTCCTTTGCTAAGTTTTCAAAATAAATTATTTATTCCTCAAAACACTAAAAAAATTATATTTAAACAAAATTCATAAAATACGCCTAACTCAACAATTCTTGAAAAGTATAGCATGTCAACATAATCCTCGTTCTTTAAAAAAGGAAACGAGCTATTTGAGTAAATTATGACAGCCAGAAATCACTAAAGTTCATCTAGGCAAGCTTATAGAAGCAGCTCCTAATATAAAGCGAGTGATGGAATTGGAGATTCTTTTTAATTAAATATATAACCCCAAAAACAAAATATCCATAATGATAATCAAATAATAAAACATATTAAATAAAAAATGAGCTAAAATCATAAAAGATCCTCAAGTTTAATTCACTGATCACTTATATTTAATTAATTATAAGTTTAATTTATTTATCTTTAAGTTTACTAAAATTAAGAATAGTATTAGAACTTTCAATACTTTAAACTGTTTATTTGCCATTTTTTTATATGAAAACTATATCTAATTTTAATATATCAATCACCCATAATATTTTATACAAAAACTTGGATAAATTAAGAACAAAAATTTGATATAAAATTCAATTAAATAAAATAAAGGTTTCATTTTTTTAAAAACCAATTTTAAGAAAAAAAATGACTAAGGAGTGAGGTCTTTCTTAAAGAGAATTTACAGTATATTATAATATATTTAAAATATTGTAATGTTTATATATTCAATCCGATTAGTATTTTGCAAGCACATACTATTTATGAATAAAGGTTGCATACAACCATATATATAATAATAAATATATATATTTTTACTTATTAATAACTTAATAAAATTATGTAAATAGAAATATGATTTTATTTTTTTATATTTTAGAGATTATTTATCTAAAAAAGATCAGTAAAAAATAAAATTAAAGAAAGGTTGTCTATAAAATGAATTAATTATAGTATACAAAGAAATTTACTTTCTATATTGTTTAATCGAAAATAAGATTGAAGGATAAAAATTAATTGCTTTGATAAAATTTTTTAAAAGAAAACATCAGAAATTTTTACACTTTTATAAAGAGAGGTAGGTAGATATTTATAGATAGATAGATACAAAGATATTAAATACAAATATCCTAATTTTTTATTTATTTATTTATTTATTTATTTATTTATTTTACTTTTAATTTAATTATACTTTATCAGATATTTTAGAATTCTAAATTTTAGTTTTTCTTAATTGATTCAAAACCTCCATCAACATTTAAGTGGTTTGTGTATCCGTACTTTTTCAAAAGAGAACTTGCTATCATAGATCTAGCTCCAGACTTGCAATAAATGTATATGGGCTTGTCTTTTGGTAAAGCTTCGTTATTAGAATTATCCTTTAAAATTTGTTCAAGCTATCCTAAAGGAATATTATGGGCACCTTTAATGTAGCCATGAGAAAGTTCTGGGGCATTTCTGACATCAACAAAGTGCATTTCCTTAGTTAGATTTTCTTGTTAGACAACAGTGATTTCGTCTTTATGTTTGTGTGCTGTTTAGAATGCTTCGAAACCACCTTCTAAACAACCTAAAACATTGTCATAGCCAATACGAGCTAAACGAATGATAGATTCCTTTTCTTTTCCGTTTTCAGCAACTATGAAGAATTTTGTTTCGGGCTTGAATAAAGTACCTACCCAAATAGCAAATGTGATGGATAGAGATACATTAACTGATCCTGGAATGAAACCCTTTTCAAATGCTTTAGGAGCACGGGTATCGATAATAGTGCTTTCTGGAACCTTAGCAACTTCTGAAAGGAATTTGGTAGCTGGGATGAAATTTAAATTTTTGCTTACAACCTCTTCTACTGGGAGAGCACATGATTTATTTTAAGCTACATCATGGAAGAAGTATTGAGGAGGAGCGGGTAAATCAGAACTTAAGAGAGTTACAAATTAATCACGTTCTATTTCTTATAAGGCATAATTTGTTTTCAATTAGTTTTCTAAGGTATCAAATGTTCCATCTGAAATCTTCTTTCCGCAAGGACTACCTGCACCATGGCCAGGATAAACAATAACTTTAGGATCAAGTTTCATAATTTTATTTCTTAAGGAATCGTACATCCAACCAGCAAGATCTTCCTTTGTAATTTCACCACTTTTTACTGCTAAATCTGGACGACCAACTTCTCCCAAAAAGAGAGTATCACCTGTAAAAACTGCATGTTATCTTTCTCCGTCTAAAAGTAAATAGCAAGAACTTTCTTAGGTATGACCAGGAGTATGAAGAACCTCAATGTTAACTTTACCAATAGGTATTTTTTCTCCATCGGTTGCGAGATGGAAGTCAAAGGAAGCTTTAGCTGTTGGTCCATAAACTATTTTAGCTCCAGTCTTTTTAGCAAGATCAACATGACCACTGATAAAGTCAGCGTGGAAATGGGTGAGTAGAATATATTTAATAGTTGCTCCTCTTTTTTTAGCATATTCTATGTAAGGTTCTGTTTCTCTTAAAGGGTCAATGACTATTGCCTCTTTCTCGCTTTCGATGTAGTAAGCCATTTCAGCTAAACAGCTAGTAAATAGCTATGCAATATGGTAATTTTCGCTTTCATCAATATGTAATTTAGCTTCTGGCATCTTTGCTTAGATTCCTGCTTACAATTCTGATCTGGAATTAGAGCACCCCATTTTATTACTTATTTGTATTATCTACTTTTATAATGATTTTTATGATATAAATTTCAAAAGATAATTAATCTCTCTTTTTATGCTTTAAATTTGTTTTAATTTTTGTTAATTTTTTTATTCAACCAATTTGCAGATTATTTAAAGTTGCACGTTTTTCTGGAACCAAAGATTTTATATCAAAAAGCAATTATTGCTTAGTTAAAATGACTTAACCAAAATCGTCATATCTAGCAAAGAAATTTTCCTAAATGAGTCACCTTAAATTCTTCTAAAGAAAATAATACATAAATTTAATAAATTATAATTTTTTTTAATTTATGCTAGCTAGTCTTTATTAATAGCAAAAATTCAGTTATTAAGAACAATCTCAAAAATTTATCTCTCAACTAAAATTATTGCATTCATTATTTTTATTTTTTAAAGCTAAAAATAATTTATACTTTGTTTTTTGAAAAGTTAATCTAAAAAAAATGAATTTAATTCATTTTTCAATAATTGAAAGAATATACAATATAATTAGAAATGAAATAAAACTACATTGAGACTTATCTAAACTGAGTACCTATGGCATAACAAATTTTACCAAGATATATACTATTTATTAACCAGTTTATAGATGGATTTTATAATGAAAAAGTTAAATTTGATATAAAAAGTTTGACCATTTTTAACAAGTTCTAATTAATAAGGATGGCATGCTTTACTTTTATAAATAATTTTGAATAAAAACGTAAATAAAATTGTAACTATGTTAGCTCCCATTCATTATTCTAGATAAATATTTAAAAAAGCAATTATACTGGAAAAATTACAAATAATTGATTAAATTGAATAAATCTTAAATAAATTTAATTTAAATAAAAAATTTAATTTTATTTTGATAAAAAGATATTTCATTTAAGAGTTAATGTCAATTTATTATTTTTAAAAATAATTAATTTTTTTTTATTTCTTAAAATTAAAGATTTAATTTATGTAAAAATCTATTTTTGATTTAATATCATCTTATCTTGCAACAATTTTAAAGGAGAAATCAAATTTAAAAATAGATAGAAATTATAAAAATTTTATAATTTATTAATTCTATTAACTCAAAGAAAGACTGCCCGCCCACCCTTAATTAGTTTAACTAAGAAGTTTTTATAACATTCCATAAATCTAAGATAATACTGAATTGTTTTTTTTATAATCTTTGATTATTATGGCGGCCACCTAACTAATTCCATTTATTATTATAAAAATTTAAACAAAAAATATTTATATTGCATTATTAATTGAATTAAATGAGCTTAGATTGTATTTAACCAAATTTTTTACTTTAATTTAAGACAAGTGGTTTCTAAAAAAGAAATTAACGGACTAATCTATTTTAATTTATTCATTCATTCTTTATTATTAATTCTAGTTTCTTCAAGCTATTAATTTTTTTTTTCTATTAAAAAAACACAAATCTCCACTAAGAAGTATGGAGATTTTAAAGGAGCTACTACTAATTATTTCTTAGCGTAAATTTATTTTATCAGCAGAAAATATTCAATAATTTTCTGTCAGAATTTTTTATGAGAATTACAAGCAAATTAATAATCTTTTTCTATTTTGAGATTTTTTTGATAAGTCATCAACAGCATTTCAAAATAGGAAGAGATAATTCCTGGTAATAGAAAAATAGATCACTTTTTTTTGATTTTTCAAGGAAAATTCATCAGAGACTTATCAGTATATGTTATAACTGTTTTATAGTACTTAATAAAAATATTGTACCTAATTAGCATATTATTAACTATTATTAATTATAATTCTGATCAAATTTTGCAGCAGAATTACTTATAAGAGAGAAAGCTCATATGCAAGTAAAATGATAATTTTTGCCACTAATTTGTACGATCTTTTTCACTTCTGAAATAAAGTAAATACTTTTTAATTGTTGATAAATAGAACTAAGGATAAAAAAGTACAGGTGTAATTTAGTCTAAAATCTTAAAAGATAATTAAAAAAATTTGAACACGCTGTAAAATCAAATCAATCAAAAGCAATTTTTTAAAAGAAGTCTCTTACTTGCTTATTTTTTATAAGCTGAAATTTTGCTTGATTTAACATAAAAGCGCGTACTGATTAAATGGATTACGAGATTTTAAAATATGAAATGACTACCTAATTATTTAAATTAAGTAATTTGGTGATTAATTATATCCTTTGTGCTAATATTAGATAATACCTACCAATGTCTGTGATTAGATACTATCAAATCACTTTTTTATAGAGGAAAAAGGTAGCTGATAAGGCTTTATAAAATTTCATTGGGAAATTATTAAATGTTAAAAATCTTAGAAATCAGAATGAAAAAGATATCAAATCAAAGGCAAAAAATGTATTGATTTTATTAAATTACGCAATCCATCAGTTCAAAGTAATTAATTTCCAAAATTTGATGCTAAATTAAACTAATTTACTAAGAAGGAAATAAAATAAAAGCTAAGAGGAAAATGCGCTCCAGAAGACTTTAATAACATATTTTTAGTATTATTTTAAAATAGATGACATAAACAGGTTTCAAATATTAAAAATATTTGGCAAACAAATTTAAATAAAGATTAGCTTGTGTGCGTTCGTTCTTCTCATTAGATCACCAGGGTTTATTAAAAAAAAAAAAGAAAAAATATGAGATAGATAGATACAGAAATTAATTTGATTTAAATACTTGAATATATAAAGTTAATATTTTGTGAAAGAAAAATTTAATTAAATTTGATAAAAGCAAAAATACCCAAAAAACAGCCTAGTTAGTAGTAATAAAGCTCAGAATTTGATCATTAATTAATTAATCTCGAACTCTTAATACTTGAAAATAAATATAAATAATATATATTTATTTAAATCGAAATCTTATTGTCCCAAACAAAAAACTCGAATCAACTAAAAATTAATAAATTACATTTAAAATATAATGGGAAATATTAATCTTTGCAGAGGAAACGATTAACGCTTCAATAGATAGAAAAAGAATGCTAAGGCCTAGCAATTCTCCAACAAACTTGTTTAAGAGGTTGAGTTAGACTAAGAGAATGTTATTATTTAACTCTATAGTGGCTATTGCGCCATGGATTAGAGTGATGTGACTGTCAATGTTAGCGATGAGTTAATAAGTCGCTGCAGCAACGAATAAGAAGTCATGTTATTTTCGCGTGCAGGAGAGGAGTTAAAAAAAGAAACAGCAGAATATATTACTAAACATAAGCAACTTCATCATAAGTTACCTTTTTACACTCATGCTGGTGATCTTTCCGTTTCTAATGTTATACATTGCACTTTGAGTGAAAATAAGAGAATCATTGGAGATTCATAAATATAACAAACTTTTGTTGAATGTTTATAAATTGCTGACGAAGAACTTGAAGCTTCCAGCATTTCTTTCCCAATGATCGGCTTAAGAAACTACTCCTTGAATAGAATTTCTAGAATTATGGTTCGTTCTATTAGTACATATTTAAAGAAAAATAAACGTAACCGCAGTCACTAACACTTATAAATGATAAAAATTATTGGTTTTGATACAAAAATGCTATTAGCTTACATGAATACTCTATAAGATACCTTTTAAGATATTGTAAAGACCTTCTGCGAACCTCGTAAATCAAACGAAGACTACTAGTTTGATGATGAGTAGGAAAGACCTAATCTTAGTCTTGATGATCGTGAATATTACCTGCCTAGCTTTAAAACTGAAAATTCAGGTGTTCTCCACTACAGAAGATCTAAAGACATCTATATGGATGATTGATTAATTGAACTTATTTATTTTGATTCGAATAGCATTTTACTGAATTACATTTTTTTTAATTTAACCTTAAAATACCATAAATCTATCCCTTCAATAAATATTAAAGTTAAGCTCTCACTCACTCATTTCAATATAATAAGTAAAGAAACTCTCTAAATTATTATACTAAAGTAAAATCTTAAAAAACCATTATTAATTGATATAGAATACCCACATCTAGTCTTATAGCTATTATGATCTTTCTTTCTTTCTAATTCTATTTGAGTCTCCTTTAAAACACGTTGCAAATTAATAGTAATTTACCTAAAACATTCACATGAAAAATCAAAAAATCTCAAAAATCTTTAAAACTTTGATTTTTATTGTCGTAGAATAAAATTTAAAATATAAATAAATTATTGAATGAAGAAATAGCTATTTTTGGTAACTGTTTCTCTTAATTTAAATTCTAACACGAAAACACGATAGAAATAGTAAGGAAAAAACGCTTTTTCTAGTTTTAGAAGCAAAAGATAATTGAAATTTTTTAATTATTCAAGTCACCTAATAAAAAATAAGTGTTTTAGTCGATGAAATTCAAATTGATAAATAAATTTCATTCAAGGAACCTTAAATAATTCTATAAGATTCTAACAAATTGATCTTATTTAAAAAGTGTAAAAAGCAAAAAGTTAATTTATTTTTGCTTTCACAATTACTGTAATATTAATAGCATGAACGCTGAACTAATTAATTAATTACCAACTCAAGCTACACTTACTGGTTATTTAATAACTGCCAAATGCCGCAACATACGTCTTATTGATTTAATTAACTAGAACTTCAGAATAAAAAGCAAAGGAACCTTCTTCATTTAATAGCAGAGTTTTAAAATAACTTAAAACTAATCAATTAATAAAACGTAACAAATATAAAAAATTGATAAAAAATAAAATAATCATCATTTATTCTTTCCCTACCTATTACTTACTTAAAAAAACTAACAAATAAATCATTAACAGATTTTATTGTAAAAATTTAGTTTTTTAAAAAACACCTTTCTTCCCTTTAATTATTAACATGCAAAGTAATTTACTAAAATTTATATCTACAGATACATTATTTTATTTATTTTTGTTTATATATTATTCTTAATGTATATCAGTATAACAAAGTACTTTAATATTTAAATTCAAAATTCAATCCCGCACATATTTTAAATAGACATTTTATGTATAAATTCATTCAAACATATAATTCTTGAATAGTAGGATTCGATAATTTGACAGACAATTCAAATTTATCATCCAAAAAATAAAAAATATCTTTTTTTATTTAATATTCTTATTTTGCTTGCTGCTTATATTATAATTTGGTTTATGAAGTCTGATTAATATTTACAATTTTTACTATTTGTAGAGAATTTGCATGTAGATTTCAAACAATTTTCTGAATTTTAAATCCGATTAATTTTGTTTGTTTGTTTAACATGAGAAAAAATAAATAAAGTTTTTAATAGCTCGCATCAATCTAAAATTTGAATTTAAGGCGATTATTTAATGAAACAGGAGTAAATTAAAATATTGTGAAGTTTTGTTCTAAGTATTTTGATAAAAATCAAAATAAGTGGCCAAAATCCGTTTAAAATATTAATTTCCTTTATCTATAAACTAATCTTATTGATTTAATTACATTGATTTCTCGATCAAAAGAAACATTTATTTCATTTATCTCTTTAATAAATAGATGCGCACTAAAATCCGAATCTGACATCATAAGTACTAATACAACATTATTATTGATGTATTACTATTTTTTCACTTTCGACAATCGCTTTATCATCCATTTTTATCCTTGCAATTCAAAGGATTAAGATAAAATGTAAAATGGTTAATTAGCAGGGTTACTTGATCTTATTAATATTTAACTATTTTCTTAATCAAGATAAGCAATTTAAATCCACTAGATTAATTGAAATTTATGTACATTTTTAATTCTTAAATACTTTTATCATCCTTTAATTTAGATCTTTAATTTTCTCTGAGAGCCAAATTGTATTTCAAAAAGTTTTTTTCATAAATCAAGCTTCGTCAAAAGTACACTTAAAAGACCTATCAAGTGACTTCAAATGTTTTTTAAGAGACATCTTTTAAATTTATCTTTCAATTTCTATTACATTTTATAAATTAAGAATATACTTTTTGAATAGAATTCTATTGAAAAATGAATTAAATAAAATGTGAGGATATGGTATAAATGATTAAGACAAGCATGAATCTTTTCTTTTTCATAAAAAATGATATTTAGTTAAGCACATAATTTCATATTTTTAAATCTTAAATATACAGTAAGCTTTTTAGTATTGAGAATTAAAATTATCTTTATTTAGATATAAAATTATCAACTTTTTTACTATGTAATAAAAGTCTATTCTATATATAAATATTTGGAAATTTAGTTTACTTATAAAACTTTTTAATCGAAGATTATACACAACTTAAGCTTTAAAATGCTTATTCTAGTATTAATTTTAAAATATTCTCAAGCCATAGAAAATAAGAACAAAACACTAATTTAAAATATATATATAAACTTCTTATATTAAAGAAAAAAATAATTTTGGCTTTTGATTTGCATTCTTAATCACATTTTTTAGTTATTCATGAGTTTATTTCCTTTAATTTATATTAGAAAAAATTTAATAAAAAAATATGTTTGTTAACAATACCTTGTTTTTTAATGTAGTTCTAATGATTTAAAATAATATGTAAATTATTAAAAATATTATCTAGATATTGAAAATAGATTTCTCTCCTTATTCTACTTTTTGTTTTTTAAAATTGATTTTCTACTATTCATAATCAACTTAATCCTTCTCTTTCTTCCTTTTTTAGTTCAAATTAATTTTCTAGTTTTCAACTTTAGATTTTTTTAGTCCTTTCTAATTGCTATTTACTAAAACTTAAGAGTTCTCTCCTACATGATTTTTTAAATTAATTAATTATTAACGAGGCTCTTCAATTTTCTTGGTGTCATCTCTAATTTATTGAAAATTGCCAAATAAATTATTTTTATTTTCTAATGGTTCATTTTGGTTAATTTTTTAGTTATCAAAAGCTACTTGTATTAAATTATCATTTTACTTACTTTAATTACCAAAATTAAATTAATTTTCTATGTCAATATTGCCTTATTAATCATTTTGTTTGTACATATGTTAAAGATTGTTTTCTTATACAGTCTAATCAGAATTTTAACTTTAATTTTAAATTGAATTTTGAGAATATTGACAATTAATTTGATAAATAAGTTAATTTTTCTTTTCCTATTAACTTTCTTGTAGACTATAATTATTAATATTCTTACTATTATTCTCTTTTTCTTATTCTTCAATAGGAACTTATAAGTTTTACAAAGATTTCTCTTAGATTTTTACTTACTATTACTTCTCTTTCTCTAAATTATTATCAGTCTCCTCACTCTCTTCTTACTCTTTTTAGTAATCTTCTTTTTTCTTTTACAAAAATCTTAAGAATTCTTCTTCTTAATTCCATTACTCTATCGAATAAATGATCCAATTATCTTGAAGTACATTATAGAAAACAATATTTTGTATCCTGTAATTCATTTTTTTTAATATACATGCATAAGCTAGAGACTTTTTAATATAAGTAAATTTGCTTGATTATAAATTCTGAAGCTAATTGAAAATATTTACTTAAATAATTTATTGTTTAGAAATACTTAATTCAGACTCTCCTTAATAATAGATAAATTAAAATATATCACCTTTATCCTATTACTTAAAATTTAAATTATTAGAAAAATGTTTATTCAATCGCTTACTTCTAACTTAATTAATAAATAAATAATTTACTTTATCAAATGCTATTAAATCTATAACCCCATAAAAATTAGCATAATTTATTTTCTTTTTTATTTCAAACCTATTCTAATCATATTATTATTCTAGGACATTTAAAAATCTATCTATATTTAATGTTAAATCCTCATTATGAAATAAACTACTATCATCTCTGTATAAAGATCTCTTTATTCCTTAGGAAATTAAACTAAATTTACTGACATTATAAATGTCTTTGAGAATATTTTAGGTTTTCAATTCTTTATTTGAAAATTGTTAATAACTGTCAAAATATTTCTACCTATCAAAATCATCTGAAAAATAAGTTTCAGTTGCATGATGAATATCTCTATTTTAAATATTAAAGAAATTTTATTTTTATTTGATTAGAATAAATCATATTACTTATAATTTAGCTTATACTGTTTTAAAAATTTTTAAATTGATGAGTACATATCCGATAAATTCTCATTTTCAAATCTATTTAATTTCTTTTCGATTTTGTTAAAGTCTTTGAAATTGTCTATAAATGACTCAAGGCTGTCTAATTTTTGAAAATCTAATTAGTTGAAGAAATCTTTGTATCTATTATAAAAACTCTTTTAATATCCACTCCAACTTATTGTACGTAGTATTATTTTCTCTGCATCTTCATTTTAAATTGTCTAGCTTTACAAGAATTTTTCAACAACACTTCTATAAAGTAATCTAAATAAAAAATTAATTTAAATATAAGCTCTCCTTTTTAGAAAAATATAAAAAGATGAAATAATACGCAAAATTTATAAATATTTTGATGAGATACTATTTTTCATCAAAATATATCAGAAAATAAGTTTTATATATACACATAATCTTTAATTAAATTATGTTTATTTCTAAATATTAATTCGATAATAAATAGCGATGAATATTTTTTAAAATTGCTAAGTGCTTTATGAAAAATGAATTAAAAAATAATTTTCTTATCACTGGATTTTAGTATAAAAAATATTCATTCGATTACATATAAAAAGTTAGCTAAAATTTTATTTTGAAATAATTAAATAATCTTTACTGAAAATTAATTTATAAAATTTTACATTTCAAGATAGCAAATCAAATCTTATTAAAGAGCGTTTTATTTTATTTATTCATTGTCGAAAGTGACATGTTCCCCTCTTTAATATTTAAGAAGTTTTATTTTTTATAGAAAACTGTTCAGTACTTCATAGTCATTAATGTCAAAATTTTGTATGATATCAGCTATTTTATTTTTGATATCTAATGCTTCAATTGTTGATTTTTTTTAGGAAGGATTTTATAAATTTCTTTGTTAAACTTAGTTTTTTTATTTTGATTGGATTTAAGCAAAATCTTCTTTTTTTAAATCTTGATCTGATTAGTAATATTATTTATTAATTTCACTGAAAAACCTACATATCTTAACAATAAAAATTTTATTATAGTATGAAAATATTATCTAACTAAAATTTACATATTTTTCTTTATATTATAAGAAACAAAACTTTAGCTATTCCATAGCTCTAGTGCACGCTACATAGAATAATCTTCTACACTCATTTAACTTTTCTTAAATATTTTTTTCTACTTATAACTACTTGATGAAAGCTCCTGGAAAATTAAAATCATTAATTCCAATTATAAATACTACCTTCCATTCCAAACCCTTAGAAGAATGGATTGTGCTCAAAGTCAAGTGATTTTACTTCTCAGTAGATTCAAAATTATCAGAAGTGAAAAGATTATCTATATTTCTGGATATTAGGGAATAAGGAATTTTTTGGCCAAAAATATAATAATGCTATTCTAAATACTCCTAAAAGTGTAGTAATGGTTTTCTTGAAGGACTAAGTACTGCCAAATCACTCCACTAATACCCCTACTATATTAAACCTTTAAAAGTTGAAATTAAATCATACACTTATTTATTTTAATCTCCATAAAGGCTAATTTTAGGATAATAACATTCCTCTTCTTCTGTTATTTATAAAAAAAAGTTGAACATTTTTAAATTTAACTAAAGTAGTAAAAGATGATTAATTAATTAATTAATTAATTATGTAAAGAATTTGTATATTTAATTAACTTTAATATTTAAAATATGAACACAATTTAAATTAAAATAAAAACATGATTATTTTAATAATTTAGCTTTGTGAGCTTTACCATTTTTTAAGCTATCCATAGGCCTTGCAAGATGCTTCTAGTTTGCAAAAATTTAATTGCAAAATGATGTGATTTTTCTTGAACATCTAAAATTTACACTAAGGTGATATGTTTTTATTTCCTATTTTGAGATTTCTAGCACATCTTAGTTTATTTTGCTTTGAATAAATTCTAATTTAGAATCTCTAAAGCTGTAAATATTTTAAGCCTCATCTCCTATTTTAAATAAGAAATATTAAAACAATGCTAAAAAAAATAATTTTAGAAATTAGCTTAATTTAATAAGAAAGTAGAAGTAAAACAAACAATACCTATAACTATAATTTTGCATCCTGCTTTTTTGAAAAGAATTAGGATGTCATACTAGATTTGATTTACATCTTAAAACTCATCAAAAAAAAAGTATTTATATTTCTTTAAAACCTTTTCATTTCCTTCTCTTGTACTTAAGAATTGTTAAACTTTATATCCTAACTCTTTTATATCTAATTTAAAGTTATTATCTTTATCATTATCTTTTATATATTTGTTATAAATTTCAGCATTAAATTTATCTATATTCATCATTTTTACTTCTTCTGCATCTTACTATAACACTTGTTTTGCTTTTATTTTTAAGTTATTAGCAGCTTCAACATTAAAAGTACTTAGTAGTATTTATTTAGCACATATTCCTTATTCAATCAAATACTTGATTCGATAAATGAGTGTAGTTGTTTTACCTGAACCTGCACATGCTAAAATTCTTTGATCTTCATCGATTGAGGAATTAATTATTTTTTTTTATTCATCAGTTAATGCTATGTTTTCTTAACAGCTATTCTCATCTGAAACCTGTTATTCCATTTTTCAAATGTTTGCTTTTTCGATAGATAGATAATAATAACTTCTTTAATATTTGATTACTTATTTTTTTATTGTTATTAATTTATTTTCTTAAATGAGAGAATATCTAAAATTATAATAAGTTCCTTTATTATTAAAAGATATGTTAGTATATTCAGTTTCTGATTGTTCAAGTAATTTAATAATAAATAATAACCTTTATCTTATTAGCAAAGGTTATTATAATATTTACCATTCAATATTAATAGATATGTCAATTAATTCATCAACCAACCAACAAATTTATTCTTTTATTAAAAATTTTTTATTTATTTTTTTCTTCTTTAGGTCGAAACTTGTTTCAAGCCTTTTTTTATTTCTTTTAATTTTCTTTATCTTATAATATAATAGTAATTTTTTACTTAATATAAATATATTTCTTACACACAAAATAATAAAAAATGAGTATCGATAAAAGAAAAATTAAAACAAAAATGTTTTATTCAATTTTCTATTTCTTATTTTTTAACTAATATAAAAATTCATCAAATAATATCTGTCATCAACTTTTAGCTTCTTTTTTTTTAATTTATTTAATCCTTAGAATTTTTTTTACTTAAATCTGTTTTATTATGAGATTCATTACTATTAATTTACTTTCAAATTTTATTCGAAATTAATTCGTTTCTTTTATGATTCTTTTTTGTTAATTAAATAAGAAGATATTATTTAATACAAGCTAATATCTTAATTCTTAAAATTTTATTGAGTTTAAAAATAATTTAAAGTTTCTATTAATCCATAAAAACTGGATTTTACGAGTTGAAAAATGTTGGGTTGGGTTATAATTTCCCTTATCTATTATATTATAATTTATCATTCTTAATGTATATTAGTATATAAAAGTACTTTAGTATTTAAATTCAAAACTCAATCCCTCACTTATTTTAATTAGACATTTTATGCATAAATGCATTTAAACTTATAATTCTTAAATAGTAGGATTCGATTATTCGACAATTCAAATTTATCATCCAATAATAAAAAATATCTTTTTTTATTTAATTCTTGTTTAGCTTGTTGCCTATTATAATTTAGTATATAAAGTCTGATTAATATTTACAATTTTTACTACTTGTAGTGATTTTGCATGTAGATTTCAAACAATTTTCTGAATTTTAAATCCAATTCATTTTGTTTGTTTAATATGAGAAAAAACAAATAAAGTTTTTAATAGCTTGCATCAATCTAAAATTTGAATTTAAGGATTATTATTAAATGAGACAGGAGTAAATTAAAATATTGTGAAATTTTGTTCTAAGTATTTTGATGAAAATCAAAATAAGTGGTCAAAATCTGTTTAAAATATTAATTTCCTTTATCTATAAACTAATCTTATTGATTTAATTACATTGATTTCTTGATCAAAAGAAACATTTATTTCATTTATCTCTTTAATAAATAGATATACAATAAAATCCAAACCTGACATCATAAGTACTAATATAACATTATTATTGATGTATTACTATTTTTTTACTTTCAACAGTCGCTTTATCATTCATTTTTATCCTTACAATTCAACAGATTAAGATAAAATGTAAAATGGTTAATTAGCATGGTTACTTGATCTTATTAATATTTAACTATTTTCTTAATTAAGTTAAGCAATTTAAATCCACATGATTAATTGAAATTTATGTACATTTTTAATGCTTAAACATTTTTATCATCCTTTAATTTAGATCTTTAATTTTCTCTGAGAGCCAAATAGTATTTCAGATAATTTTTTTCATAAATCAAGCTTCATCAAAGGTACAATTAAAAGACCTATCAAGTGACTTCAAATGTTTTTTAAGAGACATCTTTTAAATTTGTCATTCAATTTCTATTACATTTTATAAATTTAGAATACATTTTTTGAATAAAATTCTATTGAAAAATGTATTAAATAAAATGTGAGGATATGGTATAAATGATTAAGACAAGCATGAATCTTTTTTTTTCCATAAAAAAATGATATTTAGTTAAGCAAATAATTTCATATTTTTAAATCTTAAATATACAGTAAGCTTTTTAAAATTGACAATTAAAATTAAAATTATCTTTACTTTGAAAGAAAAATATTAAATTTTTTACAATGTAACAATGTAATTAAGTCTATTTTATAAAAAATATATGGAAATTAAATTTAAATATAAAAAATTTTCAATCGAAGGTGATGCACAACTCTTAAACTTTAAAATGCTTATTTAAATATTAATTTTACAATATGCTGACAAATCATAGAAAATAAGAATTAAAACATTAATTTAACACAGAAATATATTAACTAATTTTATTAAAGAAAAAAATAATTTTGGCTTTTGATTTGTATTCTTAGCCACATTTTTTGATTCTTCATGAGTTTATTGCCTTTAATTTACATTAAACAAAATTAAATTAAAAATTTATTTGTTAAAAATAATTACCTTGTATTGTAATGAAGTTTAAAAGACTTAAATTAATATATAAATTATAAAAAATATAATCTAGACATTGATAGCTTTCTCTTTTAATTCTACTTTTTGTTTTTTTAAATTGATTTTCTACTATTCATATTCAACTTAATTCTTCTCTCTCTTCCTTTTTGAGTTTAAATTACTCATTTTGTTTTCAATTTAAGAGTTCTCATCTTCATGATTCTTTAAATTAAATAATAATTAACAAGGCTCTTCAATTTTCTTGGAGTTATCTCTATTTTATTGAATATTGCTAACTAAATTATTTTGATTTTCTAATGGCTCATTTTAGTTAATTTTTTAGTTATCTAAAGCTTTTTGTATTAAATTCTCATTTTAATCACTTTAATTACCATAAATTAATTAATTTTCGATCTCAACATTATCTTCTTAATCATTTTAATTGTACTTACATTAAAGATTATTTTCTTATACTGTCTAAACAGAATTTTAACTTAAATTTTAAGTTGAACTTCTAGAATATAGATTATTAAATTGATAAGGAAGTTAATTTTTCTATACCTATTAACTTTCTTATAGGTTATAATTATTAATTTTCTTACTATTATTCTCTTTTTCTTCTTTTTCATCTTCTTGTTCTTCTTCAATAGAAGTGTATAAGTTTTACAAAGTATTCTCCTAGATTTCTAATTCCTATTAATCTTCTTCTTCCTCTAAATTATCATCAGTCTCTTCTTACTCTTTTTAGTAATCTTCTTTTTTCTTTTACAAAAATCTTAAGAATTCTTCTTCTTAATTCCATTAATCTATCGAATAAGTGATCAAATCTTCATTAAGTACATTATAGAAAACAATATTTTTTATACTGTAACTTTTCTTTTTTAATATGTATGCATAAACTAGAGACTTTTTGATATAAATAAATTTGCTTGAATATAAATTATGAAGCTAATTGAAAATGTTTACTTGAATAATTTATTCTTTAGAAATGCTTAATTTAGACTTTCCTTAATGATAGATAAATTAAATTATATCACCTTTATCCTATTATAATTTATTTTAAAATTTATATTATAAAAAAAAAATTATTCATTCAATCACTCACTATATTAATAAATAAATAAATAATTTACTTTATCAAATGCTATTAAATCTATAACTCCATTTAAACTATCATATTCTACTTTCTTTTTTATTTCAAACCTATTCTTATCATATTTTAAATTGAGACTTTTTAAAAATCTATTGATATTTAATTTTAAATTCCAAGGTTAAAGTAATTCAATATCATCTCTGTACAATGATCTCCTTATTCCTTAGGAAATTAAATGGCATTTACTCACATTATAAACATCTTTGATAATATTTTCTGTTTTCTATGTTTTATCTGAAAATTTTAAATAACTGTCAACATATTTCTACTTATCCATAAAATCTTCAGGAAAATAATCCAACGAGTGACTCTCAGTTGCATGGCAAATATCTCTATTTTAAATATTAAAGATACTTTATTTATATTTGATTAAAATAAATCATATTACTCATATTTTAGTTTATTTTTTTCTAAAAATGATTTAATTTATGTACGCATTTCTTGTAAAATTTTAATTTCATTTTGATCAAATTGCTACTTGTTACTGTAATGATTGTTTAAACAGTTTATAAATTACTCCTGGCTGTTCAATATTTCTAAATCTATTAAACTTTTTTTGTTGAAGAATTCTATAAATTTATTATAAACAACCTTTGATTTTCCTTTCCAATTTATTGTACATAGTATTTTCTCAGCATCTTCATTTAAAATTTTCTAGCTTTATAAGTATTTTTCGGTAACACATCTATAAAGTAATCTAAATAAAAAATAAATGTAAATGTAAGTTCTCATTTTTATTATGATAAATATAAAAAGGTTGAATAACCAAATAAGATTAATTAAATATTTTTATATTTTTATTTATTAAGTGTTAAATGGCTGGTCTTGTAGAAAAAGCGCGGAATTTAAGTTTATATAAAAAGTAAGTTAGTATTTTATTTTGATATTATTAATTTATCTTTACTGAAAATTAATTTATTAAATTTTACATGTCAAGATAACAAATCAAATCTTATTAAAGAGCGTTTTATCTTATTTTTTAACTGTTGTAAGTGGCCTCTTTTCCTGTTTCTTTATTAACAAGTTATATTTTTTATAGAAAACTGTTCACTACTTCATAGTCATTAAAGTCAAAATTTTGTATGATATCAGCTATGTTGTTCTTGATATTTAATGGTTTAAAATTTGATTCTATTTTAGAAAAATAATTTAAATTTATTTTTTTAATTTAGATTTTACTTTTTGATTGGATTTAAGCTATATGTTCTCTTTTAAAATTTGTATCTTAGCATTCATATTATTCTTCATTAATTTCACTGAAAAATCTACATATCTTAATAATTAAAATATTATTATTGCATGTAAATATTATCTAAAGTTTACATATTTTCCTTTTTATTTTATGAAAGAAAAGCTTAATTATTCCTTAGCTCTAGTACAAGCTACGTAGAATAATCTTCTGCACTCGCTTAACTTTTCTTAAATTTCGTTTTCTTCTTATAAATAGTTGATGAAAACTCCTGGAAAATTTGAATCATTAATTCCGATTATAAATACTACTTTCCATTCTAAACCCTTAGAAGCATGAATCGTGCTCAAAGTCAAGTTCTTTTACTCCTCAGTAGCATCAGAATTATCACAAGTGAAAACATTATTCATATCTCTGAATCTTAAGGAATAGGGAATTATCTGTTATAAAGTAGAATTATGCTTTTCTAAAATTTCCTAAAAATGTATTAATGGTTTTCTTGTAGGACTAAGTATTGCCAAATCACTCCACTAATAGATATTTATTAAATTTTGAAGTTGTATAATTATATCATTTACTAACTCATCTGAATTTTTATAAAGTCTAATTTTAGGATAAAATTTCACTTAGTCCGCTATTTTTTTAAAAAATTTGAACATGTTTACATGTAGCTAAAGTATTAAAAGATTATTAATCATTTAATTATGTAAAGAATTTGTTTATTTAATTCGCTTTAATATTTAAAATATAAAAAAAATTTAAATTAAAATAATAAAATGATTTTTATTTATTTATTTAGTTTTGTGATCTATACCTTCTTTTAAGCTTTACATAGGTTTTGCAAAATGCTACGTGTTTGCAAAAATTTAATTGCAGAATTTTGTGATTTTGCTTGAACATCTAAAATTTATGCTAAGGTGATATGTTTTTATTTCCTATTATGAGATTTTTAGTATATCTTAATTTATTTTGCTTTGAATAAATTCTAATTTAGTATCTCTAAAGCTGTAAATATTTTAAGCCTCATCTCCTAGTTTAAATAAGATATTTATAAAAAATCCTAAAAAAATAATTTTAAAAATTAGGTTGATTTAATTAAATAAATAGTAGAAGTTAAACAAACAATACCTATAACAATAATTTTGCATCCTGCTTTTTTGAAAAGAATTAGGATGTCATACTAGATTTGATTTACATCTTAAAACTCATCAAAAAAAAAGTATTTATATTACTTTAAAACCTTTTATTCTCCTTCTATTGTACTTAAGTAATTTTTAACTTTATATCCAAATTCTTTTACATCTAATTTAAAGTTTTTATCATTATCTTTTATATAATTCTTATAAATATCAGCAGTAAATTTGTCTATGTTCATTATATTTTTTTCTTCTACTTCATCTTAATGTAACACTTGTTTTGCTTTTATTTTTAAGTTATTAGCAGCTTCAACATTAAAAGTACTCAGTAATATTTAGCTTGCAGGTATTCCTTATTTAATCAAATACTCGATTCGATAAATTAGTGTAGTTGTTTTACCTGAACCTGCGCATGCTAAAATTCTTTGATCTTCATCGATATTCGAATAAATTATTTTTTATTATTCATCAGTTAATGCTATGTTTTATTAAAAGCTATTGTTATCTGAAACTTTTTATTCCATTTTTCAACTATTTGCCCTTTCAAGATAACAATTTATTCTTATTATATTTAATTAATAACTTATTATTTATTTTTTATTATTTTTTTACTTAAATGAGAGACAGACAAAAATTATAATATTTTCCTTAATTATTAAAGATGTGTTTGCATATTCAATTACAAGATAATTCTAATAATTTAATTTAAAATAGTTGTCTTTGTCTTTTTAACAAACGATATTATAATATTTTCCTATAATTATTTAAGATATCTCTGTCAGTCAATTTATTAAAAATTTAATCTTTGATTAAATATCTTTTTGTTATTTTTTTCTTCTATCAAGTTCGAAACCTGTTTCAAAGCCTTTTTTTATTTTTTTTATTTTATTAAATAATATTAATTGTTTTACAAAGTAAATATTTCTAATTCACAATATAATTTTTAGAGAATAGTAAAAAAAGAAAAAGGAAAACAAAAATATTTTAATTTTATATCAAAAAAATGTTAAAATTATTACTGATCGATATTTTTAAAAAATTTCAAGTTATCTATAGATATATCGAATCAATCATCCTTATTAATTACTATTAATTTACTTTCAAATTTTATTGGAAACTCGTTTCTTTTATGATTTTTTTTAATTAACTAAATAAAAAGATAATATTTAATACAAGCTCATATCTTAGTTCTTAAAATTCTATTATTTTTAAATAGAATATAATTTTTCTATTAAATTTGATTTTGTTGATTTTAAAAGTTAGGTTTGCTTTTAAATTTTTTCATCTATCTTTAAAATTTTATTTTATTATTGATTATCAATAATTTTCTCATGCTAAATACTTGATTCATTTTTTCTAATAATTTATTTAAACTTGATTAAATTTTTTAGTTTTATATTTATCAACAACTTTTTCAATAGTATTTATAAATTATATGCTCAAATATCTAAAGGGATAGAAATTTACTAGCTTAGCAAAATGATTAATACATCTAAAAGATACCAAAAAAGCTTGGAGCTTAAACCTTCAAAAAAGAAGAGCTTGGTAGTAGCAAATCAATTCAAAGCTATTATTACTGTACTGAATAATTTCATAATCGATGGTTCTATAAAGACCTATCGATGTTAGTTATCAGAACAATAATGCATAATATTATCATTATTTTTTAAGTAAATTTGAATTATAAGTATATGCTTTATAATTTTACAAGATTTAAATCGTGAAAATTTGGCTTTAAAATTATTGCTAAAATACCTCTGTCAAATCTAAGTCTCTAAAACCTTAGAATTATTGAAAAGGCTAATGTAAATACAGTGTAGTACTTTTCTAATAAAATTTAAAATTGATAAACCTTATAATTTTATAAGAATGAGAACACAAACAAAAACAAAGGTAAATAAATAGTAAGTGACTTAACAAATAAATAAGCTAACAATTAAAGATTGATTAACATAAATTCATTCTATTTGATTATTAATCAAATATATTTTTAGTAACTGTAGAATAAATAATCAGAAAATTGGAGTTTCAATTAGATTACTTTAAAAAATTTTTGATAGAATATTTTTAAAAAATTAAAAAATAAAATTTGATAAATTCTTAAAATAAGAAAATAATTTTAATCGACTATAATCATATTACAAATAGGTAATTTAAAAAATGATAATATAAACTAATACATAAGTGCATTTAGTATTGAAATAAAATTTCTAATAATTAATTAAAACAAACATTTTTAGTTTAAATGTATTTCATTAAAATTATTTATTTTTGAAAAGCATAAATGTAAACCAAATGAGCGATAATAATATTAGAAGCTCTTTGCAAAATGTTATTTGAGTATGTTTAATATCATAATTTGGTTCAATTTTTATTTTCTTTTATATATCTTATTAAAACTCTTTTTGTAATTAGTGAATGGTTTCATTCGCTTTTCTTTTGCTGTTTAATTGTTTTAAATTACTGTTTTATATATTTTTTATATTCTAAAATCTTTAAATTTAATAATTTTAAGGGAAATTAATATTCTCAACATTAGTTTATTAGTGTATTTCTTCTAAACATTTTTATGTTACAATTTCTTTTTTCTCATTATTATATTCTATAATTTCACCTATAATTTTAATAGAATAAAATATTTTTAGTAAATAAAATTGTTCAAAAATATTTAAATTGTAAATTAAAACAAATTAGATCAAGATTAAGATTAAATTTCTTCATATAATATTTTAAATATATTTAAAAAAATTACCTTGTAATGGATGACTTTATAAGTTTTTAATTTCATCATTTTCATGAGAAGCTAAATGATAATTTTTCTTATTATATTGTTAATTCAAAAATTAAATGTCATTTTTTTAATGATAATTTGAATTATTAGCTATTTAAAGATTTTCAAATCCATTTTAATAGTTTTAAATTTAAAATGATTCCATATTTTAAAGTGTGAGTTATTTTGTATTTTAAAATTAATTTTAATTGTCTAAATTAGATATTATCTTATTGAAATTTTTTTACATTTAATTGTTTTCTATTAAATTCGTCATACCATTTCCAATATTTTCAGAGTTGCTTTTCTACAATTTTAGTTTGCTTCCATTTTGATTAAATTATTATAAATTTTATTTATTTTTAGAATTTTCCTAGTTAGTTTGAAATTCGCTTTTATCTATTTATTATTGTGTTTTATTAGACTAATTACTCAAATATAAGTTATTTTAACCACTCTAGCCATAGTTATCTTATTATTACTCTTTATATTCCACCTAAAATTGTTTACTTATCTCTGATTCATAAACATTAAACTAACTTTCAATTTTTAGACCAGATTATGATTATTATTTGTTTAAATTTACAGTATTCTATTTATTTTATAATTAGCTTTCAATAATATATTTTTCAACATTTTAGTCATTAAATTACTATTATGACTATGATTCTTACTCAGAGTTATCTTGTTTCATTTATGGTAAATCTTCATATTTTTATTATTGATTATTTATATACTAGTCATTAATAGAGCACTGGATAGACAAATTGCAATTTATAAAGTGTTCATAAGGTTATTTTTGATTATCTTCAAAATAAATACTGACTTTTTAATCTTTCATATCTTGCTCTTATTCTTTATTGTTTTCATATTCTTAATTATTTTTATGTGAGTCTGAGTGATTGAATAATTAACTAAATGTAATTTGATCATAAATTTAGTCACATATTTAATTTTTTTCACTTAAATTTTCTTTATAGATTTATTAATTTTGTTTTAAATGATCTTTGTTTTCAACATCATCTTGTGAATATCCTTTTTTACTTTCACTTTTAACTTCAATATCTCGTCTTTTACAGCCAATATTGCTTGTTTTCAATTATGATTCAGAGTCATATTATTAAATAAAATCAATTTCAGATAAGTTAATAGGATTAATTTATAACTGTGAGGTCTACATTATATCTAGCTCAGATGATAAGGAATCTTATTCAAATTAAATATCATCGTTATTTTAAATTTCTTCTTTTTCATGAGATGATTCAATAGATATTAAATCATTACAGTTGAAAAAACATTAATTTTATTCTCTATTATGAATTTTTTCATTTATTAATGGAATTGTATTGCCAATATCTCTCTCTTGACTATTTTAACCTATTTTTTAATTTAAACCAGTTTCATTATTAAGTTTTATTGGATTTAAGTTTGAACAGTTTTATAACTCATTGATGTTTTAATTTTATTGATTTATTATTTAGTTTTGATAATTAATTTTGTTAGAAAACTATTCAAGAAATAAATTAACATTTTAATTAACCTTTTCTTAATATTTTTATTCAAACAACTATTGCTGAATTTATCTTTCATTTTCCATTTCGTTTAATGTTCTTTTATCAAAATTTTTGCTATTATTTAAAAAGTCTAATTCCTAATCATCTTCGATTACAACATATTCAGGCTAAATCGCTTAGCTTAATTTAATTGGAGTTATATTTAAACTACTAGGTGATAGCGAAATATTTTAATTTTGCTTGTTTGAATAATTTGATTCAGTATCACTAAAATCTAAATTACTTACATTTTTTTAATGAATTTTTTAAGACTTTTATTCAGTTTGATAATCACTTTGATTTTAATCTAATTCACATTTATTTTCCAGTAACTAATTTATATTTTTCTGATTTGAACTTATAAATTAACTTCCTGACTCCAAAAATTCTAATTCATTTGATATTTTTTCTACAAAGTGCAATTTTTTGTACTCTGTCCCTAGTTTTTCATTAATTTTGTGCTCGCTTACTTCTATTAATTATTATATGCCATTGCATGAGTTATCTTTCTTCACATAATCTTGGAGCTGCTCAATATAATGCTATGTATTATAATTATCTCTAAATTCTTCGCTTTATATTTCTATACAATCTTAAGAGTCTTCCTAATCCTCTTCAATTAATATGTATTCATTTTAATCAATTGGTGGATCATTGGTAAAGCTTTAACTTTATTATTATTTTTCTATAATTTTATTTAAAGAAGTCTAAAAAAGGAAATCACAAAATTCATTTTCTTAATTCCAATTAGAGATATCATAAAATGAAGTATATCCTTGCAGGGGATTATAAAATGCAATTGAATTAATTTTTTCACCCTATTTTCTCATCAATGATGCATATGCTAAACACTAATTTAAACAAAAAAACATTAAATTTTATTTAATTATTTTTTTATGTGTTAAGCTCATAAATAAATATTACATAAATTAATGTTTTTAAAACAAAATAATTTAGCTCTTTTCATATTTTATTTCCTAAAATTTCTTAAATATATTTTTATTTACTATAAAAAAGAATAATTCATATTTACAAAAATAAATATGAATTTCTTAAAGTAAATATGAGTTATCCTTTTTTTAGTAAATATGCACCAAAATTTTTTTTGTATTAAAAATAATTCAAAACAAAAGATAACCTGTATAATGTATTCTTTTTGTACTTCATAGGATGAAGAGGATTTAATTTCAAAAATAGTATCATCTGCAATAAAATCTATTTCACCAATTAAGTTATCATCTTTTACCCTTTTTTTAACTTGTATCTTTTTAAAATTTTACTTTTTAAGAAAATCCAAAAACTTATCAATAATTAATTTTAAATCTATTGGATTAAATAGCTAGAAATCGTTTCTATAAAGACTTCTTCTTATTAAATTTACTAATTAGCCACATTTGCTGACATTGTAAATATCATATAAAATATCCATAGTTTAGTAATTTGGATTACAATATTTTTTATAGCTTTCTATATAAATGTGTTTGTCATCAAAATCTTCAGGAAAAAACTAAAGCACTCGATCATTCTTTCCTTCAATTAACAAATGGCTGACGTTGCTAATATTTATTTTAAAGAAATTGTTAAAATAAATGGCTAAATAATCATAGTATTATTTATTACCTGTAATTTAAATTATTTCTTGCCATAAATTTTTTTAATTCCTCATAGATATCTTTTAAAACTTTTATTTCTCTATCTTAAAGTTTAAAGGTTTGCTTACTCTTTTCGATATAAAACATATTAATTACATCTATGAATTCATCTGAATCCTCTATCTAATCAAATTGTAAATTCTTATTTTCAAAAAATTGCTTGTATTTAAAAACAATCTCTGCCCTTTAATTAGCCCAATTTATAGAAAAAAGGACTTTCTCTGCATCACTATAAGTATAGCCTTAGACAGAGTTATATTTTTCAGCAATTATTCTTTAAAATAATCTAATATTATTAATATTAATGAAATTATTACAAATTTAAAATATTAATTTACATATCAATATAAATCCCTAAATCCACCGAAAGTCTATTTTTTGCAATTTACTTTATATCAAAACTTGGCTTTTTATGAATATCTTCCTTGAGAAAAAATTTAATATCTTTTAAATATTTATCTATTTTCTCTAAATCATGATAATTGAATTCTTCAATAATTTTAGTTATTTAAGTCTAATTTTCCAAACCTTTATGCCTGCAATTTTCTTTTTTAAAAAACCAAAAATATGTAAAAGATAAAATAAATAAATGAGTATATACTATCAATCCTTATATATTAAGGTTACGTTTAATTATGATATAAAAATTTTTTTATGTTAAGAGTATTTTTTAGCTTTTGAAATAGGGAGGACAGACAATATTCTTAATTTATGAGGATTCACAGTATATGTTGTTGAAATTTCTTAGTTCAACCTATATGGTATGAACTAAATAATAGTTGAAGATTAAAAATAATTTTTTTTGTTTAATAATTTATAAATAACTTAATAATAAATAAAAATATGTTTGTTACCTTGGCCTTATATAGGTGCAAAATCTTCTTTTTTTATATTTTCATCTACTTTAAAATATTATTAATCAATCTCACTGAAAAATCTACAAACCTATTAAAAAAATGAAATTTTATTTATTTTAATAAGATGAAAAAATATTTTGTACTATAGGACATTTTTCTTATGGTTTCCTTTATAAAATAGAAAAATTAAGCTGATTAATAGCTCTTGTACACCCAACATAGAATAATCTCCTGCATTCTTCTAATTTTTATAGTTTAAATGTTCTCTAATTCATGAATTCTCCAGGAAAATGCTAATCATTTATCCCTATAAAAAATACTATTTTCCATTCTAATCCTTTTGCTTGGTGCAAAGTACTTAAAGTGAGCTTAGGTTCTGTATCATTGGGATCATCATCATTGATCGAGTAAAATTCTTTAATGCTCTAAGATCTGTAAATAAAAGGGATTTATCCATTAATTAACTCCTTGTTATTCTTTTCTAACTTTTCTTCAAAGAATCTTAATGGAAGATTTGTTGGACTTAGAATAGCTATTTCATTAAGTGAGTATGTTTCTTATAGATATTTAATTTAGTCAATTATGCTGTTAACTTAGTGTTCCCAATTTTTATATAGCTTAATCTATGGCTACTAGCTTTTTTAGTCTTTCAATAAAAAAAAGATGATAAATTTGATAAATATCTCTCTCTAAAAAAATAAGACAATAATTAATATTCTATTAAATGATAAGAATAATATAATGTTTTTAGAAAATAGTTGCAATCAAATCAGTATCTTATTATAGAGATAAAATAATAATTAAAAAAACATTAGTAAAGAAAAAAAGAAAGTGTTTAGATTAATTACAATTCTTTTATGTGTTGTATTTCATCTCTTTTTAAATCAAATATTTGGATTTAGCTATAATTTAGTTTGAAAACTCTGTTATAGGCTTAGAGCACCTATAGTTTAAAGATAGTTAGTATTCATGTATCTTTTTATTTGTTATTTTTAATACATCCTAATCAATTTATTTCTAAATCAGTTCCAATTTTGAGTCTCTGAATCCATAAATGTTTTAAGCATCATCACCTATTAATTTAATTGAAAATCATTTTAAGAGAAAAGTATTTAAATATGTTTGTGGATTTAATAGGAATAGTTATAGTTAGTTATCTATCATCTTTAAAAATACATTTTTAGCATAATTTATGTAGCAGAATATGATAAATTGCAGATATTATTGTAAAAGTAGAAGAAATAATTATTATTACCAATAACAGTAATGTTGCTACCTTTCTTTTTAAAAAGGATTAGAATATCATATTACAATTGATTTACATCCTAAAACTCATCAAAGAAAAAGTACTTATACTTTGACAATACTTATTATTCCCCTTCAGGCGTTTATAAGAACTGATAAAGCTTATTACAAAACTCCTTAACACTAGATTTTAAATCAGATTATTACTTTTAAGCACTCAAAATGAATTTTTAGTATATTTTAAAAGCCACTTTATCAATATTTCCTATTTCTATCCTGCAAGACTGGCATCCTATTATTTCTTTTGCCCTTTTTTTTAAGTTTTTTCCAGCATCAACATTATAAGTAGTGACTAAAATTTATTCTGGCTAAACTCCTTAGTCTATCAGATATTTTAATCTTATCACTAAAGTTGTTGTTTTACCAGAACCTGCACATGCTATAATTTTTTAATCTTCATTTAAATCTGATAAAATTACTTTTAATTATTCTTAGCTAGGCCTGATCTCACACTCCGATCCATTATAATCCTAATAATTAATTACTCTATATTTATTTTAGTTGTCCATTTTTGATAAGAACTTACTATTATTAGTAATTAAAATTATTTGATTTACCCTAATTAATAGTACCTATATTAGATTAATTTCAACCAATTAAATAGAAATATTTTCGGTATATATAACTAACTAAAGGAAAAAGATATATTTTATAAAATTAAGCAATTTGAATTTTATTTGATAAACCGCGGACTGTTTTGCGCAATAATAATAAAAGAGTTTGAAAGCAAAATAAATTTTAATTAAGATGATTGAAATTTAATTTTTAATTTGAAATTGCATTTAACTTAATATAGCTGTTAATCTTGAGATTAAATATTTATTTATTATTTGCCTACAAAAATTAATTTGAAATATATATAACTAAAATACAGAGCTAATAAAACACAATTAAAATTATTATTTTATTTTGTTGATAGATTTTAATAAAATAACAAAATATTTAACTTATATTATATTTATATGAATTTTAATTATTGTTAATATATGAATTTATAGTTGAAATTAAGAAATGAAAATTAATGGAATTTAATGTTTTTATTTCTAAATTCATCAAATAGTAATTCATTATTATTTTGCTTATTTAACTAAAAAAATTATTTACAAATAAATTGAATGCATTTAAAACATGTTATTGAATTGAATTTCATATTTAAGGATATTAAATTAAAAAAATAATTTAATAGTTAATACTTTATAATAAAATATACAAAGACAATAATTCATATGAAAAATGAGCTTATTATTTAATTAATTTGTTCATTTTTGATTTAACATTATTAATTTATAAGCACATTACTATTTTTTTTATGTAATTTCTTTTATAGATTAATTGCTAAAATACTCTCATCTCTTGAGCTAGCTTTATTAATTAGCATACATTCTGTTCAAAACATATTAATATGACTTTACTAACATTATTTTACATTCTAAATAGTTTATTAAAATTTATTTTGTCAAGTATTAAGGTAGGTATACATTTCTATTAGGATTTCAATTTATGTAAGAAGCTATTTAGTCAGTTATTTTAATTGAAAATAATTTCTTCAACTTTTTCGTCTGACCACGAAGGGTGAATTTTACCTTAGACTTCTTAATATTTGTTATAGTAAGAATATAAATTTTCATTTCCTTCATCTGTAACTTCAAAACTTTCTTCTCTTTTCATCATTTTCTTTTAGATGGTTTAAATATTTTTTCTCCTTTTTTTAATCGCTTTATAAACATTTTCAAAGATAGTATTAATAAACACATTAAAGACCAACATATATTTAGCAAATTAAATGTAGCTTTCTCTTGTAAAGAACCCATCTATTTACTCTGTTAGAAGATATGAAATGGTTACTACATACATCATAGCAATAGCAGCTATTCTTGTTGCTACAGTTACAATTTTATAGTTGTAAAAACTGTACATAGAATATTAATAAACTATAGCAAATCTATTTCCTATAAAGTGAAAAATCAGCCCTCCTAAGACATAAAACCAAGCTATAGGACAAATAAAGCTTATAATTATACCAAAAGTGTACTATTTATACAATATTACAACTCTCTTTTCGAGTGGAAAGTTTGGTCTCTGATAAAGGTTATTTAGTGCTTGCTAAAAATATTGCTTTTTACCTCTTTGTATTTTCCATTTCCTATATCTATGCAAAAGGTATTAAGGCCCTAAAAAAATTTCAAGTAAACTAAGACCACAAAAACCCTAATTTGTGAATTAAAATAATTTTTATATGATGATTTGCTAAATAATATGTTATTACAGAAATTAGTGTGACAATTCCATATACCTTAACATTGACTTTTTCGTAATCAACTTTATCCTCTTTAAAATTAATAGAGAAGTAAGTTAAAAAGATAGGAACAATTATGTAGAACTACAAGTGAAAGGCAAAGTTGCATACAACCATATAAATTGATTCTATATAGAGTGTTGGCTGTTTACTTTTTTGCAGAAGATATTTCATAAATATCCATACAAAGTTAGATATTACGAACAAGATTAATGAAATTAAATAATCTGTAACTTTTTGGGACAAAGTTTCATTTCTGGATTTTGAATTAAACTACCATTCATATAAAAACTAAGTCAATCTAGGCAATCCAATAAAGATAATTAATGTAAAAGCTATCAAAAGTACAGAAAGTTATCCTCTTTTTTAATTAAAAAATGAAAATAAATAAATCAAAAAAATATTTTTTAAAATTTAAACCAATCAAAAATAATTTTAACTTAGAAAAAACCAAATTCCTTCTAAAAAAGGGTGTAAGCAACACAAATTTATTATTGTAAAAATTCCTTCAATTTATAAAGGTAAAACTAAACAAGAAGAATTTTATTTACTTTTATTTGCCCAAGTATCCAATGTTTTACCAAATAATTTCTGATAACTCTGGAGCTTTCTCACATATTATCCTACGTGTTGTTTTTTCCTTTGATTAATCACAAAGTTGTTATTTAAGTTTATGGACAGTGGATAGGAAGTAGCTTTTGTTTAGGAGATTGTAGACTATGATTTAATCCTTTTCAGAGAGAAAAGTGATAATAATCTAACCACTGAAAACTGAACTTTCATCAGATAATTACTTAAGCTATGAGTAGTTAAATCTTAGCTTTTCGATCAACTTTTATTTTTTGGTTTACTTAGTACAACTATATATCTTTTAAAGTAGATCCATTCTTTGATTGACAAGTTTATGCTTTTCATAAGTATTATATATATTGGTTATGCAAGCAATTTTGACATTTAGGTTGTAAGTATTTTTAACAATCAATTGAAGATTCTTAACTATTTCTTCATCTGTATATAATTATGGTAAATATTTAATAAGTAGACTTTACTTCCTTAATTTAGTGAGCTATGTTTCTTGCTTTATTTTATTCATTTTTTTAAGAATTTATGGAGATTAATAGAAGAATATATTACTCACTTGTAATAAAAGTAATATAATAAACTTCAAATCTGCCAAATATATTTGTGTATCTTGATCACTATATCTCCTCAGTTAGACTTCACTGATTATACTTAATCTAAAGAGAGTGAGGCACTCAGGAAATTCTTATTCTTATGTTTACTTATCATGTTGCTTGCTATATTAAGTGCTGAATTCTTGTTAATTTTTATATTTATTTTTTATATTTGAGCATACTTTTTCTGTTTAGATTTAGAAGTATATTAAATAAATTAAGATGACTGCTAAGATAGTTGCTATAAAAAATTTATTTACTTAAAACAAATATGATAAACTTCCTCCGTATTTTTTGTTAATGCATGAATAGTTGAATTTAAAAAAAGTTAATTTTTTGTTATTAATCATTTTCCCGCAGCATTTACAAAATTATGATTCTATGTCATCTTAAATATTTTAATAATCCTATTATTATCTATCGCTATTTTAACTATCATTTATGCTTTACTCTCTCTTTTTGCTTTTATTTTCAATCTTTTTCTCTCCTAAAATATTTGCTTATTCATGTATCAGTGCTTCTTATATTGTTCCTGGGTATTTAAATGGATTAAAATCTGATCCGAATGATATTCTATCTGAACTATCAAAAAAGTCTTCTTAAACTCCTCTTCTTTCAAAGAAAGGAAATGATGGCTAAACATTCTTAACTGAGCTAGAAAACTCAGCTTTTAGTGTCTCTTTTAATAAATTTGAAACTCTTCTTTAAGGCTACTAAGGAGGCTACTAGGCTTAAAAAGGTAAATTATTATCTTATATTACATCTAATAATTCATTTTTGGATTCTTCTGTAAAGCAGCTGCTATCCATCAAAGATCACAAATAAATATATAAATAAATAATTAGACTGTATTATTTGATTTTTTTAGGTTAAAGTATATTGCTTAATATAAGATTCAACTATTTATAGAGAATTAATTTTATGTGTCAAAATACAATAATTAATGTATTAAATTTTAATTTGATGTAAAATTCATCTTTGAGTAAATCAAGTATTTTCTTACCTCCTGATCAGACATTTTTATAATAGAAGTTTTTTTGACTAATTTTAAACAAAATAAAAAGTACATCTATTTTATCAGATATATTTCAAATATTAATAACAGATAGATAGATTTCATAAAAATCAATATGAAACAATGAATTTTTGTTACAAATATTAATCAAAAGCTGAGCACTTCTTCTAAAAAAAACTGTTAAAAAATATGATAATTGCTAAATTGTTGAAATAAATAATTAAAATTGTTATTTAAATTTAAAAGGATTTAACTACGTGTCTTTTTATAAAGAATAGTTTAAAATAGCAAAATATTCATTCTTATAGCTTCCTATTTACAATATAAGAGGAAAGAATTTAATTCTAAAAATATTTCCAGATCAAAGAAACCCTTTGCTAGAGAGTTCTATGTAAATATCTTGTAAAAAAAAGTAAAAAAAAATACAAAATATTGTTTTTTGAGTTTCATTTAAATATTAAAGTTTTTAATAGATTAAAGCAAATTTTGTATATTAAAGAATTGATTTTTTAGATAAAGCATTTTTGAATTTATTAATAAATACTATTTTTACATAGCTTTTTTGCTTTTAAAAATTTTTTATGTATGTTTTAATAATAAAAATTCAAATTAACTTATGTATTTTTAAAATATTTAAAAAAATAATTTATTTTTAAATGCATTTATTTGCTTTATTTTGTTAAAACTTCATAAGAAATATTAATAATTATTGATTCATATTTGTTTTTTTAGAATTTTTAAGAGTTTTTAAATAAAATTAAAAAATAAATTTAAGTATTTAAATGCTAATTTTAGGATATTTAATTAATTATTCATTCTTACTTATTTAATTTGTTTTTTATTTAAATTGAATTTTATAAATAAGTAAATTGATAAACATTTTTAACTAAATTTTTGTTTGTGGAAGAATAAAAACATCTTAAAATTCAAAAGTGAAATTAAGGATTATTATCTTTATTGATGGAATTTTGTTAAAGTTTACTTTTATATAAAATAGATTTTAAATTACCTTATTTATTTCAGTAAAATTAAAGAAAAATATTACTCTAAATATACAATTTAAAAAAATTCTTTATCTGAAATCATTTTTACTTTTTTATGATTATAGAAAAATTTTTAATGTTTTCAAAACCAATTATTCATATATAACTGAACTCTTTAGTTTTTTGGCCACAATTAATTTTTAATCTGATTTTTTAATCAATCAAAAAAATTTCTTAAATTTTGTTCAGTAAATTATTTTTTTTGAGTGGTGAAAAAAGTTAAATTTATATTAACTTTTTCCTTTACTTAAAAAGTAAAAAATATACCTTAATATCATTGATATTATTTTTGAGAAAAGAGCTAAAGAGTTAATCTTACTTTTTTAATTATTATTACTATCATATTGTTATAAATTTAAATATTCATTCATTCATTCATTTTTTTTAAATGTGTGTTGAAAAATAAATTGTGTGATTAAAAAAACTAAATTGTTTTTTCAAAAAATACATATTTATGTGAGAATGCGTCAGGTAATAATTCAATTAATAAATATATATTCATTTATAAATACTAATAATTTTAAAATATCAAACAACCTTAAATAAGCATAAAACTAATTTAGCAAGAATATTTGTGCAGAAATTTGAAAAAAAAAGCAATTAAAAATACTATATTAATATTTTGCTTTATCAACTTTACAGTATTCTATAAAATTATTCTGCTATTTTGCTTTACGATTACATTATTTAATAAAATTTATAAGTTAATCTATAATTTGTATTACATTGAAAAAATAGCCTAGTTACTTTATGAAACTTTATCATAGATTGTTCAATAAACTTTTTTATATAATACTATAATTAAACTTTCTATTTTAATGGAATAAGTAAGAGAAAGTAGAGAGAAGTATTGCTCTATTTAAAAGTATTCAATAACTAATAGAGCTTTAATAAATTGTTTTTATAATCATAGTTTTAGAAGTATCTTATGTTTAATTTTTATTATTACAGTAAGCAAATGTGTTAAATACAAAAAAAATAATTAAAAAATATTAAGTGATAAACACAAATAAATCCATACAATATATATGTAATTTCTTTCATTCTATTTAATTCACTTTAAAACCTCATTAGATTATACAAAAGTTTTTTAACGTGCAATTTCTTTTCCCAAAAATTTGAGATAAAATTAATTTGAGAAAAATAGGGTGGTGAACTATCTTAATTAATGAAGATTAACAGTAATACATTCTATTTTTTATTTTTCACTACAAAAAATTTCAACTTAAATATAATATTTATTGTTCATTTTAAAGTTTTAAATATTCTTGATTATTTTAATGTTTTTATGAGATAAAAATATTTTAAATAAAGTAAGCATCCTTTTATAAAAGAGCTCTATTTTTCAAAAAAAAATTAATATTTTATGATTTCGATATTTATTCTTGAAATTTTTTTACATATTTTGCAGCTATAGCGTATTAGAGCATGAATTTAGTTTAAATTAAAAAAAGAATTGTTTCTTGTATTTTCTGACAAATGATACATGATTAAGCTTATATTATTTAAATTTGATATTAGTAAGGTCGAAAGCAGCTTTGAGCTGGTAATCAGTTGTCTAAAAAAATTAAAACTAAATATTTTGATGTGAAGGACAAAATATTTAATGGTTAATTAGCTAAAATATAATATTGTATTAATGTGTTATAAATTTTATTAGATTTTAAAGACATTTTTGAATTTGAAAATCTAACTTTCTTAAAATCAATATCCCTTCAGAAAAGTAACGCTGATCCATATATGATTTAACCTACCCTCTAATTCCAAATCTAATTTTTATAATAATTTTTTGTATGAGTTATAAATTTTACAAGTAAGTGATTGATTTGTATTTTTTTTAATTAAAGCTAACTTCTCCCACCCGTAGAATTAATTCTTTATAAATCAAGTTAAGTTTTTATTAAATTTAATTTATTTTTTAAAAATCATAGAAAGACTGTTAGTTAGATATTGAAATTTTAATTAAGAAACTTTAATGAACAAAATATTGATTAGAGTTGAAATATATTTTAAAATTACTGTAACAAAATCATATCTAAAATAAAAAGATTGTAACAAGTATAAGAATAGAATAATATTATCGTCAAATTAAATATAATATAATGATTATGATTAGTGTGTATAGTTTAGAAGTAGGAATTACAACATTTTTTATTTATATTTAATTATAAAAGTGTATAAATAAGAATAGAAAAATATTTTTGTAAAAGTAAATTTAAAAAAATCATAATGATTAGTTTGAATAATTTAGAAGTAGGATCACAAATATATATATATATATTTATATAAGTGTATAAAGTTACATCAACAGAATTTTTCTTCTAATTGATAATGACATAATTTATTATATTTTATTTATTTATTTATCATATTTATTGGATTTCTCCAATCATTTGAATATAATTATTCTTTTGTTAAATTTATATAATTTTTTTGTTTAAAAAGAGTTCTATTGAAGTTATCTGGTTTTTCTCGTTTATTTTGCTATATTGTTTCATAATAATAGAGGGAGAGAGAAAGAATTAGAGAAAGATCACACATATTTGTTTTCAAAGGTTTTGCATTTTTCTTCTTTTTTGGTAGAATTTTAACTTTTGTGATTAGCTTGGATTATCAATAGATTATAACAAAAATCTCACAACTTCTAAGTGAACTTCTTTATTCTAAACCTTACTATTCTCCAGCCAAATGGATTCGATATTTTAAAGAAAGTACCTGAGAAGCATCTTGAAGGAATCTTTCTCAATCATATGCATAGCTTTCATGTTCCATCTTTTTCCGTAAACTTTCAAGTTTTTCTTTAATAATTTGACTAATTAAGAATAGTTTTTTTTATTTGCCAGTTTACAGAATTCGTTCTATTTATCACAGTCTTTTTCATTCTCGATATATCTCTAGAAAGATTTTAAGATATTTTTCATAATATTTGAATTTTTAATAGCAAAGACATTTTCTTCAAGGTCAAATTGATTTGAGTTGTTAGAGCTACTTTATTTGTTATCTTATGTGCTGATCATTTCAGAATCTTCTTAATATTCGACTATCTCTATATCAGGCATTGAGCTAGTGTCAATGTTATCAAATAAATCTTCAGAATTGTTTTTGCTACTAGAAAAGTGTTGTTATTCTTCAAGATGCTACTTTTGATTATCATTAGCACAAGTCATTTTCTCGTCTTTTTATTATGAAATCCATACATCTTAGTTAGCAACTTTTTCAGCAATTTCAATCAAAAGGGCGATAGAGAAACTCTAGTTAAAAGCGCTCTTTAAGTTTTCACTCTTTTTTTCTGAGATTTAGAGAGAGGAGCGTTAATTGGTATTCATTTAGATATTTTTTGTAGAAATAGAGTTAATTGGTTTTTATAATTATTATTATTATTTTTTATTTAAATTTTATTATAAAACTTTATTAGGTTCAATCACATCTATTTAAATTTATAAAAATGATAGTGAGTTTTCACGAATTTTTTATTTATTTCAAATTATGGAATAGCAATTAAATTCAAAAATTAAAAACTGCAGGCTGATATATTTTTCAATAAAAACTTTTTGATTTATTTATAGTGATAATACAATTAATTAAGCCATAAAATCTTTCATCTATCCTCAATATTTAGAATTCTAATTATTATTTTTCATTTAAAATTCATGGAATCTAGCAAAATATTTAGATAACTTACACCAAGTCTGCTAATAATTTCTAAGCATGTTTACTGATACTAATTCCAAAAGAATAGAAGCACTGATAGATATTAAATTTAATAAATGATGGTTTGAAATTAAGTTACATAGAATTTTTAATCTAAAATAATAAACCAGTAAATTTTATTTTCAAGCTTTTCAATCAAGATTTTGCAAAAAGAACTTTTTTATTAAATGTAATACATACAAGACTTTTCAGAACTAGATTAAAGTATAAATAAATAGAACTCTTTTTTCTAAATTATAATAAGTTACAATTGCAAGCATACGTATGATATATAATTAATCATCATTTTTAAAATTATTTCAAAACATCCTTAAAGAGTTTGAGACATTTTATTCAACCAAAAATATTTTTTTTATTTTTCTTAGAATTGTGGTTGAATATTTTTTTTATAATAATTTTTCAAACATTTTAACAAAAATTATGTTTTCTAATTACTGAATAAAAATAGAAACATTACTTCTTTCAAAAACTCTACTTATGATTTCTAACATAGTTTAATTATTTATAAATTATAATATATTCACTTATGAAATAGTAATAGCTACACTTTTTAACTGAAAAATCATATTTTTTTTAATATTTTGTGCATGCACTTGAAAAATATTTATTTACTCTCATACATATTTGATTTTTTAAATAATTAATGGATTTTATTTATCATGTTATTTATTTATATCTTTTATGGTAATAGCTTTATTATTGAATTTATTTAAATTATTGCGACAAAATTTATGATACTTACCCAATCTAGCTAAAAACTGAATCTTACCTAAGATTAAATTTATAGCCGCTATTCCTGGCTATTCCTTTTTCTAAATTAATTAAAGACAGGAGTATTAGGAAATTCTGCATTTTCAAATAAAAAACTTTTATTTCAATATAAATATCACAAAAATTTTCATTTCATTGATTTTTCTAAAATATTTTTTTATTGGAATATATTTCATTAATAAAAACTGTTTATTTGCTAAAAAAATTACTTTACAAGAAAGAAATTTTTTTATATCATACTTTTTAGTTATTAACATTATTTCTAAAATAAACTAGCTTTAAATATAGAAATATATTATCAATAATTTTATTTTAATTAACATAAAGCACGTTACTAGAATGAAAAAAATACCGCTTTACTTTATTTTCCTGCTTAAAATATTAAACATACTTATTGATAAATAAATCAATTCATCAAATAGTCCTTATGCTTTCAATTAAAGCTTAACTCTAATATAAAATAAATACTTACTTAGTAAGGAAAGAAAGAAATATCTATCATATTTAGTAAGTTACTACAAAAAAATGTCCATTTAATGAAAAATAAAAATTTATATTAATCTAATTTATTTAAATTTTAATACAGTATTATTTTCATAATACTAACTAATTAGTCTAAAATTTATACCAGTAACTTATTTTTAAATAATAAATTCCCTTTTTTCTCATTTAATATTATAAAAATAGCTTATCATAAATGAATAGCAATTAATTATTTTAAAATATTTATCAATCTCTAGCTATTGATAGAATATGTAACTATCACAAAATTTGTTGATAAAATTCTAAAAGATTTATGTAGCAGCTTTATTTATAATTTTGTATCGTTAATAAGTTTTCATTATTATTATTTTAGTTAAAAATTATTAAGAATAAATCTCATGTAAACATTAATTTTTCTATAATAAAACTCTATTACACTTAACAAAAAAATTACGTCATATATTACTAACCAATTTATTGATACTGGAAGAATTAGCGTAATTCAAATATACTTAGTTTTTGAACTATCAATTTTAGGAAAACTACAATAATATTATTATGAAACCTAAGAGAAAACAATATAGTTTGATTTAAAAATATCTTAAATTTTTTACAAATTAAGTATTTCAGAAATCTTTTTTTGTTTGTAATTATTGTTAATAAAGCTTTGCGCCTAATTAAATATTTATAGCTTCTATTCTTAAAAAATGCTAATAATTCATTATTTAGAATACTTATATTCTTAGATTTACTAAATACCATTAGTAAATAATTATATTTGTTTTTTCCTATTTTACTAACTTTTCAAATCAAATTTAAAAAATGTATTAAAAAGTAATAAATAATTTTTAAAATAGAGTGAAACATAATAATTTAGATAACAATTCATAAAATTAATATATATTTACCATTACATTTATAAATTACTCATATTTTTTTATATTTCAAACAAAACTTAGAATTCAAAGTGAGTAAATAACTTCTATCATGTTCAATTTTTAAGGAAAATAAATGAAAGACCTTTGGATTTATAATAAATTTAGTTATTATATAAAATTTACAATAAAACTTTTAATACCATCATATAGAACTAATTCTATTAATAAAAATATTATAACAAATACAAACTACTCTATTAGCTGCCTGTTTAATTAATTTTATTGACGTTAATTTAATGAGGTTATAAGTTAGGTAATAACATATTGTTATTAAAGAATATTGTTTATTCAAATATAAAATTAGAAATTAATATAAATCCTCTTTTTTTCAGAATATGTTTTCATTTTTATCATTCATTAAAAATGCTCAAAATTTTTCTATTCTTTAGAATTATAAAAAAAAGTATTGAGAATATTGATATTATAGAGTAGGTTTTGGTTTTTTTATACTAAGCTTTTTTTCAAGTATATGAACAATTCTTTGTTATTTACAATTTATAAAATTAATAACAAACTGACATAAAGAAATTCTACATTAAAAGCGTTATTTGTATTGAATGATTTATCAGAAAACTTTTTCTTAATTATTTACCAATATAATATAAATAATATTTTTGTAAAATGAAATGGTCTCATTAAATTGCATCAAAAGCAGTACCTTAAAAAATATTAACTTTTAAATATAATTTTTAAATAAATTTTATATAATCAATAAAGTTCTTTGTGAAGGTTGTGTTTATTTTAAGAATTAGCTCTTTTTAAAATAAATAATTTTATGTAAGAAAACTGAATATATCGACTTCACCTTTTTTAAAAATAAGCCTTAGCTACTTGATTTTTGAAAATTCTTTTTTAAAGGAAAATATGTGGTTTTTATTTTAAAGAATATGCGTGCACATGAATTTTATATATTTCTTACTGTCTTTGTTTTTAAATTTTTTTGTTTGAGTTGTGGTTATGAATTTGTTAATTTTAAAATATACACTTAATTTATAATTTAGGTTCTACTAACTTATTAAGCATCTATAAAACAAATAAAATTAGGTTATATAGAAAATAGATTTTTACAAAAGACAGTCTCTATGTAAATTAGCTTTTCATAATTAGTCTTATTCAACCTAGTATTATTATATTGGATGGCATTAATGTTATTTGTTACTTAGATTAACTTTAATTGCTTAACTGATTTATTTACTAGATCTAAGTTTTTCATGTAGGATTTGTTAAAAAGCTGATCTTTTTTTAAATAATTATTTAATGTGATTCTAATATAGAAAGTAAAGTTATTTCCTTAAAGATATTTCACATCAGGGTTTGACATATATTTATTTCTTATTAAGGCAAATAAACAGAAATCTTTTAAATTTGGTATATTTTCATCTATAGCATTGGAAAAAATTTGTAATAGAAGTTATGAATCAAATTAATTTAGTTTCTACTTTAAGTAAATATAAACACAAAAAAGAATAGATGTAATGTAAAATAAAAGCAGATGATTTAAAGGCTGTAAATAAATAATTAAAAAATACAAATAAAATTAATTCATCTCTTAATTATGACAGTATGTTACATTAAATTAAAAATACGAATATTGTTAGAGCTATCAATTGTTTACCGATTTTACATATTTAATTTTATCTTTTCTTTATTTTTTATTATAGCGATTAATTTTTAAGCAAAAAATACTAAATATTATTTTACTTTTTAAAAAAGGGTTACTTACTTATCTTTTTTTGAATATTATCTCATTTTTGTTTTATTAAAGTCTTTAATATCATATGAATTTGTATATTAATTATTTTAAATACCTCGCTGCCCATATAATTATTTTATACTTATTATCTTATTATAATTTTTATGTTAGATAATTAATCTAGTTAAACAAATAATATATATATATACATTTTTTAATAATAGTTTTTTAATTATTTTCCTTTTTTTATCACAAAAAAGCTCTCAATCAAGAGAATTTTGGATTTAAAACATCTTAATGCCTTTTTAAATCTAATACTTTGCCTACTGTAAGACATATTTAATTTATATTTTTAATGTAATATTTAAAAAGACAGCTAGTATAAGATTTTTCAATCATGAGGGCAGCCTTCATATTCAATCTCTTACAGTTAGCTTTTAGAACTCAATTTATTATCTTTTTTAGCTAAAGTATTCATAAGTTATAACTTTCGAAATTTTAACTGTATTTAAAGATTTTTTTATCACCATTATGCTTCAGCACAGATTTGAGAGTTATTTTTCGTTATATTAAATATTTTTAACTTAGAAATTAAAATTTAGTTTCATTATTTAAATTTTTTTTTTGCATCTAAATGGTATCAAAATATTGTTTATATTCTTCTGTTTTAAATAGATTTCTGAGATTGTAATTCTTCCACCAAATATAATTATTGTTATAAATGTTTTTTTATGCTTAATTAGATGTCTTTACATTATTTCGATTGTTATTGGTTAGTAATATTACTTTAATGCCTTTTAAATCCCTATTTATATTTATATTATTTACAAAATTTATTTAATAGCCTAAAGTACAAGAGAAGATTAGAAATTGTAATAAATAAATTGTTTTTTTATTCGACCATTTTTATTGTTAAATATTATTTTTTTTTTTAAATTTTGACCATTTACTTATTTGTTTGATTTTTATTTTCTCATCTACTATACCATACTAAATATTATTAAAATTAATTCTGGTTTCAAAACAAAGAAAATCGTAAAGCTTAATTATTCATGAATAATTACCCTGAATTAATTATTTTAATACTAAAAGCAACAAGATTACCTAAAAAATCAAACAAATTTATAGTTAGGAATATTTTAACTTAATATTTTTAAAATAAAACTCAATCAGAAATATTAATTTTCCATTATTTTAAATAGTGTTATAGTAATATATAAGTATTCTCTTAATCATCTCTTTTTTAAAAAATAATATTTAAGTTAAAGAACTTTAATACTCTAAATATAAATTTTAAATAAAAAATTAGTTCATCTAAATGCATTGCTTTAAAATAAAAATTTCTAAATTACTTTGATATTTACATATGTGCTTGAAATTATAAAAAGACTTAATTTTTGTTTAGAAAATTCACTTACTATTTACATAAATATTTAAATAGAGCTTACTCAACATTCTGGTAAATACTAATTTTTTAAAATCCTTTTTCATAACTTAATAAAAGAGACACATTATTAAAGATAGAAACTTAAAAAACTGAGAATATTTTATTATATCTATTATTTCAAAAACTATTTTTTTATAGGAAAAAAATAATTTAAAGTTTTATTTTTATTATACATAATACTTACTGTGATAATATTAACAAAAATTAAAAGAAATTTTATAAAGACCATCAAAATTTATTTAATTTTAATTTTGATTTATTGAGAAATTTCCTTTTATTTGAAAAAAAAAGATAAGAAAATATTTATTTTTATCAACAATTTTTTTTAAATTTACGATTAAGATGAGTACAATATGTATTAATTTAATTTCTATATATGAAAATGATCAGTGTTAGGTTTTATTTTTTAAATAGAAAGTGTTACATTTTCTTAGAATTTAGAGCAGTCTATTTATATACTTTTATATTTAAATAGATGATAGAGCCGATTATTTAATATTCTTGCGTTAAGTAACATACATCATCTCTAATTAATACGATAATAAAAAATCAATAATTTTAAAAAAATCGTATAGACCTTTGTAAGGTAATTTATTAAATCTGTAAAGATATCAAAATTTACCTACATTTGATATTTACAATTAAAAAGAAGTAATTTGTAAGTCGAAATTTTAATTACTTAAACATTTCTATTTTTAGAAAATTTTTAATTTTACTATAAAAATGCTTATAAAATTTCAAAGAAAACAAATATAGTAACATAAAAGACATTGTGGAGGTTATGCGTATTTAAAAAAAAAATGGAATTTAAGTATCCCTTAAATCAATAATACTGAACAAGAAATGAAAAAGAATCAATATGAATTAAAGCAGAATTTTAGGTTATTTTTTTTTTATATAACCCATGAATTTATAATTTATGTTAAAGTAGAATTCAATACTATTCTATAATTTACTTACTGGACGATAGTTTCTTTTATACTGATCAAATAATTTAAAAAATAAATATAGATCGATTCAAGCAATCTTATCAAAAATGTATGTATATTAATTTTATATTTAAGAAAGAAATATAGTTAGTACTTTGATAAATGAAATCTCTATTCAGATTGAAAAAAATATTTTATTTTTTTATTAAAGAAAGCTAATTTGAAGCTTTCTACTATTTTCAGGGAAAAGAGAATTAGTATACTTGATATCAAATAAAAAATTAATATTCATACTCACTTCATCAATAAATTAAAAATTCACTTTTTGCATGAAAGGTATTACTTTTATAAATAGTAAACTTAATTTAATTGCTTTTGTTCTAAATATTAATTTAAGTTTAACCAGTAACTTGACCATCGCTAACTGTATAAGCCATTTTTAAAATTTTTTAGATAAATAATATCAAGGTCACATTTTTTTACTAAAAGTTACACTTAGTAAATCCAACAATCTTTCTTAATTATTAAATTGCAAAAATAAATTTATATCATCAAAATAATTTTATTTTGGTTTACATAATAAGAAATATAAAAATTATAATTTTCATTTCAATTATTTAAAAATTTTATTAATATGGAAAACAAGAAATTAATTAGATCGGGTAAGCATTTAAATTGAAATCTATTTTTAAATAAGAATATATATGATCCCAACCAGTGCATATCAAAAAAAAAATAAAGTACTAAAAATTAACAAAAGGTGAATAAATACATCAATATAAACATATAAATCCAAATAGAAATAGTTTATCTTAAATCGAAACTTATAAAAAGCAAATTTCTATTCTTCATTGTAAAATATAATAAAAAATCTTAACGTCTCCTCTTTGAAACTATTTATTAAAAATAAAAATAATTTAACTTCAATCAACTTATTTAACTTACATTTTGATTAATTCAATTAATTATTAATAAAATAAAGAAGTTAATTAATTTGACAGTAATAACAGCAAAATTTTTTTGGTTAAACATAAAAAAATACAATTCATTATTTTATTTTAAAAATATATTTTATTTTCTTTTAATTTCAATTGAGAACTTTTTTTGGTCTACCTCTTTTCTAAGCTGGTTCTAATGCAAAATCTTATATATTATAAGATTTGTGATATGTTCTGACATGATTGTATAATCCACTTAAATTTTTACAAGCTATGTCACATTTTTTGCAAGTATTTTTTTTTGGATAATTTAAATTATTTTATAATTAGATAGGCTTAATATAATGATTTTCAAGCTATCCTTAAATTTTATTTTAATTAGAAATTGAATTCGAATGAATTTAATTACTTTAATTGTTATGAGGCTATTGTTAATAGTTTAATAAAATACCATTTTCTAGTTATCTTTAGCTAAGTGTTTAGTTTTCAATTTATTGATTTTGTTACTAATTATTTACTTCAATCTATTAATATGAAGGAGACTAGTAGAGTTTCTGCTAATCTTCGCTTAATATTGTTTAGTTTATATGTAAAGACTATTATATTGGCATTATTCATGTTATTTATAATTACTTGAAAATATATCCTCATCATCCTAATCAAGGTATTCATTTTGTTAAAATTAGTTTTCAGTTTATTGATTTTGGTACTAATTATTTTATTCAATCGATTAATATGAAGGAGACTAGTTGAAATTCAAAATTCAATTAATTATTAATAAAATAAAGAAGTTAATTAATTTGACAGTAATAACACCAAAATTTTTTTGGTTAAACATAAAAAAATACAATTCATTATTTTATTTTCTTTTAATTTCAATTGAGAACTTTTTTTGGTCTACCTCTTTTTTAAGCTGGTTCTAATGCAAAATCTTATATATTTTTAGATTCGTGATATGTTCTGACATGATTGTATAATCCACTTAAATTTTTATAAGCTATGTCACATTTTTTGCAAGTATTTTTTTTAGGATAATTTAGATTAATTTATAATTAGATAGGCTTAATATGATGATTTTCAAGCTATCCTTAAATTTCATTTTAATTAGAAATTTAATTCGAATGAATTTAATTAATTTAATAGTTATGAGGCTATTGTTAATAGTTTAATAAAATACCATTTACTTGTTATCTTTCGCTAAGTGTTTTGTTTTCAGTTTATTGATTTTGTTACTAATTATTTACTTCAATCTATTAATATGTAGGAGATTAGTAGAGTTTCTGCTAATCTTCACATAATATTGTTTAGTTTATATGTAAAAAACTATTAAATTGGCATTATACATGTTATTTATAATTACTTGAAAATATATCCTCATCATCCTAATCAAGGTTTTCATTTTGTTAAAATTAGTTTTCAGTTTATTGATTTTGGTAATAATTATTTAATTCAATCAATTAATATTAAGGAGACTATTTGAAGTTCTACTACTCAATATTTATAAATAAGTCTTTAAAACCATCTTCGCATTATTTATTTTATTACTAATTATTTGAAAATAATTCCTAAAATTCCTTATTACTCCTATCAAAGTCTTCTTCATTTTATTAAAATAAGTAATTTTCATCTATGAAAAAGTTCTACTAATTATTTGCTTAATCAAAACTTTATTCTTATTCTTATTAATTAGAAATATTTCTATTGTCTTTTTAATTGAAGCTATGCGTTTGATTTTATATATCTTACACATAAATATCTTGATTAAAAGAATTATCTTCAATAATCTATAGAGCATTTTATATATTTTATATGTGATTTTCAGAATAGATTTTTTCAGTGCTATAATTTATGTTTTAAGTTATTTTTATATCTTCTACTTCTTGTTTAGTTTAATATTTAAAGATTTCATTAAAATTCATTTAAGATTGAATATCTTATAAATTTTATTAACCATAGAAATTTTCAGAATTTCTATTAAAAATTTTTTACTTATTTATTTTTTAGAAGGTCAAATATTCACAATTTTATTCATTATTATTATGATATTAGACTTATTTGTTATTGGTATCAAAATAAATTTTATTGCTATCAGGACCAATGTTATTGCTATCAGAAATTGTATACATTTTTTTAGATTTTACAAAAACTTTTGCAATTTCAATTGTACTAATTTATAAATTTAATATAAAAATCAGTTTGTTCCTATTTACGCTATGTATCCATCTTATAAATAAAACAATAAAATACTTTTGTATAAAATGAATTATAAAATAAAGTTAATATACGATAAATACTATGAGCCAATTTTGCTGATTTTTAAATTAATTAAAATTTGATGAATTAAAAAGATAGACAAAATCATCTTTTTAATAAAAAATAAAAGCATTTTAATTAATATTTTAATAAGATGAATAATAATCATAATAATTTATTCTATTATAAAAAAACTCTAATTTTACAAAAATTAACTAAAATAATTCAACCAAAATACTATTTAGAGTATTTTATTTATTAAAATTATTATTGGGGAAAGTAAAAAATTATTATTATTTATTAATTACATTAATAATAAATCATAATTTTCTTTATATTTACAGCTAATAATATCCTCTAAAAGTAAAAAGATTATCTTAAGTGAGATTAAAAAAAAATACTAGATTTTACTAAAAATGAAAAATAATTGTTTAATTAATTTTAAATACTTGAAATTTTTAATCAATTATTTTATATTAATTTATCTAATTTTATTCAAAAATTATCTAATTTTATAAATATCTTATCTTATTTTTAAAAATTAATAATAAAAAATCTATTAATATATTTTTAAAATTTCATTCTAAAATATCCTTTTAAGATTTTAAGGGTTAATTTAGCAACATATAAATCAAGTTTGCATTTTATATTGATTGATTCCTTTTAATCAAACTAAAATACTTAAAATTTTGTATTTCAATATGATGAATAATAACAATATTATGTTTTAATTTAATAAAACATTAAATTTATATAAAAATCAATTAATTCAACTAATTAATATTATTTAGGATACAGTTATTTAAAATTATATTAAAACAATATTTCATATTTCATTGAGGATAAGAAAAAATATTTTTTATATTTACTTTTCTTAGCTTATTTTAATAGTTAAGCAGGAAAAACATATACTTTAAACAAGTATTATTAAAAGATTAGAAAAGATATTTCGGAAAAAAGATTAAAAAATTAATTCTTAAATTTATAAGAGTAAACGATTTTTTTTGAATGGTAGAAAAAGTTAAATTTATATTAACTTATACCTTTACAAATAAAGTAAAAAATATACCTTCATATATGTGATATAATTTTTGAGAAAAGAGCTAAAAAGTTAACTCTTACTTTTATTAATTATTATTACTATCAAATTGCTATCAATATAAATATTCATTCATTTTATTTTATTTTTTTTAAATGTGAGTTGAATAAGAAATTATGTGATTAAAATATTTAATTTTTACTCATTTATATTCTTACGATATAGTTATTTAAGATTTATTCAAAAAATTACATATCTATGTGAAAGCGCTTAAGGCAATAATTGAATTAATAAATGTATGTTTATAAATACTCATAATTTTCTAATATTAAGCAACCTTAAATAACTTAAATAAGTAGCTAACTAAGTTTAACAAGAATATTTGAAAACAAATTTTTAAAGTATAACAATTAAAAATATTATCTAGATATGTTGTTATGTATCCTAAAAAATTATTCTGCTATTTTGCTTTATGATTACATTCTTTAATAAAATCAATAAGTTAATCAAAAACTTGTATTACACTAAAAAATAGCCTAGATACTTTATGATGCTTAATAAGCTCAATAAACTTTTTTAATATAATTCTATAATTTAACTTTTTATATTAATCGAATAAGAAAGTAGATAGAAGTGTTACTCTATTAAGTAAACCATTAGAGTTTTAATAAATTATATATAATCATAGTTTTAGAAGTATTTTTATTTTAATTTTTTTATTTTAACTGTAAGCAAATATAAAAAAATAATTAAAAAATATTAAGTAATATATACAAATAAATCCTGTAATTAATATGAAATTTCTTTCATTCTATTTAATATACTTTTTATCCTCATTATTTAAGACAAATCTGTATTAATGTAAAATTTTTTCCAAAAATTTGATTATTTCTAATTAATTTGAGAAAATTAGGGTAGTGGATTACCTTAATTAATGAGGATTAATAGTAATACATTCTATTTTTTATCTTTCATTAATTTATTATTATCTGAGCTTTAAAAATTTTCAACTTAAACAAAATATTTACTGTTAATTTTACATGAACTACTTTAAAAATTAGTTATAAATTTTTAAAATAATTGTTTATTTTTATGTTTTACAAAAGATAAAAATATTTTAAATAAAGTAAGCATCCTTTTTACTTTTTAAAAGAGCTATATTTTTCAAAAAATAATTAATATTTTATCATTTCTAGATTTACTCTTGATATTTTTTTCACCTATTTTGCAGCTCTAGCGTATTGGGTCATGAATTTAGTTCAAATTAAAAAAAAATGTTTCTTGTAATTTCTTGGCAAATAATACATAATATGATTATATTATTTAAATTTGATATTTTTGAGTTGGTAATCAGTTTTAAAATTAAAATTAAAATAAATATTTTGATGTTAAGGACAAAATATTTAAAGGTTAATTAGCTAAACTATAATAATTTATTAATGTGTTATAAATTTGATTAGATTTTATAGCTATTTTTAGATTTGAAAATCTAACTTTCTTAAAATCAAATTCCCTTTTAGAAAAGTAATGCTAATCCATCCATATATGATTTAACCTACCCTCAAATTCCAAAACTAATTTTTAATTATTTATTCTATGAGTTTTTAATTTCACAAGTAAGTGTTGATTTGTATTTTTTATAAATCAAAACAAACTTCTCCTACCCTACCCGTAGAGTTTATTTTTTTGAAATCAAATTATGTTTTTATTACATTTAATTAATTTTTTAAAAATCATACAAAGACATTTAGATAATGAATATTAATTATTTAATTAAGAATTTTTAATGAAAAAAATATTGAATAGAGTTAAAATATATTTTAAAATTAATGTAACAAAATTTTATCTAAAATAAATAATATCGTAACAAGTTTAAGAATAGAATAGAATTTTATCAAAGTGAATTTAATATAAATATATGATTAGTTTGTATAATTTAGAAGTAGGAATGACAACTTTTTAGATTTATATTTATTCATAAAAGCGAAAAAATAAGAATCGAATAATATTCTTATCAATGTAAATTCAATATAATGATAATTATTAGTGTGAATAATTTAGAAGTAAGAATGGCAACAATATATATATATTTATTTATAGAAGTGTATAAAGTTACATCAATAGAATTTTTTTCTTCTAATTGATGAATGACATAATTGATTAAATATTATTTATTTATTCGATTTATTGGATTTCTCCATTCATTTGAATTTAGTTATTCTTTTGTTAAATTTATATTATTTTTTTGTACAAAAAGAGTTCTATTAAAGTTATCTGGTTTTTCTCATTTATTTTGTTATGTTGTTTCTTACCAAAGAGAAAGAAATAGAGAAAGATCATTCATGTTTGTTTTCAAAGGGCTTGCATTTTTCTTCTTTTTTGGTAGAATTTTAACTTTTGTGATTAGCTTGGATTATCAATGGCTTATACCAAAATTCTCACAACTCGTAAGTGAACTTCTTTATTCTAAACCTTACTGTTCTCGAGCCAAATGAATTCGATATTTTAAAGAAAGTACCTGAGAAGCATCTTGAAGGAATCTTTCTCAATCATATTCATAGCTTTCATGTTCCATCTTTTTCCATAAACTTTCAAGTTTTTCTTCAATAATTTGACTAATTAAGAATAGTTTTTTTTATTTGCCAGTTTACAGAATTAGTTCTATTTATCATAGTCTTTTTCATTCTCAATATATCTCTAGAAGGATTTTAAAATATTTTTCATAATATTTGAGTTTTTAATAGCAAAGACATTTTCTTCAAGGTCAAATTCATTTGAGTTGTCAGTACTACTTTACTTGTTATCTTATGTGCTAATTATTTCAGAATCTTCTTAATATTCAATGATCTCTATATCAGGCATTGAGCTGGTGTCAATGTTATCAAATAAATCTTCAGAATTGTTTTTGTTACTAGAAAAGTGTTATTATTCTTCAAGATGTTACTTTTGATTGTCATTAACACAAGTCATTTTCTCAACTTTTTATTATGAAATCCATACATCTTAGTTAGCAACTTTTTCAGCAATTTCAATCAAAAGGGCGATGGAGAAACTCTAGTTAAAAGCGCTCTTGAGGTTTTCACTCTTTTTTTCAGAGATTTAGAGAGGGGAGTGTTAATTGGTATTCATTGAGAGATATTTTGTAGAAATAGTGTTAATTGGTTTTTATAATTATAATTATTATTTTTATTTAAATTTTATTATGAAACTTTATAAGGTTCAACCACAACTGTTTAAATTTATAAAAATGATGGTGAGATTTCATGATCAAATTATGGAATAGCAATTAATTTAAAAAATTAAAAACTGCAGGCTGATATATTTTTCAATAAAAACTTAATTATTTATAGTGGTAATACAATTAATTAAGCTAAAAAACTTTTGTCTATTCTCAGATATTTAGTATTCTAATTATTATTTTTTCATTTAAAATTTATGGAATATAGTAAAATATTTAGATAGCTTACATCATAATCTGTTCTAATCATGTTTACTGAAATTAATTCGAAAAGAATAGAAGCAGTGATAGATATTAAATTTAATTAATGATGGTTTTAAATTAAGTTTCATAGGATTTTCAATCAATAAAATAATAAACCAGTAAATTTTATTTTCAAGCTTTTCCATCAAAATTTTAGCAAAAATAACTTTTATTTTGATTGTAGTACATACACAACTTTTCAAAACTAGATTAAAGTATAAATAAATAGAACTCCTTATTCTAAATTATAAAAAGTTATAATTGAAAGCGTGCATATGATATATAATTAATTATCATTTTTAAAGTTATTTCAAAACATCCTTAAAGACTTTGAGGCACTTTATTCAACCTAAAATATTTATTTAATTTTTCTAAGACTGACTTGTGGTTGAATATTCTTTTTCGAATAATTTTTCAAACATTTTTAACAAAAATTATGCTTTCTAATTACTGAATAAAAATAGAAACATTAATTTTTTCAAGATCTTTACTTATGATTTCTAAAATAGCTTAATTTCTTAAAAATTATAATACATATTCAGTTATGAATTGTAATAATAGCTTCTTTTTTTAACTGAAAAAATCATACTTTTTTTAATATTTTGTGCATCCACTTGAAAATATTTATTTACTCTCGCACATATCTGATTTTTTAAGTAATTTATGGATTTTATTTATCATGTTATTTACTTATATCATTTATGGTAATAGCTTTGGTATTGAGTTTATTTAATTTATTGCGACAAATTTTATGATACTTACCCAGTCCAGCTTAAAACTGAATCTTACCTAAGATTAAATTTATAGCCGCGATTCCTGGCTTTTCCCCTTTTCTAAATTAATTAAAGACAGGAGTAAGATTATTAGGAAATTCTGCATTTTCAAATAAAAACTTTTTATTTCAATATAAATATCACAAAAATTTGAATATCATTGATTTTTCTAAAATATTTTTTTATGGTCATATACTTCATTAATAAAAACCACTCCTTTAATTATAAAAATTACTTTACACTAAAGGAATTTTTTTATATCATACTTTTTAGTTTTTAACATTTTTTATAAAATAAACTAGTTTTAAATATAAAAATATATTATCAATTATTTTATTTTAATTAATATAAAGCAGGTTACTAGATAAAAAAAAATACCTATTTACTTTATTATGATGCTTAAAATATTAAGCTTACTTATTGGTAAATAAATTAATTCATCAAATAATCCTTATGCTTTCAATTAAAGCTTAACTCTAATATAAAATAAATATTTACTTAGTTAAGAAAGAAAGAAATTTCTGTCATGTTTAGTAAGTTACTACAAAAAAATTTCCATTAAATGGAAAAAATAAAAAAATTGATAATAATCTAATTCATTTAAATTTTAATACAGTATTATTTTCTTAATAATAACTAATTAGTCTAAAATTTATACCAGTAACTTATTTTTAAATAATAAATTCCCTTTCTCCGCTCATTTAATATATAAGAATAGCTTATCATAAAAGAATAGCAATGAATTGACTCAAGATATTTATCAGTCTCTAACTATTGATAGTTTATGTGACTATCTTCTAATTGGTTGATAAAATTTTTAAAGATTTATGTAGCCACTTTATATAATATATAATAATTTTGTATTGTAAAGAAATTTTAATTATTAATATTTTAGTTAAAAATTATTAAGAATAAATCTCATGTAAAAATTAATTTTTCTATATTAAAACTCTCATACAATTAACAAATAATTTACGTCATATACTTACTAACCAATTTATAGATACTAGAAGAATTAGAGTAATTCAAACTTTCATTAATTCAACTATACTTAGTTTGTGAACTATAAATTTGAGGAAAACTACAATAATATAAAGAGAAAACAATATATTTTGATTTAAAAATATTTTAAATCTTTTATTAATTAAGTATTTCAGAAATTTTTTTTTGTTTGTATTTATTGATAATAAAGCTTTGTGCTTTATTAAATGTTTATAATTCCTCTTCTTAAAAAAATCTTTTGAAAGCTACCATAAATAATTTATTATTTATATTTAGTACACTTATATTCTTAGAATTGCTAAATACTATCAGTAAATTATTATCTTTGTTGAAACCTATTTTACTAACTATCCAAAACAAATTTAAAAAATTTATTTAATAAATCGTTTTTAAAATAAAGTAAAACATAATAATTTAGATAGTAATTCATAAAATTAACATATATATAACATTAGATTAATAAATTACTGATATTTTTTTTTATTTAAAACAAATCTTAGAATTCTAAGTGAGTAAATAACTTCTATCATATTTAATTTTTAAGGAAAATAAACGAATGACCTATGGATTTATAATCAATTTAGTTATTATAAAAATTTTAAAATAAAATTTGTAATACCATTAAATAGAACTAATTCTTTCTATAAAATAATATAAAAATTTTATAACTAATATAAACTCCTCTATTTGCTGCCAGTTTAATTAATTTTATTGTCATTAATTTAATAATGTTATAAGTTAGTTTTAAAATAAATACAAGATTATTATTAATTAAAAAACACGGTTTATTCAGATATAAAATTATTTAATAATCTAAATCCTCATATATTCACAAAATATTTTCATTTTTATCATAAAAAAAGGCATTAGTTTTGTCAAAATTTTTCTATTCTTTAGAATTATAACAAAATTATTGAAAAAATATAATAATAGAGTAGGTTTTGATTTTTTATAGTAAATATAAGAACAATTATTTGTTATTTACAATTTATAAAATTAATAAAAAACTGACACAAAGAAATGCTACATTAAAAGCGTTATTTGAAGAGAAAGATTTATCAGAAAACTTTTTCTTAATTATTTACCTAAATAATATAAATAATATTTTTGAAAAATGAAATGATCAAAAAATATTGACTTTTAAATATAATTCATAAATAAATTTTATATAATCAATAACGTTCTTTGTGAACGTTGTGTTTATTATAAGCATTTGTTCTTTTCGAAATAAATAATATTATGTAAGAAAAAATTGAATATATCAAATTCACCTTTTTTAAATATAAACCTTAGCTACTTGATTTTGAAAATTCTTTTTTTAAAGGAAAATATGTGGTTTTTATTTTAAAGAATATGTGTGCACATGAATTTCATATTTTTATTACTGTCTTTGTTTTTAAATTTTTTTTGTTTTGAGTTGTGGTTATGAATTTAATAATTTTAAAATATACACTTAATTTATAATAGGTTCTACTAAATTATTAAGCATCTATAACACAAATAAAATTATGTTATAAAGAAAATAGACTTTTATAAAAGACACTCTCTCTGTAAATTAGCTTTTCATAATTAATCCTATTCAACCTAGTATTAATTATTTTGAATGGCATTAATGTTATTTGTTACGTAGATTGACATTAATTGCTTACTAATTTATTTACTAGATCTAAGTTTTGCATGTAGGATTAGTTAAAAAGCTGGTCTTTTTTTAAATCATTATTCAATGTGATCCTAATATAGAAAGTAAAGTTATTTCCTTAAAGATATTTCACATCAGAGTTTGCATGCATTTTTTTCTTATATAGACAAAAATATGGAAATCTTTTATATTTGGTTTATTTTCATCTATAGCGTTAGAAAAAATGTGCAATAGAAGTTATGAATAAAATTAATTTAGTTTCTACTTTAGATAAATATAAGCACAAAAATAATAGATATAATGTAAAATAAAAACAGATGACTAAAGGCAAAAAGTAAATAACTAATTAATTAAAAAATACAAATAAAATTAATTGATCCCTTTATTATGACAGTATGTTACATTGAATTAAAAATACGAATATTAATACAGCTATCTATTGTTTACTTGTTTACCGATTTTACAACATTTTATTTTTTTCATTATTTTTTATTATAGCGATTAATTTTTAAAAATGATATTAAATATTATTATACCCATAAAAAAAGGGTTACTTACTTATATTTTTTTGAATATTATTTCATTTTTGTTTTTTAAAGTGATTAATACCATAAGAATTTTTATATTAATTATTTTAAATACCTCGTTGCCCATACATAGAGTATTTTATACCTATTATCATAATATAATTTTAATGGTAAATAATTAATCTAGTTAAACAAATAATACATTTAAACATTTTTGATTATAGTTTTTTAATTATTTTCCTTTTATCATCACAAAGAAGCTCTCAAGGGAATTTATGATTTACAACATTTTAATGTCTTTTTTAATCTAGAACTTTGCTTTCTTCAAGACAGATTTACTTTATATTTTCAATGTGATATTTAAAAAGACAATATAGCAGAAGATTTTTTTATCATAAGTGTAGTCTTCATATATAATCTCTTACAGTTAGAACTCAGTTTATCATCTTTTAACTAATAGTATCCATAAGTTATAACTTTCAAAATGTTATCTGTCTTTAAAGTTTTTTTGATCGCCATTAAATTTATGCATAGATTTGGGAGTTTTTTTCGTTATATTAAATCTTTTTATAGCCTAATTACTTAGCAATTAAAATTTAGTTTCATTATTTAAATTATTTTGTTTGCATCTAAATGGCATCAAAATATTGTTAATATTCTTCTATTTTTAATAGATTTCTGAGATTTTCATTCTTCCGCCTAATACTATTATAGTTATAAATATTTTTTTGTGCTTAATTAGCTATCGTCACGTTACTTCGATTGCTGTTGGTTAATAATATTACTTTAATGCCTTTTAAAATCCCTATTTATATTCTTTACAAAATTTATTTAATAGCCTAAAGTACAAGAGAAATTTAGATATTGTAATTATTAAATTGTTTTTTTATTCGACCATTTTTATAATTAAAAATTATTTTTGTGCAAATTTTTGATCATTTATTTGTTTGTTTGATAGTTATTTTCTCATCTACTATATCATACTAAATATTATTAAAATTAATTATTGTTTCAAATCAAAGAAAATTTTAAAGCTTAATAATTCATGAATAATTACCCTGAATTAATTATTTTAATACTAAATAACATTTATATTACCTAAAAAATCAAATAAATTTATAGTTAGGAATATTTTAACTTAATATTTTTATAATATAGCTCAATCGCAAATATTCATTTTTCATTATTTTAAATAGTTCGATAGTAATAAAGAAGTATTCTCTTAATCATCTCTTTTTTAAAAAGTAATACATAAGTTAAAGAAATTTAAGACTTCAGATATAATTTTTAAATAAAAAATTATTTCATATAAATGCATTGTGCTTGAAATTATAAAAAGAATTCATTTTTGTTTAGAAAATTCATTACTGTTTACACAAGTATTTGATTTTGGGCTTAATCAATATTCTGATAAATACTAATTTGTTATAATCCTTTTTCGTAACTTCTTAAAAGAGACGCATTATTAAAAATGGAAACTTAAAAAACAGAGATTTTTATTATATCTATTATTTCATATAATATTTTTTTAGAGGAAAAAAATATTTTTAAGTTTTATTTCATTATGCATAATAGTTACTGTGATAATATTAACTTAAATAAAAAAATTTTTTATAAATACAATATAAATTTGATTGTTTAATTTTAATTTATAGAAAGATTGATTTCCTTTTATTTGAAAAAAAATGACAAGAAAATATCCATTTTTTATCAAAAATTTTTTGTAAAAATTACAATGAAGATGAGTACAACATATATTAGTTAAATTTCTATATATGAAAATGATCAGTGTTAGGTTTTATTTTTAAAATAGAAAGTGTTACAATTTTCTTAGAATTTAAATCAGTATATTTATTTACTTTTAGATTAAATTAGATGGCAGAGCTAACAATTTAATATTTGCAAAAACATGCAATAAATAACATAATCTCTACTTAATAAGAAAATATAAGATCAATAATTAAAAAATAATCATTAAGAATTTTGTAAGGTGATTTATTAAATCTGTAAAGCTATCACAATTTAGCTATTTACAATTAAAAAGAAGTAATTAGTTAGTCGAAATCTTAATTACTTAAACAACTCTATTTTTAGAAAAATTTTAATTTTTACCATAAAAATTTCAAAGAAAACAAATATAGTAACATAAAATATTATTGTGGAATGCGTATTTAAAAAAAATGGAATATTAGTATCCATTGAATAAATAATACTTAACAAGAAATGAAATATAACCAATATGAATTGAAGTAGAATTTTAGGTTATTTTTTTTAAAAACTCATGAATTTATAATTTATGTTAAAGTTGAATTCATTCTATAATATTACTGGAAGATAGTTTCTTTTTATTGATCAAATAAATATCGATCAATTCAAGAAATCTTATCAAAAATTGTGTATATTAAAGAAAGAAAAAATGCACTTTGATAAATCAAATTTCTAACCAAATTGAAAACATTATTTTATTTTTTCATTAAAGAAAACTAATTTGAAGCTTTCTACTATTTTTAGGAAAAGATCATTACTATATTTGGTATCTATATAAAAAATTAATATTCATACTCACTTAATCTATAAATTTGAAAGTTAACTTTTTGCTTGAAAGGCATTTTTAGTTATAAATAGTAAAATATTTACTTTTGTTCTAAATATTAATTGAAGTTTAGTCAGTAAATCGATTGACCATCGCTAAATGTTTAAGCTATTTTAAAAGTTTTTTAGATAAATAATATCAAGTTCATATTTATTTACTAACAATTACACTTTGTAAATCCAACAATCTTTCTTAAATATTAAATTACAAAAGTAAATTTATATCATCAAAGTAATTTTTTTATTGGTTTACATAATAATTAAATATAAAAATTATAATTTTCATGTCAAATACTTAAAAACTCTGATTTGTAAAACAAGAAATTAATTAGATGGGGTAAAAATTTAATCATTTTTTTATTGGTTTACATAATAGGTAAATATCAAAATTATAATTTTGTCAATTACTTAAAAACTCTGATTGATATGGAAATATATAAATATATCAATATAAAAATATAAATCCAAATAGAAATAGCTTATTTAAAATCAAAACTTATAAAAATCAAACAAATTTCTATTTTTCATTGTAAAATTTAATAAAAGATCTTAAAGTTTCCTTTTTGAAACTATTTTATTAAAAATAAAAATAAGTCAACTTCAATAAAATTATTTAACTTATTTACATTTTTATTAATTCAATTAATTATTAATAAAATAAAGAAGTTAATTAATTTAATAGTAATAACATCAAAATTTTTCTGGTTAAAGATAAAAAAATGAAATTCATTATTTTATTTTCTAATAATTTTTATTGATAACTTTTTTGGGTCTACCTCTTTTTTAAGCTGGTTCTAATGCAAAATCTTAAACTTTTTAAGATCTGTGAACATCTTTGACATGGTTGTGTAATCCACTTAAATTTTTATAAGCTATGTCACATTTTTTGCAAGTATTTTTTTTTGGATAATTTAGATTAATTTATAATTATTGATTTTGATAGAATTATTGATAATCTACACTTAATATTGCTTAGATTTAATTAAAAAAACTATCATCTTGTTATTATTCATTTTATCTATAATCACTTGAAAATATATCATCATAATTCTAATCAGAAGATTCATTTTGTTAAAATTAGTTTTCAGTTTATTGATTTTGGTTAATCTAATCAACGTCTTCTTCATTTGAAAAGTTCTACTAATTATTTGCTTGATCAAAACTCGATTGTTATTCTTATTAATTAGAAATGTTACTATTGTCTTCTTAATTGAAGCTATGAAGAGAATTATCTTCAATATTTTATATATTTTTTATGTGATTTTCAGATTAGATTTTTTCAGTGCTATAACTTATGTTTGAAGTTTTTTTTGCATCTTCTACTTCTTATTGAGTTTAATATTTGTAAATTTCATTAAAATTCATTTAAGACTGAAAATTTTAAAAAGTTTATTAATCCTAGAAATATTATTATTTTTTTAGAATGTGAAATATTCACAATTTTAGTTATTTTTAATTTTATATAAAAAACTGCTTATTCCTATTTATACATTACTTATATCATATTAATAAAACAATAAAATAGTTTTTTTTATTAATGTGAATTATAAAATAAACTTAATATACAATAAATACTATCAGCCAATAGCGCTGATTTTTAAATTAATTTAAATTTGATGAATTAAGATAGATTAGATAAAATTATCTTATTAATCAAAAATAAAAGGGTTTTAATTTTTTTATTTTATTCTTTTTTTTAGAAACTCTAAATTTAAAAAATTAACTGAAATAATTCAACCATTAATTACTATTTAGAGTAATCTACTTATTAAAGTTATTAATTGGGGTAACTAAAAAATTATTATTTTTTTTTTATTACATAATAATAAATCAGGATTTTCTTTATATTTACAGCAAATAATATCCACTAATAATAAAATGATTATCTTATATGATATTAAAAAAATAAATATTAGATTTTGCTAAAAATGAAAAATAATTGTTAATTAATTTGAAATACTTGAAATAAGATATTTCGAAAAAAAGATTAAAAAATTAATTATTTGATTTTTTTTTAAAAATGAGCAATTAATTTATTAATTTTACATGAAATTTTTTTGAATTTTTTTCCTTTCAAAATTTTCAAAATAAAAATATACAGTTTAAAAACCTCAATTAATTTAAATTAATAATTTTTTTTACCAAAATATTTAAAATACACAAGAAAAGAAAGCTCTAATTACTTTTTTGTTAAAACTATTATATTTTTAATAATTCAAATAAAAATAATTAAAAATCATTTTAATTTTTTATTTTACTTTTAGCTACTCGAATTTATCATTAAATCTTATAAAAATGGAACTTATAAATTTTATTTTATAACTTATTAAAATTAAAATAGAAAGTCACATTAAATATCTTTTAAATATTTGAAATTTAATTTTTATTACAGAATTTATCAGTTTATGAGTTAGAAATAAGCTTAAATGATCTTAATAATCCAAATTACTTTAATTAATTTAATTCGAAATCTGGAAAATAAAATGATTATTTTTTACTTATTTGTTCTCTTTTTGTTAGCTTAAATACATATAATAAATAAATAAAAATTCAGATAACAATTAATAGCAAATACAATTATTAATAATATAAAAAATGATCTCATTGAAGAAATAGTAAAAAGTATCTCTATGTTGTTATTATGACTCTCAAATAGTGAAAGAAGTTGATGCTAAATATAATTTCTAAGTTAGAGGATCTATTGCTAGTCATGAGCTTTATCTTAGATATGAAAATACAACATCAAAGAATTAAACATTTATGCTCAATTTTGGCTTATCAGAAGACACTTACTTTGAGCATTTATCTGTTAATATTAATGAAAAAATCACCAATTTCAATGTCGAAGATAAAAAATATGAAAATTAAACAGTTTTTTTCAAAGGTAAAATAATTTTCTGCTTAATTTATTAAAACTATAATAGTTATTTACATTTGTTGAAAGAAGCTTTTTTAATACTCTTAGTAACATAGAAGATTAAACAAATATTTTAATTAAATATTCATATGTAATGTTTTGTTATAAAAATTAAATTATTAAAAATATCATATCAAATCAACAAAATAAATATCCACTTATTTTATTTGACCTTGTTATTAAAGTAAATATTTTTAATTTTAAAATCTTTAATATAATAAAGAAGGTTCACTCTTGCAATTACAAGGTAATATCTCAGTTTAGATTGGTAAAATTGATAAAGGCAAAGAATTTGTTGTCTGCTTTAAATATAATGAGCTACTTCTTGAAAAAGAATAACAATATTTAATGACTTTACCTTTTTGCTAAGCGTGAATATTATTTTTTAGTATTTTACATTTTTTAAATTATTTTCTTTTAAATATGATTTAGGAAGCTATTTCAAAAAGTTGAAATAAACGGTGATGTTTATTCACAAAATAGTTAAGATCAAATTATTTTTGCTGAATTTATGGATATTAATCTAAATAAACTAGTAAAAATTTAGCAAGTTAATAATAACCACTTTAAAGTAAAGGGTGAGCTATCTAAAATTAATGAAGGGTATTTTTCCCAAGAAAAAGCTTATCTGAAGGTTAAGTATACGAAAAATAATCTAAGTATGCTCTCATTTGATTAAAAAAATTCAGAAATTTCCCCTTACTGTGCACTAATCAACTTTATTCCCCCTTAAATTTCTACTTAGGAGAACTTATTGACAAAAACTACTGATTGTAAGCCCAAAATTAGTTTAGATATTTTTATAGCTTATTATTTTAACAATAAAAAAAGAATTGATTAAATCTGAATTTGTTCTTATCATTGACAGAAGCGGTTCAATGTATGGCCCTAAAATGGAACTGGCTAAAGAATCATTAATATTTTTCTTAAAATCATTACCAGTTGGTTCTATCTACAACATTATTTCTTTTGGTTCTACTTGTGAGATTATGTTTGATTAATCTGTGTAGTTTAATGATTAGAATGTGCAAAATTCTATTCAGCAAATAGATTAGTTCTCTGCAAATTTGGGAGGAACCAATGTATCTAAAGCTTTAGAGCATGTTTATTTAAATCTCTTCGACTAGTATGGTTTAAGAAAGAAAATTTTCATTATAACAGATGGAGAGTTTACTGACAGAAATGAAAGTATTGTTTATTAACTCCTCTAATTAGAATAAATAAATAAATTCTTTTTATTTAGCATAAGAACTTGTCAACGCATATTAAAATAGATGTGATATCAATGTACTTTGCATTGGAAAAGATAGCTAATTTTAATAGGCTATAGAAATTGCAAATAAAACTGGAGGGTTCACTTAACACGTCAAAGATCATATCGATATAATTTCAAAAGTAAGTTTACCAATAATGAATGATTTTATAGGCAATAAAATATATTAATCAATCTATCTATTACATAAAATAGGTAATACTTTTGCTTTCTTAATCATGCTAAGACTTAAGGAATAGCGTTTAGATGGACTCTTCTTCTGATCATGACGAGTGTATTGACTGTATTGTTCCAAACCCTAAATAGATTAGTTTTATTGACAGATCTAAAACTTTGAGATTTTATATTTTCTTGAATAAGAAATTCGAAGATGTTAAAAAAATTAACTTTAAGCTAACTACAAAATTCTAAAATGATGTAAAATTTGAAGATAATTATGTTATTGATATCAAAGACCAAGCAAAATAAGAACACGCAAACATTCATAAATTGGGGCTATATTAGTTAATAAAATAGATTATTATCAATTAGTGGAGAAAATGTGAAGATATTTTCGAAGATATCACTCATTCCTTCAAATTTACTCAAAACAATATAATAAATTTGCTAAAAAAAGAAGCAATAAAGTAATTTTTAAATTTAATTTATAATTTATTCATTTCCTAATTATTAATTTAGATTTTAAATTCTTTGTGATTATACTGCTTTCGCAGGTTAAATATAAGTAAGAGATAATAATAAATAAATGTCGTAGCCACAATAATAACCAAAAAATTAACTTTTTGGTTTATGATAAAATGAATAATGTGATTTCATCTTAAATTGATGATATTGTTAACAAGAGTGGTATAGATGTATTGAAAATTATCAATTTTATGAAATAAAATCCTTACTTGAAAGTAATTCGATTATAAAAAATTAATGGGCTTTGGGAATTCTCAAACGACCTTTTATCTACTCTGAACTTAAGTGTAGAAAAATTTGATAAGATCAACCCTTTAAGTAATGCAATATCAAACTTTAGAGATATTTGGATTTCAATGATAATCGCTTTCTGGCTATAAGTATTTTGTTATTAATTTGCTAATCAGCATAAGTTTATTCTCAAAAAGTCTCTTGAGTAAATAGAAAAAATAAAAAAAGAATAATTCATCTAAGATACTACTGCTATACTTAAGTAATTCTTTGAAAATTATAAATCAGTAGCGATTTAACTTTTTTAATGATTATAAAAATAAAAAGAAAATTGGTAATATTTAAAAACAGGCTTTATTTTTTATTTAATAAATTAATGTTTTGTTGTTTTTTTAAATTAAATTTTAATCTCTAATAAAATCTAAAAAATTAATTTTAAAAAAACAATATTTTAGTTCAAATTAATCAAAAAATTAATTTACGAAAATAGACAAAAATATCTTTCTTAGCTGAACTCAACATTTAATTACAAAAATTATTTTTTTAATAAGTAATTTTTATAATTCAATTTTATTAATATTTGTTGTTTTTCTTTTTTTTTTCAAATTGTGAATCAAATAATAAAAGAAATATTATAATAATAAGAAGCTTTTATTTTTGAGAGCAAGTGCGATTAAAATAATTTGGTATTTTATGCATTAAAAATAATTTCATGATATCCTAAGTTACATATTATACTTAAGTAATGAGGTAATTTAAGAAGAATACTTGCGTGCAAAATCTCAAGTCAATTGACCCTATTAACGATTATCGATTACTTGGTTCAAGTCGAGTTAGGCTATTAAAAACAGTAAAAAAATTTAATAGAATTAGCTGGCTTTAGAAATATAAAATATCTCAAAATCGCGTGCTTATGTACCTTATTTCCTTGATCATATTTTTAATCAAACATAAATAAAAAATATTCTTTAAAATATTAAGATGAAAAAAAATTCACAAAAAATATTTAAAATTTTAATTTTATTAAATGAAAAAACACGGTATATAAAACTCGCTTTTTGTAAATTTTTATGGCAATTTACTCTAATTAAAAAAAGAGAAAGATAAAGAAAAAATCACAAAATATTAATAACCAACCTAACCTTAACATTTAAAGTGAAATGAAAGAAACAATAGAAATAAAACAAAAACAAAATAATAGCTAAATGGTTATTAAATCTACACAAATAACAAAAAGGGGTCAACAACACATAATAGAGATAGGTTATCTAAAAAGAGTTATGAAATGTAAGACTCACATTATTAATGGTAGATTATAATAACGCAGACTTAGAGAAACCTTCGAAAACACTTTTACTAGCAATGATATTGTAGGAAGCACAAATTATCTCAGAGATAGATATGTCATAAATTCACTGATATAATAAAAGCTATTAAATCAAAGAATAGGAGATTATTTTTATACTATGATTATAATTACTTGCTAATACAGTAAAGACCTGGCGATAATTATTTGAGAGCCAAACCTGGGGCATGAGAAGAAATTATAGAAATAAAAGATAATTATGCTAAATTTACAATTATTTATGATAAAATATAAGAGGAAACTGAAATTCAAATACGAAACAACTAAAACATAGAAGAAAAAATGAAATGTGGTTAAATGTAAATTTAAAAATAGAAGAAATTGAAAGAAATGAATTAGAATTAAATGAAAATGAATAAGAATCACTAGTTGAAGAAAAAGAAAAAAATCTTAATTATAATTATAATTGAAAAAAAGAACTAATAAATAGTTGAATAAATGGAAAGCTGTAAAGCAATTTATGAGGAAATCAAATAAATAATAGAAAAAGACTTTAATAAAAACTTATAGAGCTTTAAAAGTGGTGAAAACAGTTATGTAAGATAAAAATATTAATTAAAAAAAATTAAAAGAATACTAAAGAGCAGGATTAAAGACATGGCTAACAAAACTAGGATGGTAAAACCTTATAGATTGGGAAGTGGATAAAGAAAACAAACTATTACAGATAGATAGATAGATAGATAGATAGATAGATAGATATAGATAGAAAAAAGATTAGAAGGATAAGAAATAACACAAATAAAACTTCAAAAAAGATATCAAAATATGGAAGGAGAAATACAAGAAACCAACTAAGAAAGTTACTTAAAAATGGAAGAAGAGGAGTCAAAAGTAGTTAAAAGAAAGAGAGGAAGATAAAGAAAAAATGTTATTAATTGAATAGAAAAAATAAGCCTAAAAGGCATAATATAAATAAAAATCTAAAAATATTGTGTAAAACAATTTATAAGTTTAAAATTTGTATGTAAAATTATGAATAAAATAGTTATTAATTTTTTTAACCATTTAAATTACGTATAAAATTTTATAGGCATTTACTTTAATATAATTTGAGTTTTTATTAATAAAGATAACGCTAAATAAGGTACACTGTTTTTTTTTTCAATAATTTTATGTATAAGGTAAAATTTATTTGAAAATAGATTTTATCAAACTTAAATTATCAAAAAAAATTTTTTTTTGTCTAAAATGTTTACCAATATTTTTTCTTAAAATATTTATAAAATAACTAAAATAAATAATGAATTTAACAAAAACTTTCAAAATAAAAAATTTTATAAATCATTGAGTTTATGTATTATTAAAATGGAAATAAAAAATATGTTAGGATGTTTAAATAAAATAATAATTTTTTATTCATTTTGATATCATAAGATAAAATTTTTTGAAAAAAATAGAATTGATGGATGGGTTAACTTAATTGATGAGAATTAGTAGTAAAGTTTGAATTAAAAATAAATTGAAACTCAAGTCTATTATAATCAAGAAATTACAGCAATTTAAAATTTATACTTTATGATGATTTGTTAAATTAGCTTAGTTGTATTAAGCAAGAGATTATAAATAGTTTTAGTTATTAAATAGGGATATTTATTGCTATTAATTACAGTTTTCGTACTTTGTATTTTCAAGCAAATTAAATTATAACATTTTTAATAAATAATTTTTAATTAAAATGTTTCAATTATATATTTTGATTTTTAACATAAATGCAAGTAATATAAATACACAAGAACATTTCTTTGTACTTTGATTTTGTTAGAATAATAACATTTATATATTCTTTTGAATAATTTAATTAAGGAAGAAAAAGTAAAAAAAATGAGCAAGATAAAAGGCTAGAGAAGCTCGCTTTTATTAACAATCAATTTTTTTACAAGATTAAGGTGCCTTATGATAAAATATTAGGATGATGATAAGGCAAGATGCTTTTCGAGCTGTTATAATCAAAAATAAAAATTATAATATAAGAATGAAAAATATTCATTCTTACTTTATAATTGATTTAATAAAGAAACAAGAGAAGATTTTTGCATAATATAAGAAGAAGAAAGAGATGAATCAAATTTAATAAAATCAGAAAGTAATTTTATGTATTGTCTATTCATGTTTAATTAAAAGAAAGTATCCACATTCACAGAATTTTTAGTTTGAAAGAATACTAAATAAAAAACAAATAAAAAAATAGGTTGAATTGAAGTTTTTCTATTTTACAGCTTCATACTTTAATTAATGAGAATATAGCTTATATTTATATTTTATGCTGTTAATTCTCTGTTTATTACATATATTTATTTCAAATAAAAAGCAAAATAAATTTATCTATTATAAAAAAACAAAAAAATAGAACACAAATTTATTGGCTACTAAATTTATTCATGTTTAGTTATCAAATTTATTACAAATTATCCTAAACATCTATTTTTCTAAGTCTTCTTTTTTTTCTTATTATAAAAAAAAAGCTTTTAATTTTTTCCTTATCTTCAATTCTAGGCTTTTTTATATATGTGTACGAAGTGATCCGTTTTGATTGAATTAATCACCACATTTACATTTGTATATATATGGTTTTTTTTCTCATTTATTTGATTGTTTACCTTTTGGTCTTCCTATTTAAATACGACGGTATAGTTAATTTTTATAAATTTTTGAACTATTATGTATGCTTATGCAATGTTTAGTGAAAGAAGCTTGATTGGCATATTGATTTTCACACTATTTGCAATACCAATTTCTATTTTATCTGAGGAGCATATGTTCGTATGAGTCTAAATTTTATGAACTCTCTTCAAAAAATCTTTAAAGGGGGTATGAAAGTTGAGATTGATTAGAATCTTACTCGAACTGATCCTAGTCTAAATATTAGTTTGACATTTTTTTTATTATTGCTATTTTGTTTTCTTTATTATTGTTTCTTTTTTTAATTAATTAATTATAAAAAAATGATAAATTCTTTTTTGTGTTTTCAATCTATTTACAACTCTGAAACAAAAGAATTTTTTTATTACTTAAATTAAAGAATATATTGAAGGAAAGGTCTGATCTTAAATTTCAATGTAAATGTGATAGGATGTACGTAGTTCATGTATAAATTTGGGCTGCTTGCCTATCATTATAATTTCTGCTTTTATAATTTTTTTTACCTATCACTCCTTTATCAGTTAGTATTGACTAAAAAAAAAACAAAAATAAAAATATTTTAATACAATTCCAATCACTATTTTATAAGTTAATTTATCAATAAAAAAATACTTACAAAGTTAAAGTCTGATAATATTTTTGAATCTGGTTAGAGAAGTCTTTTCTTTCAGTTTTTTAAAAGCAAAGGATAATTTAAATGGACTATTTGTTAAAAGAAAATGATCATGCATATTTATAAAATGGAGTAATTCAAAATATTAGCATTAACTGATTATTCAATTACAATAATATTAATTAATTGCTCTCTCATTTAACTTTCAATTTTATTAAAAATGATCTAAGAAATTTAGAACTTATGTAATAGATTGATGTTTAATAGTAATAAAAAAAGACTGTGCGGTGAAGATTCTATTTATATATATATATTATTTCTCTTTAAATATCAATAACAATTATGGAGTTAATTATTTTCCTGTTTTAATTTTGAATGATTGATATCTCAAATAATTTACTCCAGCTTTTTCCTGTCAAGCGATACATATTAATTTTTTTGTCAATTTGTTCATTTTCAAAAATTGGAAAATATAAAAGCTTTCAAAGTGCTACTGTAACATTAGTAAATAATTTTTTCAAAGCTATTTTTCTTAGAAAGTTTCAAGTACTAAAGGCCATTTGGCATATATGCTATTAAGGATAATCGGAGGTATTCAATTATTAATTGCAACTATAAAAAATGGAAGACAGTTAGCATGTACTTATCATTCAAAAAATATAGATATAACCTCCGAATTGGATTACTGAATTATTTATTGAAAATATATGTAATTATTAGTAATAGAAATATTGATTAAATTACTTAAAGAAACAGCGTCTCCAACAAAAAAATACATAAGAATAAAACTTTCAATTACATTCTCAAGAGTAATATAAAAAAGAAAATATCTCTCATTTAAATTAGATTAACATTTTTTATATCAAAGTTGACATAAAAAATACATGCATGCATACGTACATACTTCACTCTGGTTAAACATATAAGTAAAAAATTGTATAGCATTATTCTTTTGTTTGCTTAAAAGTTCCAAATACTATAATAGCCAAAATGTTTTTGATTTTTACTTTATTTTTCTATTATTTGATTACATTCTATTTCATTTCTTGGTTTGATGTTAAAATTTTTGATTTCAACTCGAAATTTTATCTTTTCTTTTTTATTCACACTATTTTGTCATTTGTCGTCTCGCTTATGTATAATTTACCTTTGTGTTAATTAATTTTTGCTGCCAGCATGACCAGGATATCAAGCGATCAGAATTTGTCAAAGAAATAAAGCCAAAAATTTTTAATTTAGAATTTAATTAAAATAGAAATTATTATATAAATTTCTAATATAAAATTTATTGAGTTTGTTCATATGTTTACAATTACTAAGCAAACTATTAAAAAAAGTATATTTTTTACTAAACAACTATTTTGTAGATTAAAAAGAGCCTATCAAAAGGTATTCCTATTTTTAAATAATGATACCTTTATGCTTAAATAAAGTATCCATTTTTATATTATTAAAATCTAATCAAATATCCATAAAAAAATATAAAAATTGCTTTTATAACTAACAATAATAACATTTTTAGATTATTATAAACTTAAATTATATTCTATTTTACTATTACTTATTAACTTGAATTTAAAACTATATTTTTAGATAATATATAATAGATATTGGTAACGTGGCATCAGTGGAATAAAATAAATTTCTTCACTTGTTTTATGTATGTTATGTTTTTGATTGATTTTTAATTGTAATAAAAAAAGACTGTGTGGTGTAACATCTACTTTACAATATATATTATTTCCCTTTAAATTTCCAATAATAATTATGGGGTTAATTTTTTTTTGTTTTAATTTTGAATGAGTAATAGAAAAATTTAAATTGATTAAAATACTCGAAGAAGTAGCGTCTCCAACAAAAAAAACATAAGAAAAAGACTCTCATATATTTGCTTATGAGAAATATATTTCATTTAAATTAGATTAATATTTTTTATTTAAAACTTGACATACATACATACTTCATTCTACTTAAACATAAAAGTAAAAATTTTTATAGCATTATTTTCTTATTTGCTTAGAAGCTCCAAATATTATAATAGTCAAAATGTCAAAGATTTTTACTTCATTTTTCTACTACTTTGATTAAAATCTATTTCACTACACACTCACTCGACGAAACATGCCAATTTTTTCATTTCCCCCCACTTATCTATTCCCTTTAATTAATCTTAGGATAATGCACAAGCGGAACGGTGCTTATGTATTATTACCAAAATTATTTTTTGCTAAGTTAAATGAATATCTTTATTTGTTTTCTTGTTTTATAGCTAAGATAATTATGAAATATAGTAAAATATTTTAAGTTATCACTTGATTTCCTTATATTTATTTATATTTGCCTTTCTTAATTATTCTTTCTAGAAATTATTTTTTTTTTCTATCACATATATTTGTTATGTATGAAGTGAGCTTTTCCATAAGACTATGTATTAATTTACGTTTTTGTTAATTTTTGCTACCTACATGATCAGGATATCAAGAGATCAGTATTAGAAAAGAAAAATTTTTAATTAAGAAATTAATTAAAATAAAAATTATTATATAAATTTCTAATATAAAATTTATTGAGTTCGTTCATATATTAACAATTACTATGCAGACTAAAATAAAAAAATACATTTTTAACTAAACAACTATTTTGTAAATTAAAAAGAGCCCATCTAAAGGCATTCATATTTTTAAATAAATGATACCTTTGTGTGTAAAGTAAGCAACACTTGACCTAACAAAAAAAACATCCATTTTAATTTAGATATTATTATTAAAATCTAATCGAATTTCCATAATAAAAATATAAAAATTGATTTTATAACTAATAACATTAACAAATTAAATTTCATTCTATTTTACTATTACTTAATAACTTGAATTTAAAACTATTTTTAGTTAATAAAAAAAAGATATTGGAAAAGTGGTATCAGTGGAATAAAAAAATTCCTTGACCTGTTTTACATATGATTTTATCTAACTCAAAAACTACAAAATCATTAAAACATATTTTATTTTTTATACAATTGCCCTCCTTTTTTAAATCTTAAAATATTCCATTGTGAACTCATCATTTTAAAAATTTAATTTGATCATAAATACAAGAAAAAAAACAAAGAAAGATACTTTTTATTTTACATTAAAAAGTTAATGGCTATATGCTATTTAGCAGTAATAGCCTTTTTTTTTATTGCAAAGTGCTAAAATACTTTGTGATTTAGATAGTTACTCTTGAAATTTTTTACCAATATTGCAGCTCGCATATTGAATATTAATTTATTAGTTCAAATTAAAAAAGAATTGTTTCTTGTAATTTATGCCAAATCAAATAATTTAACTTATATTATTAAAATTTGATATTAATAAGCTTTGAAGCAGCTTTGAGTTGGTAATCAGTTGTCTAAGAAAAATTAAAACTAAATATTTTGATGTTAAGGACAAACTATTTAAATGTTAGCTAAAATATTATATTTATTGTATTAATGCTTTATAAATTTGATTTGATTTTAAAGTCATTTTTCAATTTGAAAATCTAACTTTCTTATAATCAAACTACCTTTTAGAAAAGTAACTCGATTAACCTACCTTCAAATCTAATAAATTTTACAAGGAAGTGGTTCTTTTAATAAATTTCACCTACCCATAGAATTAATTCTTTTTAAGTCAAGATAAGTTTTTATTAAATTTAATTTATTTTTTAAAAATCATATAAAGACAGGCAGTAAGATATAGAAATATTAATTAAGAATTTCTATTGAACAAAATATTGAGGAGAGTTGAAACATATTTTAAAATTAACTTAACAAAATCCGATCTAAAATAAATAAATAAGATTGATGAAAACAAGTAAAAGAATGTAATAATATTTTTTTCAAAGTGAATTGAATATAATGATAATGATTAGTTTGAATAATTTAGAAGTAGGAATGACAACAATTTATAAATATCTTATTAATAGAAATGTGTAATATTATATCAATATAATTCTTTTCTTTTAATTGATGAGTGATATAATTTATTAAAGATTATTTATTTATTCGATATATTGGATAACTCCAATTATTTGAATATAGTTATTAAATTCATATAATTTTTTTGTATAAAAAGAGTTATATTAAAGTTATCTGGTTTTTCTGATTTATCTTTAAAATTGTGACTTATCAGAGGAAGAATGAAAGAAATAGAGAAACATCCATCACACATATTTGTTTTCAAGAGGATAGCATTTTTCTTCTTTTTTAGTAGTATTTTAACTTTTGTGATTAGCTTGGATTATCAATAGATTATAACAAAAATCTCACAACTTGTAAGTGAACTTCTTTATTCTAAACTTTACTATTCTCAAGCCAAATAGATTCGATATTTTAAAGAAAGTACCTGAGAAGCATCTTGAAGGAATCTTTCTCAATCATATGCTTAGCTTTCATGTTCCATCTTTTTCCAGAAATTTTCAAGTTTCTCTTCAATAATTTGACTAATTAAGAATAGCTTTTTTTATTTGCCAGTTTACAAAATTCGTTCTATTTATCGCAGTCTTTTTCATTCTCAATATATCTCTAGAAAGATTTTAAGATATTTTTCATAGTATTTGAGTGTTTAATAGCAGAGACATTTTCTTCAAGGTCAAATTCATTTGAATTGCTAATACTACTTTATTTATTATCTTATGTGTTGATTATCTCAGAATCTTCTTAATATTCCATGATCTCTATATCAGGCATTGAGCTGGTGTTAATGTTATTAAATAAATATTCAGAATTGTTTTTGCTACTAGAAAAGTGTTATTATTCTTCTTTTTCAACATGTTACTTTTGACTGTAATTAGCACAAGTCATTTTCTCATCTTTTTATTATGAAATCCAGGCATCTTAATTAGCAACTTTTTCAGCAATTTCAATCAAAAGGGCAATAGAGAAACTCTAGTTAAAAGCGCTCTTGAAATTTTCATTTCTTTTTACAGAGATTTAAAGAGAGGAACTTTAATTGGTTTTCATTTAGAAATAGTTTATAGAATGTATAATAATAATTATTATTTTTATATAAATTTTATCATAAAATTTTAAAAGGTTCACCACAACTATTATATTTAAATTTATTAAAATAAAAGTGATTATTTCATGAGTTTTTTATTGCTTCAAATTATGTAATAGCAGTTAAATTAAAAACTCCAGCTGATATATTTTTAATATAAACTTATTTATTTATAATGTAAATACAATTAATTAAACCATAAAATATTTCCTCTATTCTCAACTATTTAGTATTCTAATTATTATTTGTTCATTTAAAATTCGTGGGATCTAGGAACATTTAAACAGCTTACACCAAATCTGATTATTATTTATAATATCTTTACTGAAACTAATTACAAAAGAATAGAAGCACTGATAGATGTAAAATTTGATTAACAATAGTTTGAAGTTATATAGGTTTTTTTTAATCCACACAATAATAAACCAGTAAATTTTATTTTCAAGCTTTTCTTAGATTTTAAAAAAATAATTTGTAAAACATAAATGACATTTCAAACTAGATTAAAGTTTTAATAAATAGACCTCATTTTTCTAAATTATAAAAGTTAAAATGGAAAGCGTGCATATGATATTAAATTAATTATCACTTTTAATGTTATTTCAAAACGCCCTTTAAGACTTTGAGACATTTTATTCAATTTTTTTTTTTCTTCTAAGAATTGTTGTTGAATATTTTTTTGAATAATTTTTTCAAACATTTTTAATCAAAATTATGATTTCTATTTACTCGAAAAAAATACAAACATTACTTCTTTCAAAAACTATAAGTATGATTTCTAATATAATTTAATTATATAACAATTATAATATATATTCAGTAATGAGTTGTAAGAGCCACTCTTTTTAACTTAAAAAATCATATTTTGTTCAACATTTTGTGAAAATACTTGAAAAATATTTATTTACTCTCATAAATATTTGATTTTTAAATAGTTTATGGATTTTATTTATCATACTATTTATTGAATATTTTATGGCAATTGTTTTATTTTCCAATTTATTTAAATTATTGTGACAAATTTTATAATACTTACCTAATCTAGCTAAAAACTGAATCTCACCTTAGATTAAATTAATAGCCACTATTCTTACTATTCTTGGCTATTCCCTTTCTAAATTATTAAAGATAGGGATAAGATTATTCGTTAATTCTGCATTTTTAAATCAAAATTTTATTTCAATATATATATTGCGAAAATTTTCATTTGATTGATTTTTCTAAAATACTATTTTATAGTCAAAAGCTTGATAAAAAAAACCGTTTCTTTGCTTAAAAAATTTCTTTAAACTAAAGGAATTTATTTTATATCATACTTTTTAGTTATAAACATTGTTTGTAAAATAAACTAACTATAAATATAGAAATATATTATCAATAATTTTTTTTTAATTTAAATAAAGTAGGTTACTAGAAGAAGAAAAATACACCTTTACTTTATGATAATACTTAAAATATTAAACATATTTATCCACAAATAAATAAATTAATGCATCAAATAATCCTTATACTTTCAATTAAAGCTTAATTCTAATATAAAATAAATTTACTTAATGAAAGAAAGAAACATCTATCATATTAAGTAAGTTACTACAAAAAATTTCCTTAAATGGGGAAAAAAAATTGATTATCACATAATTTATTTAAATTTAATACAGTATTATTTTCATAGTAATAGCTAATTAGTCTAATTCCTTTTCTTTGCTCATTTAATATAAAAAGAATAGTTTATCATAAAAGAAAAACAAAGAATTGATTTAACATGTTTATCAGTTTAACTATTGATAGAATATGTAACTATCACAAATTGGTTGAATAAAATCTAAACTTTTTATGTAGAAGTTTTATATATAACTTGTATCATTCATAAATTTTAATTTTTATTATTGTCTTTAAAAATAATTAAGAATACTCATGTAAAAATAAATTTTTCTATTATAAACTCTTTTACACTCAACATCATATACGTACTAACAAGTTTATTGATAATATAAGAATTAGCGTAATTTAAAGATTCGATTAATTAAGATATACTTAGTTTTTTGAAGTATGTATTTGAGGAAAACTACAATAATATTATTATCAAACTAAAGAGAAAAGAATGTATTTAGATTTAAAAATATTTTAAATTTTTATTAGTTAAGTAATTCAGAGATTTTTTAGAAGACTTATATTCTTAGATTTGATCAGCTATAATTATCGTTAATTATTGCTATTTGAGGATTTTTTTATAATAGAGAGATATAAAGTAGTAGGTTACACCTATATCTATTTATCTCTCTAATAAAAATTAATATATCGTAATACTTCATTAAATAGTAATTAAAAAACCATTAAAATGGCTTAAGAGAGTGAGGTTTTGATTTCTTTCCGAAATAAATAATGTTTTCTCAAGAAAAAACTGAATAAATAAACTTCATCTTATATAAAAATAAACCTTGTTTACTTGATTTTTGAAAATTCTTTTTTTAAGATGAATAACTGGTTTTTATTTAAAGAATAAGTATGAACATGAATTAATATATTTATTACTGTCTTTGTTTTTTAATTTTTTTTGTTTTGAGTTGTGGTTATGAATTTATTAATTTTAAAATATACAATTTATTTACAATTTAGGTTCTACTAACTAATTAAGCATCTATAACAAAAAAAAATTATGTTAAACAGAAAATAAATTTTTATAAAAGACACTATCTCTGTAAATTAGCTTTTTATAGTTATTCCTATTCAACCTAGTTTTAATTATATTGGATTGTATTAATATTATTTGTTACTTAGATTGACTTTAATTTCTTAACTAATTTATTTACTATTTTTGTATGTAGGATTTGTTAAAAAGCTGATCTCTTTTTAAATTATTATTAAATATGATATTAAAATGGAAAGTAAAGTTATTTCCTTAAAGCTATTTCACATCAAGATTTGGCATGCATTTTTTTATTAAAAAGACAAATAAAAGGAAATCTTTTATATTTGGTTTATTTTCATCTATAAAATTAGAAAAAATGTGTGATATAAGTTATGAATCAAATTAATTTAGTTTCTACTTTAGGTAAAAAATAGCACAAAAAGAATAGATGTAATGTAAAAATAAAAACAGATGATTTGAGGCAATAAATAAATAATTAAAAAATATAAATAATATGAATTCATCGATTTATTATGGCTATATGTTATATTGAATTAAAAATACGAATATTGATGCGCTATCAATTTTTTACCCATTTTACAGGTTTAATTTTATCTTTTCATTATTTTTTATAAAAGCCATTAATTTTTAAGCAAACAGTACTAAATATTATTTTATGTATAAAAAAGGGTTATTTACTTTTCTTTTTTTGAATAGTTTTTCATTAATGTTTAGATTTTTTTAAAATCATTAAAAATTTGTTTATTAGCATTTTAAAAATTTGCCTCCAGCTAAATAGTTGGAGGTCAGAAAATTAGCCTTTATAGGTAGAGTATTTTTTTTTCTACTAATTATTAATTTAGATTTTAAATTGTTTGTGATTACACAGCTAATGCCAGTTAAAAAAAGTAAAAGATAATAAATAAATGCAATAGCCACAATAATAACCAATAAATTAATTAACATTTTTGTTTCTTTTAAAAGTAAGAAAAAAATATGATAAAATGAATAATGTGATTTCAGCTTAAATTGATGATATTGTTAACAAGACTGGTATAGGTGTATTGGAAATTATCAATTTTATGAAATAAAATCCTTACTTGAAAGTAATTCGATTATAAAAGATTAATAGGCTTTTGGAATTCTCAAACAATATTTTATCTACTCTGAATTTAAGTGTAGAAAAATTTGATAAGATCAACCCTTTAAGTAATGCAATATCAAACTTTAGAGATATTTGATTTCAATGATAATCTCTTTCTGGTTATTAGTATTTTGTTATTAATATACTGATCAGCATAAGTTTATTCTCAAAAAGGCTCTTGAGTAAATAGAAAAAATAAAAAAGAATAATTCATCTAACATGCTACTGCTATAATTAAGTAATTCTTCGAAAACTATAAATCAGTTGCCATTTAACTGTTTTAAAGATTATGAAAATAAAAAGAAAATTGGTGATATTTAAAATCTTTATTGTATTTTTTATTTAATAAAATGTTTGTCTTTTTTTTAAATTAAGTTTTAATCACAAATAAAATCTAAATAATTAATTTTAAAAGAACAATATTCATTCAACTAACTTTATGAAAAAACTATTTATTAAAATGATACAAATATTTTTTAGCTAATACCAACATTTGATTAAAAAAATTATTTTTATTTTTAGTAATTTTTATTATTCAATTTTTTTAATATTGGTTGTTTGCTTTTCTTTTTTTAACTGATTTATTGTGAGCTAAATAATAAAAGAAATATTATAATAATAAGAAGCTTTTGTTTTCATAGCAAGCGCGATTAAAATAATTAAGTATTTTATGGGTAAAAATTAATTTCATGATATCGTTAGTTAAATATTATGCTTAAGTAATAAGGTAATTTATAATTAGTAGCTGAGAAGAATGCTCTCTTGCAAGATACCATGCTAATTGGCTCTAATAACGTTTATCGATTATTTGGCTCGATGTAAGTTTGTTATGCTTAAAATCGATAAAAAATTTATTAAAATTATCTTACTGTTAAAAATTTAAACCTAACTCAATCTTCGAGAATAAAATCTCTAGAAATCGAGTACTTATATACCTTATTTTCTTGATTATCATCACTAATTTTTAGCTAAATTTTGTAAAAAATTATCCATTTATTGATATTTGATTTTGATTAGTATAAACAAACTCAAGTGAATGATAATCAAGAAATTAAGGTAATTTAAAATTAATATTTTATTATCATATTTAAATTAGTTTAGTTGTATTTTGTGAGAGAAGATAAATCACTTTAGTGACTAAATGGGCACATTTATTTCTATTAATTATTTTTCATACTTAGTTTTTTCGAGTGAATTGAATTATAAAATTTTAAAAAGTAAAATGCTTCAATTTTATATTTTTGATACTTAATATGAAAGCGAGTAATATAAATGGCACAAAATCATTCCTTTTTACTTATGTTTAATACGAATAAAGATATTTATTTATACAGTCTTTTCAAGATTTAATTAAAGAAAAGAAAGTAAAAATAAAGGAGAGAGACGAGAATTGAGAGAAGCTCGCTTTTATTAATCAATTTTTTTACAAAATTAATTTATTTTATGATTAAATATTTGGATGATATAAGGCAAGATGCTATTCGCATTATTATGAATGAAAATAAGAAATGTAGTATCTGAAAAATATTCATTGCTACTTTGGATTTAATTAAGATTTTTGTGTCATATAAGAAGAAAATAGTAGAACTTATATTCAATAAAAACGGGTAGAAATTAATTATTTCATGCAATATTTTAATACTAAATATATCATATTTATTGAAATTTAATTTTTTATGGACGGCCTCTTTTTCTTTTTATGGTCTCAACAATTTTATTGTCATTTTTTGGGGGTCTTCCTACTCCTCTTGATATAGTAAAATATCTTTTAATTTCTTTTTATTCAACGATTTTATGGACGATTTGAATATGTGATTTTAATCCTCCATACTAAGTGAATGATTAAAAACATGAACTACATTTGTAATTTGATTTTTTTTTTTCAGATTGTTTTATTGTTTTACTCCCTTTTACTCTTCCTCTTGGAGAACGACGGTTGAGTATATAGTCATAAATATTAAACAGAAATTTGTCAGATTTTTTTAAATTAAAATGAATGACTTTTAAATGATTAGTTATAGCACCTTGACTGGAACACCTTTTTTGACATAATTTGCAAACCCACTTACTTTTTGACGGATCTTCTCCTTCTAAGGCCTGGCAAAGTGATTATGTATATTGATCTTTAATATGATAGGTTGAATTTGTGTCAATAAATAGATTTTCCTACTCATGAGCATTTTTTTGTTAACCTTCAACAAGAATTTGTGAAGAATCGTTACAAGCAATAGGTCTCTGTGAACAGGCATCATTAATGAAATGAAAAGAATTCTAGGAGGGGGATTGATTTTCTTCTTCTAGATTTTCAAAGCACATGGAGTTTAATTATAATTCGTAGAGCACTTTTTTTTTATGAAGAGTATATGGGCTGTTTATATTAGGATTTTAGTCATAACATAATCTAATCATAGATTTTTCAGTCCACCCATACTCATCATAGTCATACTAGTAATTGCGCTCTGGAGGTGAGTCTTATTGTTAATACTCGTGCTATGACAGGTTTAAGTCATCAAACGATTAGAACATTTCTTATTGTTTTTTTAGATTTTTTTTTTTTGATTTTTTTTTTTTAATTAAAAATTATACAAAATATGATAATCTTTTGATTTTTTAAATTGATATATTAAAGGATTTTTTTAAATATCTCAACTGATTAAATGAATTGGCTATTCACAAATTGCTAAATGCAAATTCTATAAAAGGCTCTATACATACATACATACATACATACATCAAGCCTTCTTTCTAAATAGTGGTTGAATGATATATTGCTATCCTTGCTCCCTTAATAGTTTTTTATTAAGATATACTGCTTGTTGAATATATACGCAAAAAAATTAAAATTATACATAAGGATATGTTAAGGTTCGCGCTCGTGCGTTGAATTATAAAAAAATAAAACACTTCAACTTTTAACTCAAATACAAATTAATTTTGCTTACCCGCTAAAATTACTTAATATGTAAATAATAATTAAAAATTTATGGGTGGGTAAACTTGATTTCTATTAATTCATATATACTAAACATCAAACATGTGAAAAAAAATGAACCGCTATCACCATTATATAGTTATTTAGCAAGCATTCGACTATGAAAACTTTAAAGTTGTTTAAATAATATGCATTCTAAATTTAAATTAAATAGTATTTTTTTAATTTAAAATCAATGAAATTTAATATTAGTCTATCAATTTTAATTAAAAAAAACATTGATTATGAGGAATTGATGTACGGGTAGTGTATTTTTTAATTAATAAAATAGTTTAAAATTTTAAATAGTTTATTTTTTTACCTAGGAAATTGGTTGCAATTCTTATCTTACAGTTCAGAATAGCGAATGAATACCTCTTATCATTATTTATTTATATTAATATCTATTCTATTTTTAGGTATTAAACAATTCTTTCTATCTAATGATAATATTAAGGTGAAAATATAGAAAGAAATCAACTTTATATAATTACAATACTATTTGAAATACAAAAAATATTTAAACATCCATGTTTTTTTGAATTATAAGAATAATTTGTTTATCGACTATATTACATATGTGTAGAGAGGGAAAATCAAGCCTGCTCGAATTTTTTTATTGATTAGTATAATGGTATATTTTAATTAAATTTTGGCATGCAGTATCTATCTTACAAACTATTGAATTTTATTAAACAAATTGATATGATATTTTTTAGATACTTAGTTTCTATTTTCAGATAAATAGAACTAAGTATTTATTACACTTGATTCTTATCAAATTTGATTCAAAAATTTTGATGATTTTTATATTAAAAATCAATTTTTTTCCTTTCATTAAAAAAACAAATTGTAACCAAATACAAGAATTTATGAATGTTGAGTGGGGAAAGAAAACTCTTTTGGCCTTCATTAAAATTTTTTTTAGTTTACAGTCTTTGGCCATAAGTTAGAGGATTTAGAGTAAATTTATATTATAGGCTTTCAATTTGCTTGTTTATTACATATTTTATTTCAAGAAAAAGCAAATTGCTACATCTTTTATATATAACACAAATTCAATTGATAGTGACAATAATAATACTAACTTTTACATATATCTATATAAATATTTATAATTTGACGTTTAGTTATCATCTTTCTTACAATTTCACCTTTGTTTTGAGGGTCTACCTATCGTTTTTTATTCAGCAAAATACTTTTTAATTTCTTCGTTGTCTTCTATTTTGTGGATATTTCTTACATGGGTGTACAATCCTCCGATTTGGCAGAATGATTTTTTACAAATACAATGGTATTATTTTCTTTTCTCAGGTTTCTTTATTGATTTACTGCCTTTTGCTCTTCCTCTTGGAAGACGAGGACTTAGTAAATATTAATAAATATTTACTTAAACTTTGTCAGATTTTTTTAATCCCATGTGGATGACTTTGATATGATTAAGGAAAGCACCTTGATTGGAACATCTTTACCTACATTATATGCAGAACCATTTTTCTATTGCTGGCACATTATTTTCCTCTACGAGCTGGTTGAGATTTTGTGTGTACTCGTCAACAACATCTGAATTTGCTTCCAAAAATTATCTTTCCTATTCGCTCAAGTTTTAGCTACTGAACTAAATCAATAGTTAGTTATGAGGATAAATATTTTATTGATTATCATCGGCTAGAATATTTTGTGCTGCATCTTCTTGAATGAAGGAACCATTAGAATTGGTCAAGTTTTAAAGCTAGTATGAATCATATTGAGTTTATTCTATGTTTAGGAGCATTAAATGATCAGATATATCGTAATTCGCAGATTATTCTGACTACCCGTACTGAGAATCTAGCTAGGATGAGTACTCAAAAGTTGAGTATTGTTCAAAATGTGACTGTAAAAGGTTAAAGTGTTAATCAAAGTCTGACATTTCTTGTTATCTTTTTGTTTTCTTCTTTATTGATTGTTTTTTTAATTAATTAATTATAAAACAAAATTTTGCTTTGCTTTTTCAATCTTAATTTTTGAGATAAAAGTATTTTTTTTTTTTTTTTACTTTAAATTAAATAAAAACTTTGAATGAATCGCCTTTATGCTTGAATCTGCTTTGATTCTTTGAGAAGGCTTTTCTTTGAGTCTCTTTAAAAGTAAAGGTGGGGAGGAAAATTTTGTTTACTATTAATGAAGACGCTATTACTTTTTACATATCTAATCTATTGCAAAAATTATTTAAAATGTGTAATTGAAATTAACTTTTTGTTTATTTGAAAAATTTTTTGCATACATCAGAAAAAAATTGTTTATATTTAATGTGTGTGTAACTTAAGGTATGTACTATTCATTCATTTACAATAATCAATTTTTCTTTCTTACAAATTGATTTTATATTGTAAAATAAAAAACTGCGTTGTGTTGTAAGCTTTATAACTTACAGTATATTAATTATTTCTATCTAAATTTACAATAAAAATTGAGGAGTTAATTATTGTTTTGAAGAAAAATTCAATACTAGAACCATCAAATTGCACACTACCGCTTTTTCCTCTCAAAAAGCAAATTAATTGTTTATCTATTTACTCATTTTCAATAATTAGACAATATAAAAGCACTCAAAGGGCTATCATAAGCATTAGAGAATGCTTTTTTCAAAGCTATTTTTTTTAGATAATTTCAAGTACAAAAGTCTATTTGGCATATTGGTTACAAAAAATGATAAGAAGTATCCAACTTAATTATATTACAAAGATATTCAAATGGGGTAGAAGCAAAACAAAATATTTAATTAAAATCTACTAAAATGATATTGAATATAAGTGCGAAGATGCTCAGATCTTCGGAGCTTACATAATTTCTAATTGGTTAAAGATATTTTAAAAAGAAATTTCCCTCAAAAGAAGTAGGGGAAGAAAACTTTGATTTAATTTGTATATGAAACTATGTAATATTTTGTATAATTTACATGACTTCCATACTTTATTCTACATTAATATTAAACAAACATGTATATATTTATATATCTTTATTTTTATATTTACCTTATAGCTCCAAATACTATATATTATATTTAAAATATTATTAGTTATCACTTTCTACTATAATAGTAAAACAAACATTTTTATATTTCTTTATTGTTATATTTACTTTGTTTGGAGGAGCTCCAAATACTAATTATTAAAGTCAAAATATTATAATTTTACACATAATTTTCCATTCTTTGATTAAATCAATTTTCTTTATAGAATTCTATATTGATTCTTAATAAATTCCCCAACATTGGAATTAGGCTAATTTTTGATTGCTCTGCACTCGTTGGAGGATGTATTAAGATATCTTATCATTAATTTTCTTTATATATTAATTCTTTGATATGATTTGACAATGATATGAATGAATTCACTAACATTGAAATTAGACTAATTTTTGATTGCGTGCATAAGATGTATTTAGATACCTTATTTATTTTCTTTATATATTAATTCTTTGATATGATTTCACAATGATATGAATGAACTCATTAACATTGAAATTAGACTAATTTTTGATTGCGCGCATAGGATATATTAAGATACCTTATCATTAATTTTCTTTATATATTAATTCTTTTATATGATTTCACAATGATATGAATTCACTAACGTTGGAATTAGACTAACTATTGATTGCATAGGACTTATTAAGATATCTTATAATTTTTTTTTTTCATATTCCCCACTTAATCAATTTTATTAATTTGAAATGAACTCACTAGCGACACTATAGCGATATCATTACCAAAATATCTTTTGCTAAATAAGAATAATATGATTTTATATTTACAATTATTTTATAGGGAAGATAATTAATTTGAAAATATTATTTTATTAAAATATTTAAAGTTTATCACTTGATTTGGTTGTTATATTTACATTGAGAAAACTATTATTTTCTAGAAAATTCTCATTTTTTTCTTTTATTTGATTTACAAAAGAAGTCAGATGATTACTGTTAACCGTAAACTAGTTGTTAATTTAAAGATTGACCACGTATGTATAGTTGTTAATTAATTAATTTTTGCCTTCCCCACATCATATCGATGATGGGAATATCAAGTGATCAGAATTAATCAAAGATAATGAGCCAAACAAAGTGGGCGGGGGGAGTAGCTTAGAATAGAAACATTTTTAATATAGAAAGAAATTAATTAAAATAAAAATAATAATACATATTTCTAATATAAAATTTATTGAGTTCATTTATATGTAAACAATTATTTTGCAGATGCCTAAAATAAAAAAGAACATTTTTATTATGCAACTATTTTGTAGATTAAAAGCCCATTAATAGACATTTCTACTTTTGAATAAGTGTTAAATCTTCACATAATACAACAAGCAGCGCTTGACCTAACAAATAAAGTATCCATTTTTGTTTAGACATTATTATTAAAATCTAATCAAATTAATTTATTTAACTTCAGGCATTTTCGAAAAATTAGACATTTAAAGTGTTTCCATAATAAAAATATAAAAAAGTAATTTATAACTAACAATTTTAATGTTTAGAGATGATTATAAAATGAAATTCTATTATATTTTACTATTACTTGATAACTTAATTGAATTTAAATCTACATTTTTAGATAAAATTTTAAAAGAGTTTAAAGAAAACATTAAGATAAAAATAAATTGTTATATATGTAATATACTCTATTTTAAATTAAATATAGTTAATTTTGCGTGTCAAATAATTAAGTATAAACATAAGTAGTTTGGCTTTTTTTTGCTGGAAGAAATATCAACTCATTGCATATTATTCTTAGTCTAATAATATTAAAATATAATGAAATTATAAAGCTTTTCTAAAAAATGTCATTTTACTTTCACAATCTTTATCAGAGAAAAAAATTATTTCGAAAAAATAGATGAAAATTTAAAAAAAAACAAAAATGTGTAAAAAAAAAGCAATAAAATAAAAAATAAAATTTCTTTTATTTTTCTTATTTTCTTTTTTTAATTTGATAACACAAAAATTAATTAATTAATTAATTGATAAACTAATTATCAATATAAATTAATAAGAATATTGGTATGAATCTCCAAACAATTTCATTTTGAATTTAGCAAGTATTTCCAATTTTCCCCACCTATCTTAGTTTATCAATAAATTACTAGGTTGAATACAAATTGCACGTTTATAATTTATGTTTGTTTTACCAAATAATGATATTTTTTCATCTTTAAATTATAAAATGAGAGCTATTTTTTATCTTAATAAAATGTATAAAAATTAAATGATATGTTTTTATTTTAACTTTATTTATAAGCTCCATACTTCTCTTCTTGTGCTTAAAGTAAAACAACCACCTTATTATTTAATCTAATTTATGAATCTTCCAAAATAAATAAAAATTACACTTTTATTATTAATTAATTTGTGTTTTATATAATTATGATAGCTTTTCTATTTTCATATTTAAATCAAAAATATGAGAGCGATATTTTATCATAATAAAATGAATAATAAATGAAATTATATTTTAACTTTATTCATAAATTCATTCTTCTCTCCTTATGTTTAAAATCAAAAGATCATCTAATTTATAAATCTTGCAAATAAATACACTTTTTCATATTATAATATGGATAGTATTTGTGTATCAATCAATATACAAATATACAGATCAAGCTAAATATTAATTTAAATAAATTACATAAAATAATTAATATATTTATTGATTTATTTGTTTAGTTACTTAGTTTTCTAAAGAAAGTATATTTTACTTATTTGTTTCTAGTAATATTAATATTATATTTTAGTAATTAATAAATGGGAAATAGCCAAGATAAAAATTAAGTAATTAATTGAATAAAAACAAAGGATATGTTAATAGATTTTTTTAGGATTATTAGAATGTGAGCTAAAGACCGGATTCGTAGAGAAATAACAACTCTTAAAATAAGAACGCTTTAATGAGAAAAATATAGTCTTTATACCCATAGATTAGTAACAAAGAACTTGAGATCTTCGCTAATTAAAACAAGGATATGATATTTTGGTCTGTTTAAGACCACGATTTTGAGAAAAAATTATAAAAAAGTCTAGAAAAGCACTTCAGAGCTCAAGAGAGCAAATATAATTAGCTTATAGAAAGATTATATGCCCATAGGTAGGCTTAAATGAAAGATGTTAGCTTAGTAAATAATTAATTTATCTAATCAGATTAGCTGAATGATTAAGATATGCGAATTATCTTTGAAAATGCTTCTTTGTTAGAAAAAATTGATAAGATGAAAGACTTCTTTTTAATAAAGCATAACAATCCTCTTTAGCTAAGTTTGCATGTTACTTTTTTGGCAAACACATTTAAGCAAATCATAGATTTAGGGGAGAAAGATGAAGATTTTTATGTCACTATTGTAAAGGGGTATACTTAATTTCCATCAAATTTAAGTAAATTGATGTGCCTATGTGGTTTTATTGAATTTAACGAAGATGGACAAACAATAGGTCTTTACTATTAAAAGAGAAATCCAAATTTAATAAAAACACTTTACAGATATTTAAAACAGAAATATCATACAAATATAAAGTAAATTGACACTATTATTAAAGAGATATCAGAACAGCAATCCTTCAAGCATCAGTCAACCGGATTTAGTTTAGAAAATTATCAGAAACAATAATTTAATAATCTATAAATATCTTAAAATTAAGCTTAAAATTTGAAAGAGCAAGTGTAGCAACAAAACCAAATCAATTAAAATTATAATATTGATGCTTAATAGCAATCAAGATCTAATAACTCCTCAAATAGTTAATAAAAATCAGAAGATTATTAAAAATATAAGGAGCAATACGAGAAGTAGTATTAAAAAAAAGAACTTGCTGGTAAAATTACTTTGAGTTAAAATCCAATTTACTAGTAAATTTCTACAGTGGTACAGAGTAAATAAATATAAGAAAGAGTGAAAGCCTAAATAGAGGCGAGGTAAAGAAGAGAAGAAAAAAATAAAAGTGGATAAGGGAAATAGAATTAAACTAAAAGTAAAGCGGAAGATTTATTATTTGATGAAAGTAACTTGACTGTTTAAACATCTCAGTAAAGTGCTGAAGTGTCATAATTCGAGTTATAAGACTTAAATCCAAAAGAAACACCTGAAATGAGAATGAGCAGAGCTATAATAGATTTAATTAATTAATATAGGAAATAGAATAATATGTTATAACTATAATTTAGCCAAAATATTATGCCTACTTGTGAGTATCACTCGAGAAACATTGCTAACAATGAAGCTCCTTTCGGACATGATGGATTCGAAGGCAGAGTCAGAGAAATTAGTTTGTATGCTGACTTCGTTCTAGTTTGTGAGTCTGTGGTATAATCAACAACTCCAGTTGACTGCCAAGTATTATCATTTTTTATAAAAATAAAATTAGTTTACAAATAAAATTTACAAAAAAATAGAAACTTGTTACTGAGTTAATTAATAATGAAAGGCATAAAAAAAATTTACTTTCTCCGACTACTCATGCATGTGCTGGTGTGTATAGGTAATTAATTAATTATACTAAACTAAAATATTAGTTTAATATATTTAAATTATTTAAATTTAATAGCAAATAGAACTCAGCGTTTATCACTATTATTTTTTATAAGTCTAGATGAATTAAATTTTATAAGAAATAAATAAATAAACAATTTAATATCTTGGTTATATTTATTTAAATTACGTAATTGGTTTGCTAATATTTTAATTGGATTATCTTTTCAAATAAAAATAATTTAATTATGAACTAAAGCATTTTTTAGCATACAAAAAAAGTTATGGTTTTGATAAGCATACATGTATCCTTGTTTCCTAATTTACTTATTTTGTTTTTTTTTTATATGAAGAGCTTTTTTATATTTTTGAACCCAAATACTTTAAAATAAATTCATCATAAGCTATGATGAATCTATCTAGTTGGATATTTTTTATATAAACTTAATATTTCGAAAATTTTTTAAATAATGCTAATTATGCTTATTTTTTTGAAAAATAAATCTAATCATCCAATTAATTTCTTTTATTTATTTGGTTCTATTTTTTTAGATTGGTAGCAATTTTGAATATTTTTTTGGATAATATTCACTTTAGAGGAATCCAAAAACCTTGAATGAAAAACAAGAGAAAATATTTTAATTATTTTGTATTTTACAGTTATTAAGTAAATTCTAATAATAATAATCCAGCATGTACATTTTTTAAATATTAAATTTAATAATAAAATTATTATAATCAAAAATTTTGACATACTTGTATGTGCGAGTGTTTTTAATAATAATAATAGTTATTTTACTGCTTTAAAAAGTATTCCAATAACCTAGAATCAAAAAAAAAAATTCCTCTAATTATATTGTGTTTTATAATGTACATTTTTCTAGAGCCGAACTCGAGCGTAGAGCAGAGCGCGATGTTTTTTTTTTTTGTAACATAAAATAAATATCGTCTACCTCGCCTACCTTTGGCCTAGTACCTCGCCTGTCTGCAGCCTAGGAATGAGTAAGCGAGCAATTAATGTAGTAAATTTGGTATCATAATGAACATAAAATTCCATATGTTTTGTAAAGAATATTAATAATAATACAATAACTATTATTCTTATTATTAATTTTTGGTTATTTTAGACACTTTAAATACCTATCAATCTTTAATAATTATTTAATTAATACTCAAAAAGAAATTTTTTGTTTATTTTTTCTCATCCAATAAATTATCTTAATTAATTATAAAGATTAAAGTTTTGTTACTTATTTACTCACTCACTCACTAGATAGACACAATAAAGAAATATAATTACTGATTTATTAATTAAAATAAATGAAAAATAAATACATTTTTTTTAGATATTTAGGAGATAATATAAAATTCATTTTATTTGAGTTATTTTAAAATCAAAATATTTTTAAATAATAATTAAAATAATTTTTTTAAATCTATCTACAAAATTTATAAAATTTTATTAATCTATAATAATAAATTATTAGAATAATTATTACTATAATTAATTTAAAATAATCTAATATTTCTTAATTCTATGAGGTTATTAATTTTATATTCTTTTCTTTGATAATTATCAACTTGATTTATTAATGTTAAACATAGTATTTTTTAAATGGCTGAGTTAGAGTTGAATATTTTAGTTCATTTTTTAATATTAATTTTTTAGAAAATACTTTTGGTTTATAAATTTTATTTCTTCTCTTCGATAGGATGAACTGTAGAAATAATATTATTAAGTTCTTTGATGTTATCTTAGAGGTTACTCATTCTTTCATCAAAGCTGATATTATTTTCTGAGTCTGAATCTGAATCAGATAGTTCTTTAAATTTAATCTTTAGGGGTTTAGAAAATGTAGTTATATTTTTTTGTATAATCTTCTTTTTCGCCTTTTAGAATTTTTTATTTACAATATCAAATAAATAATTAGATTATTGTATGTTTAACTTGATATTCAATTTTTGCTATATTTATTGTGTAAATGCTTCCATCATAGCTCTTCGAGTAAATTTATATGTGCTAAATGCGTTCAAAACAATATCTTGCCTTACATCTGTATACTATTAAAAAAATATTATGAAAATGAATGACTTCAAATAAAAATAATTACTTTGTTAAAGATATTATGAAAGGCATCTTTTTTTATGACATAAAGCGTTACAGGAGAAGTTGCTTGGTAAGTAAAATTACTAACACTGTTACTTAGAATTTACACACAGCCAAATTAGAAACCAGAAGAAAAGTATTTTTAAATTTTTATATCGTCTACCATAAAGCTGGCTTCAATTTCTCCATCAATCAAGAAGTAAATTTCTTCTACATGTTCTCCCTATTGCAAAATAAGTTCTTTTTCTTAGCATTTTCTTGGCTGAAGAGCAAAGGCTATATCAATATAGAAATTATAGTCAGAAAACTCAGTCTTTCCTTCCTTTAAAAAGAAAGTCCTAAAAAGACCACTAAAAATATCTTGAAACAAGTGTCTAATCATCTAAATAAATTATAATTTATTCAATTTAACATTGGCAATAAATTTGGTTTACTTATCTCCTTTCGCTATCTGTCATTAATTGATAATATTTGTCTTCTTTTGTTAAGGTAACTAACCTATAATTCTTATAATAGTAATTAAAGTGGTCATAAATTTTTTTCACAAATTTTTCGTCCATCGACTTTTCAGAAACTTTGTCTATTTAATAAATTTTAATAAAATTATTTATTTTTTATTTAGAAAAACTTAATTTTTATTTAATCTAAAAAAAATAAAATTATTGCTAAAAAAGGGCTGATTATCAAATAAGATACATTTATTTTAATTTAGCACAAAAAACCTAAGTAGCATTAATTTATTGCTTTCTGAAAATGGTTTATTTCAAATAAGGCATTATTTCTTCTTAAATAAATATTTATTCAATAAAAAGAAATTTAGATTTATTTAAAAAATTAAATAAATGCTCTTAATTTTATAACAAAAATGATATTTTTTAAATATATTTTATAATTTAAATAGGTTTTGATTTGGAATTAATTTTCATAGAAAAGTAAATTTTTAATGAAAATTTAATATTTTAAAGAAATAAATTACTTAAACTTAAAAGCCAATCTTCCAATTCTGGAGTTTTATCAATATAACCAAGTTTAGTTCTATAATTTTTCATAATATCATTGAAGTTATTGATAATATATGAGAAGAAACCTACTCCACAAATCATAATTATGATAGCTATTATTCTATCCTAAGTGGTAATAGGAACAAAGTCTCCATATCCAACAGTAGCAAGAGTGCTGAGTATGAAATAATAGGATAAAATAACTTTTTTAAGCACATTAGTATGCTAAAGATATTAATCTTCAAATTCAAAATTAGACCAGGTAGATGTGCAGTATATATACCATGCACAGGCTAAGAAAAATGCTATTGAGAATCCAATCAGAATAAATCTAAATATCCTATATAAATATCTAGACGTGTATGATATTCTCACTTTATCTCTTGGGTTGATATTATCAATCAAAATATTCAGTTTTTCGCAGATTGAATTTTCGTCAGTAACTCTGAAAAATCTTAAAATACGAATCATCTAAAGAACTTTTAGATTTGCTTGCTTTTTTAGTTTTAATTATACCAAAAAAAGTTTTTGATTAAAATAAATATGAAAATCAATACAAAATATATCAAAATACTAAAAACTTAAAGTATATTTATAAAGAAGACTAGATAGAGATGGGAATCGAAAGAAAGAAATAACTTAACCAAAATGAATAAAAAAGAATATTGAATATAGATTTGTTTCAATCTTTCACTTGTATTTTAAAAATAAATAGTTATTTTCTATTCCCATCTTTGAATATAAATAAGCTCTTACTTACAGGAAATATTAGGTTAAATGGGAATATGGCAAGAGCATCAAAGATGAATCCCCTATTTAATTGATTAAATTAAATTATAAAAATTGAGTTAATTAAATTAAAATGATAATAAATTGAGAATATATATATTATATTTGCATAAAAAGACACAAACAAATTAATTAATTAATTAGAGTTACTTACTTTTTGATATAATTTAATGATGTATCTACCACTGAATAAGTTATCTCTTTTGTTTCATAACTAATTAAGTATGAAGTTAAGAAGTTGACAACCATATCTACCAAAAAGAAAATTTCTATCATGATTTCGATATAGTAGTATTCCTCAAATCCTTGAGGCCAGAAAGATGCCCTAATTAATATTTATAACAAACAGTTAATTGATTAGACAATTAATGAATCAATAATTGTAAATAATTCTAAATGAACTTAATAAGTAGAACCATATTACCACAAATACGATGTGTAGCAACTATAAAACACCATAAAAATTACAATCACATCCCATATTGATTTCTTAGCCGAAAATGGATTAATTATTATACATTTCTATAATTTCTACCATTTATTACTTTTATCTAAATTTTTTAAATCTTAGAATTGGTTTGGAGATATTTTTTTCACTTCTGACTAATATTATTCATTTTAAAAATACTACTTGCCATATAATTTATCATAGTAACTTTAATCGAGTTCCTCTAGAGTTTGCTGAGCAATTTAAGTTGGATTTAAATTCATAGAATAAATATTTATTTCAAAAACAGTCTTTGTCTTTTATCTTCTATTTAGAAAATAATAAAAAAGCAAAGTTCAATCAAACTTTTATTAATTTTTGTTATTTTATAGATTTTTAATGAATGAATGGATAATTGATCTATTTATTGATAGTTTTTTTCAATATTATTTACCTTTCAGTTTAGTTATTAAAATTTAACTACTTTGGTAATAAACGTTATTTAGATTTTTTTGATAAATATTTTCATTTGGCATTAAAAAATTGATTGATTGCTATAATATTTTTATTATCTTCAACAAAAACACATATCTAATTACAATATTTAGAATTCCTAATGTATTTAGATTTTAATAAATAACTAAATAGCTGTTTAAAAGTAGAATCTAGATAGAAACATGTTTATTATTTTTTGATTAATTTAAATTGTAACCATAAGATTTTTACAATATTGCAATCTTAGAATCCTTACAAATTTTAAGATCAAAAAGATCTAAATGACAAAATAAAAAAGAAAAGGAGCTATTTAGAAGATCAAACAGAGTTTTCAAGCATTTTATCTTAATTACTTTATCAGTACTCTCTAATTCAATGAAAGAAACTTATATGTTTCAGCCTTATATTAAACATCTATTACTGCTAAGTTTATGCATTATATTTTCCTTCATCTTTGAAATAAAGCTTGCTTAATAACCAAGAAAATTATACTTACTATGTTTTTGAAGTTCTAAGATGTCGTTTATTTAAGATAGGTAGTTTTTAATATAAATTAATTAGTAATTAATCTTAATTTATTTTTAATTATTTTAATTGCTAATTCTGTTTGGTTTGTAGGATTAAAAATTATAATTACCTAATATTTTTAATCACAAGAGAAAATAAATGAGTCTACTATGTATGAAGTGCTAAAAATATTTTTTATAACTCTTTTCTCAAATTTTTTTTATTCCCTTTATGAAAATATCTATAAATTTGTTTAAGCAAAGCAATAACTATTATTTTTAGTTGTCTGTCTAAATTTATTAGCATTCTAATTAATAACCATGTTTACATAGCTAATTTATGGTTTTAACTAGCATAATTTTTCATTCCAAATCACAGATTTTCTCTCATTTTTTTATTCAACTGCAAATGTTTCAACAAATATTATTAATATTATCTTAATTATCTTATACTTAGTTGATTAGGGTTAAGCTGTTTGTTCTATGGGTAATCTAATTACCTAATTGCTTGCTTGCTTGCTTACTTACTTACTTACTTAATTACACATATTTTATTTTTTAACATTTGAATTTTTAAAATATTTCAAAGTAATATTTATATTTTAGAAATTAATTAGTAGATGTTGAATATAAATTAGTAATATTTATAAAAAAAATACATTAAATAATATATTTTAAGAAGTAATAATAGTTAATAGTTTTTTGATGGTGATTAACTTTGTAATATAAATGCCTTACTATGGTAAGAAATCAGTGAATTAAATTGATATTTAATAGTTGTTGCCTATTTAAAAACCTTACTATTACCCGTCCAAAACAAACGGAAACAACAATTATTTATGAAAAATTGAAATAAATAATTTTTTTAGTAGACATATTCTGATAGAACTCGAAAAGCTCTACAAGAATATATACTTAAAATATTTTTTATGATGATAGCAGTTAGATATTTTTAATCAAGAAAAAACTTAAAAATTTTGAAAATATTATAATATATAATAAAATAATTGACTTAAAATAAATTTTAAAAAAATAATTATTTCAATATATATAATCACCATTATTATCAACTATTTATTATAATTTATTAAATGTGTGATAAATACAATTATATGGTTATATGGCAGAATGATAAAAATGGTCATACGGTCGATCCCTAATATTTACTATTATATACATTTCCTAAGATCAAGTATATTTATTTAATTTTTCTAACATATTACTTTAAAAAAAATGTTTTACTTAAAAAAATATTATACTCTCTTAATATTTTTAAAATGTTTAAATTTATTTTTTTTAAACAAACAAAGACTGTAAATAAAATATTTATTTAATATAAAATAATATTAAATTAAATTAGATTTTTATAACCATAAATCATATTTATTTTGCTCAAAAAAAATTTATTGAAGTTATGGTTCTAATGAGTGAAGTAAAATATTATGAGTCCAAAAATTAGATATTAAAAGAAGAGATTATTATAAAATTTAATTTTGCTGAAAGTAGAAAGAATTAAATATTCTTATTTTTTATTTCCTAAACAAATTAAATTATTTCTGATACAAGAATATTTAAATTAATGATTATTACTTAATATTTGTAGATAGATAAATAATTTATGAAAAATAAATAAAAATATTACAATTTAAGTGATATTTATTTATTCATAGCTTTTTAGTAAGTTTATTATTAATTATTCATTAAACATAATTTTATTAATTTTTTAGTTATTGTCTGAAATGAAATGAAGAATATAGATAGATACTTTTTAATTTTTGCTTTGCTCAAAAAAAATTTATTGAAGTTATGGTTCTAATGAGTGAAGTAAAATATTATGAGTCCAAAAATTAGATCTTAAAAAAAGAGATTATTATAAAATTTAATTTTGCTGAAAGTAGAAAGAATTAAATATTCTTATTTTTTATTTCCTAAACAAATTAAATTATTTCTGATACAAGAATATTTAAATTAATGATTATTACTTAATATTTGTAGATAGATAGATAATTTATGAAAAATAAATAAAAATATTACAATTTAAGTGATATTTATTTATTCATAGCTTTTTAGTAAGTTTATGATTGATTGTTCATTAAACATAATTTTATTAATTTTTTAGTTATTGTCTGAAATGAAGAAGATAGATAGATAGATACTTTTTAATTTTTGCTAGATGTTTTTATTAACTATTAATTAGAATATATTTAATAAAGTTGAGATTAAAAGATACTTTAATTATCCAAATTGTGTTGATTTGATATAGTGTCAACCAACCAATCAACCTTTTGTATTTTTTAATCAGGTTTATTAAAATTATTTCTTCTTTTCTTTCTTCTCAAAATTATTTTCATAATTCTCAAATCTTCTTCCATTCTACATTCAATTTAATGGGAATTATATGCTGCCCTCAAATACTTTTGCGGCAGGGCCTATGACTTGCAATGAGTAATCTTCTTAATTAACATTAATTTGAAGTTCTCCTCCTCTCAATAAAACTTTAGATGAAGGGCTATTCTTTTTATTTAAAATTCCTGCAAAAACTGAAGCACATGCACCTGTTCCACATGCCATAGTTTCTCCACATCCTCTTTCGTATACTCTCATTTTGAGTGTGTTTTCATCTAAAATTTGTATGAATTCTACATTAACGCTTTAAGGGAATATATCTTTTCTACTTTAAAGAGTTTTTCCTATTCTCTCTACTTCAGCTGTTTCAACATCATCTACATAGATAACACAATGAGGGTTGCCTACGTTAACGAATGTGACATAATGAGTTTCTTCGCTTAAATGGGATAAGTTTTATTAATGTAGATTTTGGTTTATCTTTAATGGCTAGTTTATAACAACACTCTCAGCATCACTATTAAATGGATTTGCAGGTATTTTAGATATTTCTGCAGTCGCCTTTCCTATATTCGTTCTATATAATCCTAAACTGAGCTCTTCACACTCCAACACTCCTATATTTGTTCTAATTTACACTATTTTTTTATTTTAGATAATCTTTTTTTCTAATATGTATCTTGTAAAGCATCTTAATCCGTTTCCACAAATTTGAGATTCATATCCATCTGCATTGAAAATTTTATATCTTATATCTGCTTAAATTCCATCTTATTTGTCCTTTTCACTTTCATTTTCAACAAACATCACTCCATCAGCTCCTATGCCAAGGTGTCTATCACAAAGTTTTGCAATAATCTTAGAAAACTCATCAGGGTTGCCACACGTATTTAAAAGATTTTGTCTATTATCAATAATGATGAAATCGTTTCCTAAGCCATGAAATTTATCAAAATGAAGAATCATTTTTCTGAATTCTAAGAACCTTCTAAAAATAATAATAAAATTTATTTTGTTTATCTATTTTGTAAATTTATTGTTTCTAATTTAGAAATGTCTATTTGACGATTGGCAATTAAAAATTTTAATAAAGTAATAGATATAAATGTGTTAATATTTAACAAAATTTAAGGAATATTATCAAAGAATATTTAACTAATTTATTTATATACTTATTTATTTTTGGAATTTTTTAAATATTTTCCAAAAATATCAAACATACATATTGTGATTTAAAATGTTTTGTAGCTATTTTAATAATACATAAAAGATATTTAAGTTGCTTAACGAATGTAAGGATATTTAATGATAGAAATTATCAAAATAAATACTTTGAAAAAAAATGCTTAATATTTTTGACAGTTTAGAATTTAAATTTCTAAAAATTAAATTTTGATTAAATAGCCACAACACAAAATTCATTATTAATGTTAGTTTTAAATGAATTATACTTACAATAATGGGGGTATTATATGAATTAATAAAAATTAAAAAAATTTACTATTCATATTCAAGATTATATTTTATATTTATTTTACCTACAATTACAAACAAATACCCCCAAAATATTCAAATTGATTTTATAAAAATAAAAATAAGTGGTTGAAACAACCATAAAAGATATAGACACTTTTAATAAATTGTTATAATTAACTATTAAAAATAGACAAAAAAAAGATATTAAAATACTTATAAGGTCATACTTTTTATCATAAATTGTTTACAAAATAAAACAATTTATACCTCATATTATAGACATTTAAGATAATATTGAAGTTAAATAAACTAATATATTTTAAAAAAAAGGTTTTATGTTTCAAACTTTTATTGATATAAAATGTTTTTATAGCATCATATCTCATATATATCTTCCTCCCTTTGAATATTTTAAAATTATAATTAAAGTTGATATAGAAAATATAAATTCCCAGTATTCATCAGTTTAGCCTAAGTTTTCTTTTTAAATTTATTATTTATTAGTATGAAAATATATTTTTACTCTCCTTAAAGGTAAAATATTTATTGAAAAATAGAAAAATCAAACATGAATTTGAAAGGTAGCAAAAATCTCTTTATTTTTTGAGATAAAATGAATATTAAGGTATTATTTTTATTAAAAAATTAAATATTCTTATTGATTTTTCATCCTCAGTTTGTTTGTAAAATAAAATAGATGCTACAACTTCTTTTCAGAAATATCAAGAAAAATCTTTTTAATTAAGAAAATAAAAATTTTTTCAAAGATAGACTAATAAATTGATTGTTGTTATTAATCAATAATTATTTAGAATAATTAATTGCAATTATTTAGAATAATTAAATAAGAGGAATTTTTTATATTTTAGAAAATAATTTCTAAGAGAAATTCTAATTCTACTGATAAATATTAACTTATAAATTATAAATGTGGCTAGCAGACAGAATCAACACTATCTTTATGGTAAGCTTAAATTTTATTTTAATCTACCTTTGTTATTAAAAAAAATTTGTCTTTTCTATTGGTATAGTGGCTATCAATTTTTTTGTGATAAAGGCAATAAAATTAAGAAGAATTTATTTTTCAAATATTTAAAAATTAATTATTAATGGAAATTAAATATTTTCAATTAAGTTGCTCACAAAACTATAAAGGATAAGCATTAAATATTATTTTTCAGAATACTTTTTATTATAAAAATATTAATTTTTTAACTATTTTTTCATATTAAATTTATTTAAGCAATTAACCATTTTGTTTTGTTAGTTTTTTAGAATGAGGATCAGTTCTTCAGAGGTAAATTATTTATTGCCAGATTTCTAAGTCCATCCATCCCAAGAACTATGAATAAAGGGAGTAATATGACCACCATAATTGTTTTATTTATTATTATTTATTTCTCATTAACAACTTTCTCCAAGAATTTGTAGTTGTAGGAGGGTGTTATTTTTTAATAATTATAAAATCCTTTCCTATATAAATAATTACTAATCAAGCCCCTTCTTACTTTTTTCCCTCAAAAAAAGGTTTTATTACAGTGCTAATAGATAGGAGTGAGATTATTTTAGATTCCAAATTAACAAAAACTCGAATGAGACTTTTTGTTTTTCTCATATTTAACTTCTAATTTTTAGTGTCATTTATTTTCTTTTTAATTTATCTGATTTTTAATTAGAATAAATAATAAATTTTTAAAAACTAAAATCCAAGAGCTCAGAATGAAAAGAAAAGGAGGAAAAACGAATAGCACTTCAATCCAATTTAAATAAGTAAGTTTTACTCAAAAATAAAATTCATTGTTAATAAAAAAATGATGAAATTTAGGTTATCAAAAGTGAGGAAAGAGTAGTTTTTTTATTATATATTTACAAATTGTCATATTTATTAAATCAATCTTTTTTAACAATTTTTTTATAGTAAAATCCACCACCGCATCTCTTCTTAACTGTGGTGAACTCAGGTCCCTTGTCTTTATCTAGAACCATCGAAGTACTCTTTGACCCAGAGTTTTGCTTTTACTCTTCTTATTCGGAAGATGGGATTTCGTTCTCTGACTACGGTAGCTTATCAAAATTCCAAGTATCTCCAATCATGATAATCCCATCAATGATTTATAAATCTGATGACATGCACCAACATTCTACAATATCTGGTCGTTGAGAGTATGGCAAGAAAAATCTCTCCAGAAATAGCCTATAGCCTTAGTATTTTTCCTCAACAAGATCAAGTAATTACTTCAATTTTTTACTCTAGAGCAAGCTGCTTCCGATGCTGTTCACATTACTAATATCTTCTAATGTAGCTGCCTCCAATAATATCATTCCTATGTATATCATTATCATTTAGTTATTTAAATTACAAAATATGAGTTCTAAATTAATATCAATTTTCTTCTATTTTTCAGATGAGTTAGATGGAGCATTCAATCAATATCCATCCATCCATCTAATCTGCAAAAAAGAATGCTTTTAAATCCCATTTTTTTAAATTTTAATTTAATTAGTTTTACAATATTTGCAAACACGCAAATTATTAAAAAACCGGACTTTTATTAAGTTTTAATCAAGCATATTTAACAAAAGCATTCAAAAAAATTAATTTTTACCTAGCGTATAAACAGCTGCCTTCTTTTTGGAGTAGTTTTTATTCAGATGATGAGGCAATTTACTTGGATTTTTTTCAAAATCTTCTTTAAGCTCGGGAGAGAGGTATTCTGAATTCAGCCATATATTGTTATCACTCCTAGCTAAACCTCCTACTTTATAGGTGATTTCCTCGTTAGTGAATATGTTTGTAGGCTTGAGGTTGAGCAAGATAACTCCATTCTCCTCTAAGTGAGTAAGAACTTTCAGAATTTAGGCAGTAAAATCTAGTAATTCTTGTTTTTTGAAATCATTTTTACGGGCTCTGCGAGACTGCAAGGCAAAATCTAAAGTTTTTCTAGAGTATTCTCTCAAAACCAGAAGCTCCTTCTTCACATCATCAAAGTGATAGTCGTAATATTTGATAATATTTTTCATTTTGAACAATTAGCCATTTACAACTGCATTATATTCGTTAAACAAATAAAACAATTCTTCTTCACTCTCAATAAAAATCCTTTCCAGGATAACTTCTGGATTGTCAGGACTTTAATAATATTAACTCATGGCATCCTCAAAGCTTGGTTTAGCTTTTAAATCAAATTTTAATTCATTTATTTTGAATTTTAATCTACTATTCATTTAAAGTCTTAGAATTTATTTAATTTACTTGTGTTTTCTTAATTTTTTTTGAATCCAACACAAACAAAAAGCAAGCAAGCCACTAAAAGAAACTTAGAATAAATATAAAGCAAAATTTAATTAGAAGATAATTTCAAATAATTGACCAAACAAACTCTATTTGTTTATTTATTTAAATGTGTGCAATAAAACTAACAACAAATTTAATAAAAATAATCAAGTACTTTATAAGATTTAATTAGTTGATTTATTTTTAATTTAAGCATCAAGTTCTCCCTCCTTTTTTAATGAGAATAAAATATTATTTTAATAGGTAATTATTTATTTTTAATATAAATCATAAAAAAATAAGAAAAATATAAAATTTTTTAATTAATTCCAATAAGTCTCATAAGTGCTTTTAACTTATGATTTTATCTTTAATATTTCCTTCATTTTTTCACTAATTAAAACGATGAAAATTTATTTTATTTTATTTTCCAAAAATAAAAAACATTTGTTAGAATTAACATAAAAATTTGTCTAAATTTTACAAAAAACAGTAATTTCATAATAAACATCTCACTCAATCAATATCTTTTTGCAAAAACACATATTAAAATATAGGGTTAAGAGTGCAAGATGTAAATTGTGCAAAGCTTAATTAAGCAAATTACAAGTGATATATATATAGGAGAAAGTGTGTATACAGAGTAATATTTAAGAAGCCATGGTGCTAGTTTTGTACTTGCGCCCATGGACTTTTTGTGAAAAGGATTCGAATTTTTAGGTTAATTGGTTAATTGATTGAAATAATCTTTTTTGTGTATTATTATAATTTAGTAGCATTTAAATAGTTAGGAATGATGTACATCGCAAAGCATTTTAAGCAAATTTAAGTTAGATTTGAAATAGTACAATTAATTATTAAATGACAAAATTACCTATATGTCATACTAGTGCATTTGGTAGCAGCAGAATTTCAAAATAGGTAGTAATTTTGTCCAGACAATGCCCATCATCTTTTAATATATTGATTGATAATATTATAGATCAGATCATAGCAAGTTGCATATAATTTTGTAGTAAGGACTGATTATATTTGAATAATCGCAGACAGCGCAGGAGAAGAGGATGTAAATGAAGTCATTTTTAGCAATGTTATTTTTGATAAGGAGTGCTTTTTCAATGTCTTAATACTCTATTTACTTTTCCTCATTATTTTACTCTTTTTCTTTTTAATAATTCATAGGATCAAAGCATTACTGAGTAAAAAAGAAATACGAAGGATCTTTTAGAATTAGTGATAAGTCTTCATAAGAATTAAAGAGAGTTTGCAGACTCTCTATATTTGAAAGCTTATCTTAAAGATACTAATCAAATTAAAAGTAAATTTCTCCATTTTATTAACTCAACTCATCACGCAACTATGATTCAAGATGTCTCAGAAATTTTTCAAACGTTTCCCATAGTTTTCTCACTAATATCTTAGAATTTGCATTCAATATTTTGGAGATTTTATAGAAATTCAACCACATTCTTTTACTCTCCAAAGCTTGATGCTACTCAATTTTCTGAGATAAATCCAAATATTTTTCTCCGTCTGAGCTTTTTTTAACAATATATTGATTGGCATTGCTGTTATCTTGGCCGAAAACGATGAAGGCTGTTACCAAAAGCTAGAAATTTTCACTTGAAAAGGCACTCCCATAATCATTTTCTACCTCATATTCCTTCATCAGTTTCTACTTCTCTGCAATGGCAAAATTTCTCTTGAGAGGTCTACCAGATTTCTTTTTCGAAGCTTTTTTAATGTGATGATTTTTTGAAGGAGTTTAACTTTACTTCTCAGAGTCACTTACCTAAACTTCTATCTCAGATTCGAACTTATTACTATTATTTGATGACATTATATTATTATAAGGGCTTTCATAATTATTCTACTAATCCGAAATTAATGCTCGAGTTTCTTCAAATTTTACTGAGCTGTGAATGGAAGCACTATTTGAAGGCTATTCGAGATGTGAACTTTGATTAGCAAACTGTGGTTCTATCTTAATATTTGTTATTTATTAATATAAGTCCTATTTAGGATTAAGAATATGAGATTATCCTTGTTATTCTTCCTACTTTAAATTTAGAGTAGATGAATTATGACTATCTGTTCCGAAGCCTTGATAACTTAAGAAGTATGGTTACTCTCTGATATCAATATTATTCCCATAAAATTTGAGCATTTCTCTTTCATTTTATCTACTAGAAAAGATCTTTTCCATCTTTATATAAGTAATTGTTTAAGTTTAAAGTATACTTTTAAACAGAAAAATATATAACAACAAAAATTTGTCAATTAAGTTAATATTATAAAGAATATACAAGCACTTACTTACTTTTACATTAAGACTATTAATTAAATCAAAACAATTAGTAAATAAAATAATAAACTTTTTAAAATATTCATACAATCAATTATTTCTTATAGCAGCAAAGCAAGAAAAAATTAATTTCTCAGTTTTCCTTAATAGAACAAACATCAAAAAACACCACAAAAAATAAAATGTTATTACATCTTAGCAAGAAGAAAATAGTCAAGATGTTTACCTCAAGGTATAAAGTCTTTATTAAATTTCCTAAATGAGAATGTACTAAAATATAATTGTAGCAAAAGCATTAAAGATTGAAGATATAAGAATTAATTATGTCGAATTGTAAATTTTAATTATAAGTAGAATTTTTAGCTTAATTTTTAAACAGACTTCACAAATAATAAATATGAAACAATCGGCATATGATTTTTTATGTTAATTATTTAGGTTGAACATAGATTAAAATAGCTAAAAAATTACAATCAAGAAAAGATTTTTAACTTATTTTTTTTATCGAGATTGATAAAATTTTGCCCTTGCGAAACTATTTTTTTACAAATTTTCTTTTTTGTTTTTTGGCTTGAACAATCACCACACAATATCAAAAAAGAAAAAGAGTCTCAATTAATCGTAAAAGAATCAAACATTGTCTTATAACTAACTATTTTTTCTTCTATCATCTGATAATTATCAAGTTATATCTGAATAAAAATAGTGTAATTTTTTTAATAAGAAACCTTTTTTCAAATTCAACTAAAAAGGATCATTTTTATTAGTTATCCGAAAATCTTTGATCCTAAAATTCTAAAAAGAAAAAACCTCATTAATCAAAATTTAGATTTACCTCAACTCTTTACTAATTTAGTACTATTAATCTCAAAATTTTAAAACTATTTACCAATTTATTATTAAATTTAGACCCTAATACTTGCTTGTTAAGATCATGAATTAATGAGGTTATACAGTATTTGTATTCATAAGATGAAAATATAAATTGTAAATATCCTTACAATTTAATTTTTTGATTTAGCCTTTTCATTCATCATAATTTACTTTATAATTTTGAGATTTATTTTAATGTAAGAAATTTGAAGTTTCTATTATACACTTGATGAGCGGTGTTTGAATTATTTGCTATTCTATGAATGAAAGTAATATTTTTTATTTATTCTCATTTAAAGATACTATCTAATTTCAAATAGACAAACAAACAAACAAAAAAACATTACACATGTTTTTGAAAGCTTCCTTTCTTAAGAAAAATATATCTCCAAATAAATACAATAAAGGTTAAAAATAGATTTATATATTATTCTCAGAATTAATATTCTCTCAAAAAAATTATTTTTTTCATTCATATTATTAAAATTATTAAGGGAATTATCTATTTTCAAATATTAAGCAGCTAAAAAAATAGTAAAAAAAATTAAAAATACTAAGAATTACAGAAATATTTTTTTGTTATTGGTATTTGCTTCTAACCTTAACAGGTTACATTCTTACTATTGCTTTTTAGTAATGGTTATATTCTTTTTATTTTTAATTTAAACTCTACAAATATTTGAATTATACTGTAATAATCTACAAAATAAACTTTTATGAATTCAAAATAAAAATTATTTTTTTATTATGCCAAATAGATTTTATGCATAACTAATTAAAAGTTCTCAAACAAATTAGTATTTGATTTTAAAAATAATTTTTTATTTTTGAAAGTACAGAAGAAAATTTAAAGTTTCTCAAATGGAAATTATTTTTTGGTGTGAAATAAATTAATTATTTCTTTTTTTCGATTCTGTATTTTTTATTGATAAAATAGAATGAATTCTTTTATTGAGTAATAATTGAAGATTATAAATGAAATAAGAATAGTATGATATTTTTAAAGAATTAAATTTAATGTTAGGATATTTATGATTTAAGTATATGCATGTATCATTTTTTTTGAATAACACAAAATAAATTTTTTGAAAAATAAAAATTGGATTAAGTTAAAAAAGAGTTTTTTCAAATAAAAATGATGTTTTAGTGGAAATATTTATTAATGATAAATAGCATTTTAAAAAATATTAAAATGATTTATATCTATAATATAATATAATTTCTTTATTTCATTCCAATTTTTTTATTGATTCAATAGAATTAATTATTTTATTGAGCTTTTAAAATTCAAAAAAAATATTTCTTTTTCGATTCATTAATTTTAATTGATAAAATAGGATGAATTATTTTTATTGAGTAATAGTTGAAGATTATAAATGATAGTAAAATAGTATGATTTTTTTGAAAAAATTAAATTTAATCTTAGGGTATTTATTTATGTGTGATTTAAATATATGCATGCACCATTTTTGACTGATTGACTGACACAAAATAAATTTTTTTTATATGAAAAGATTTCATGATTGATTTATTTTTATGATGCCAGATTTACTCTTTTATTCGAAATAATTAATTAGTTAATCATAAGTTTTAAAAATTTGATATGAAAAAATCTGTATTCAGTTGATTAAAGCTTTTTCTTAAATAAAAATTATGTCTAAGTAAGTAAAATAATTTTTAATAAAATTTCACAAATATTAAAATGATTTATTCTATATCAATATTATAAAACTAATTTCTTTAAATCATTAAAAATTTTTGATCAATTAGAATTAATTATTTTATTGAACTTTACTAAACTTAATACAATAAAAGAATAAAAATATCTTAATATTTTTATTAAAAGTGTTGAAAATTTTGTCTTACATTAATTACAGTACGATTGATTACAAATTGAATATGTGATCTACATTAAAATTTAAATGAGAAAGAAATATTAGAATTATTTAATCTGTCTATTAATCCAATCAATTAGTCTTTTTTTCTTCGTGCTCTTTTAGTTTTAAAAGCTAATTTCTATGAATAGTATCCATGGCTATCATTATAAGTATTTTAATAATTGCAGCACACGATATTATATACTAAGCTCTATGATAAGTATATAGTAAATAGACTGTTGATTCAATTATTCCTATGAAATAGACATATCTGCTTAAATATCTATAGTCTTTTGTTCTTACGGCTTAATATAAGTGGAATGCAGGTATAAGCATCAATAGGAAAGATACTATATTACAACCTAAAGTGAGATCATCCAAAGTAGTTTGACGCATGTACCAAGAAGTATTAATTATTACTGTAAATTAGTAGACGATATAATCCCATTATTTAATTAGAATTAAATATAATAAAAGCTGGAAAAGAGCTATGCCTACATAAATAGGAAGAGTATATGTGTAATTCTTACCCATAATTCCATAAATCATCCAAACGCTAAAGTAAAGTCCTTTAAACAACAATTGTAAGCCGTTAAGCAATCTGCTGTCGTTATATTTTATTAATTTATAAAACCCATAAGCTGTTTCCAATATCTATAATGATGCATGAATATGATACATCAATTCCCAAGCTATGCTTTCTTACTCTGAATTCAGCACCGTTTCCATTTTACCTGTTTAATTGAATTATATTTTACTTCCAATTATTTAATTTTATTCCCTATCTATTTTCTTTTACTAAAGTTTCTAACTTTTCAGCCAAGCCAACTTGTATTATTTATTTATTTATTTTTGAGCTTTTACTAAATCACCTTAAGTTGATTTTAATATTAAATTTTCATTTAAATTAATAAACTAATTGTATTTTTTCTATATATCCATCCATCCATCAATTAATTGAAATAAATAATATCTTTTAAATAAATTTTATTTTTACAAAACTCTAAAAACTATTTTTTATTTTCAATTTTATTTTAATCATATTTTAAAAATATTTTTATTTTCAAATTATATTTATTGAATAAATTTAAGTCAATCAAGCATTTAAATACAAATAAGATATTTTATTTCTCATTATTTCTAATTTCATATAAAATTACAAAGCTTAATAGTATATTTTGTAATCAAATTAGCCTAAATAATTTTCTTTCTTTTAAAAATATTTTTAAGTTTTTAAAAATTTGTTTTGGCATAATTATTTAAGCTATTTCAAATTTATGTTTTTATTTAAATGCTTACCTTCCTTTTAAGTATTGATTTCAATAAAACGTAAGCTCTCTAACTAATCATTATATTTTTTCTAAATATTTTCTCAACTCTTAACAATCAGCATTTTAATTATGATTTTAGTTTGATATAAATATTATTAAATAAAAATAGTTTGTTTTAAAAGAATTTTAAAACTTTAATTTAATAAGTTATTTTAAATTTATGTTTTCAATAAAATGTTAACTTTTTAATGATTAGCTTCTATAAAATGTCCATTTCTTTTGATAATTATCTAAATTGTTATATGTTTCTTAAATATTTTCTCAACTCTTAACAATCATCAACCTAAGTTTATTTTTGTTTGATTTAAAATAAATATTTTTTTAAATTTGGTTTTTATCCAATTAATTAAATTATTTCAAATTTATTTTTTGAATAAAATTTTAACCTTTTCAGTATTGATTTTTATAAAACGTCCAGCTCTTTAATAATTTTATCTAAATTGTTATATCTTTTCTAGATATTTTCTCAACTGTTAACAATCAGCTATCTAAGTTTGTATTTAATATGATTTAAAATAATTATTTTCTCAAAATAAATAAAAAAAATAAAAATATTTTGAGAAAGAGCTTATATATGACACAACCATTTTTTTAAAAATGTTAGATTTATTTGTTTGTTAAAAATTTTGAAGAAATTAGCTTGTTTTTAACAAAAATGTATTCATTCATTTTGCATCGATTTACTATCAAAAAATTTATATCTATTTGTCAATTAATTGTTATTTATTGAATTTTAATACTTCGAAATAAATTAAAAACTTGAATTAGTTATTTATCGATCTTAAGTAAAAAAAGATAGTAAAGTTATTTTTATAAGGTCAATAAATAAATACATAATAAGAGTAACATCAAACACTTTTTAAATAGGATTTAAGCAGAACAAGGAGTATTTATTTAAGTCTGATTTACAGAAGTAGCTGTAGGATTTTATATTATGTAGACAAATAACTAAGAAATTCAAAAATAAAGCTCTTAATCTCACCAAAGTGGTATTGATGCGAATTTTAATAATAATTAATTCAATTTTTAAGATATGAAAGATAATTTTTTTGATATGGACTTTAATCATAATTAACCAGCAGCTCTCGGTTAAAATTAAAATCAGAATTAAAACACCTAGCAAATAGATTTATTAGGAGATGATGATCTTTTTTGGGGTAATAGCGGCAATAACAACAATTAATAAAATAACAATTAGCTCTAACAGTAATAATAAAATTAAAATTAGGTTCAGCCACAAGCCTTGAAAAATGAATTTTAAGACTTTGATTTTGATTTTATGGAAAAAAGCATGAATAATAGCTAATAAAAAAACAGTTTAAATGAATAAAATGCTTATCAGTCATAGCATCCACCGCTACCTCCCAAAAAGTAAAACTCTAATATGAATTCGTAAAGTAACAGCTAGAATATTTCAAGAAACAATAGTATGCATAATAGTTAGTCAAGTTAAAAAGGAAATAATCTATATAATAGCTAAAATTAAGGTAATAAATAGCCTATTAATAATTAAATTTCTTAGAGTAGCAATGCATTTCAACGTAAAGACAGTCTTGGAATATAAAAACAAAATAGTTATGAGTATCACAATTAGTTCAATAGCAACAACAACAATAACAATAATCAAGCTTAATTTGTAGGATTTGATATGAATTTTTAGAGTAATCAAGCTAATAATTCGTTTACAAACAATAATTAAATGAAAAAGAGTGGTTCAATAAGCAATTAATAAAATTAAAATAACTTTGATGGATTTGATTTTGGATTTGGAGGTTTTGGAGACATAAACCCTATGGCAAACTCTTAAACTTCTTCTTAAAATAAAGGGTAGAATAATTAAAATCAATAGCAACAGTAATAGCAATACAACTTGAATTAATTTGATTTTGGAGAGTTTAATATGAATGCTTAGGCCTAACAAAGTTAACAAGGAGGAAATAATGCAGGTGCTTAGAATTATAATGATTTTTATTTTGGTAATGACAATAATCAATAAATTAATCAAGTATAAGGTCAAAATATTGCTGAATCCTAGTTTTAATACAACAACCCTGATGCATTTAATAGCTACAACAGTTACAATAATAATAATTTAAATCATGGAAGTCTTCATAAAGATAAATCTTAAAATAAAGCTTCTTTGGATAATTCTTAAATTTAAGAAAAAGATGAGAAACCTTTGACGATTAGCTAGAAGTTAGAATTAGGAGGAAGTGAATTTAATTAGCATTAACTAAAAATTAGCTAAGAGCAACAATATAAATAATAGTATTAGAATGTTGATTTTGATGATAATTTTAACAACAACAAGTTGCAAACTTCATAACCTAACATCTAAATTCAATCTGGAAATAATTCCAAACAATTATCCCACAAATCCAGTGGAAGTAGTCAGCATTAGCAAGAATAGCAGTAAAAATAGAAATAATAATTTGATCTTGGAAGTAATTTTTTTGGGTCAGGAATAAATAATCCTATGATTTCAAGTGTTGGAAGTGAGTAGAGCAACAAGAAAAACTAATAATAAGATTGGAATTTTTAAGCCAATAAAAATAACAACGCAAATTTTTTTGACACAAACTTTGATTTTACATAAAATAATAATAACAATAGAGATGAAGCAGCTTAGCTCTCAAAAAAACATTCTTAACACAGCAATTCCAATTTCTAAGATGTTCATAACAATTAATTTAATAATAGCAATAATTTTGGATAAAATAATGATTTTGCAAACAACAACTGGTCTGGAAACAATTAAACTCAAAATAAGCAAAATTTGCTTGATGAAAATTTCAATTTTAACACAGCAAATTCTTAGAAAAATCACTAAGAAGAAGATAACAAAGTTTAATTTTGGATGCAGTAAAAAGTTCAGCAATAGATTTTTGGAAATTAGAATGAACCCAATCTAAACTCGGTAACTAAGAATAGTAGTATTGATAAATCTCACAATATGTCTACAAGTAAAAAAAATAATAACAACAAAGATGCCTTTGGATTAGATGATTTTGGAGAAATTTCTGAAGCAACTGGTGGAGAAGATTCAAAAATAGAAGCTCAAAAATATGGTTTTGATTACGACTAAAAAACAAATGAAAAAGATCAACAAATAGCTAACGATAGTAGAAGATCTGATGATTTCGATGATCTCTTGCCTTCCGAAATAGACTTAGTTAAACAAAATAAAAGGAAACTTCAAATGGAATAGAATTTAAGAGACTAACAATAAGATTATCATGAATAGTAGCAATTTTAAAATATTTAAGAAAACAAAAATCAAAATTTAGAAAACAAACAAGTGCAGGATGGTAACTAAGAATTGGCCATACATAAATAGGTCTTGAAAGCGAAATAGTAGGCGTTAGCTGAATAAATTAATTATGCCCAAATATAACATGACAATTCTAAAATTAATCATATGCCTGGAATAAGACCTTTTTCACCTCTATAACATACTTAGAGCACAAATTTAAGTAATAAAAGGAGATCAAGTATAGAAGAGTATGCTTTAAAAAAATAAATGGAAAACTAAATCAATATTTTAAAACCATTTGACTTTGAAGCTTAAAAGCAGAAAAATGATCAAAGGCGTCATTCTGAAGGTTAGGCCATTTTATCGTAATAAATTTAGAGGTTACAATAAAATTTAAACTTAGGAACAATAAATGAAGTAATTTTTCTTAACAAATAATTTGATCCTAAAGAAATATATTTTTATTTTTTTTAATTAGGAAGAACTTCAAGCTGGCGATAATCAACTTTAAAAGAAAGGCATCCCTCTCTATTAAGGAAAAGGAGATCACATACCAAACGTCAACCTAATTCTTCCAAGCATTAAAGGGTAAAAAGAATAAGTTGCTGCTTTTTAAGAGGAACAAATTGGAAATCCCTTACATTCTAAGTCATCTGTGTCTTAAGATGACGAAGATGACTACCTTGATAGTCCGGAACTCAAGTAGAAATCTCAAAAAAATCAATCTAACAATTTGCAAACTTAAAATAATGAACATACTAATCCCTCCAATCCATAGATAATTCTTGCAGAAAGTGACATAATTCCATATCCTGACGAGAATGGGCAAGACAATAATTAAAATAATGATTTTCTTGGCATTCACAAAAATTAGAATATCCTCGAAAGTGAAGTGATTAAACCCCAACATAAAAATTCACTTTCGCCGAGAAGCAATGTAAAATTTTGAATAAATAAAAGCTAAAAATAAATAAAATTAGTACATTAAAATTATAAATTAGAAAAATCTTTTATATTATTAATTAGATAGGAAATAATAGATAAATTTTACAGTCAGAGTATTTAATTGATAAACAAGTTGCTAATTAATAATTAAATACTAATTTCAAGCCTACCTTAACTGAGAGTTATGTAGAAATTGATCATACTAAAGATGACAACAGGTTTGTTAATATGTAAAATTATACAATATAGAATTTTGTGAAAAGTGAAAATGTGTTACCAAGCAGTGATGATGAAGCTTAACAAACTTAACAAAAAGTTGGGACTACGGTATCAAATAGAGAGAGTTTGGAGAAATCAGTTGAGTAGACAATTGAGGAAATTAAATTTGACATAGATGATTTCCCAATGCTTGAAAATTAACTGAATACTAAAGGCTAATTTACATCTAAAGAATAATAAAATTTAATTAAAAGATAGCTTTCAATCATTAATGAGGAGTTTGAGTAAGTAGAAGATCCTGATCAAAACATGTCTCAAGCCAACCAAGAAAAACTTTATGTAAATATATAGTTAAATAATATAAAGATTAAACTAAAAATATTATTAAACAGGAACAAAGATTAGAATAAATTAAATCTGATTAAATAGCAATCCACAATCAGCTAGCAGAAATTAAGAATTAAACTATTTTATATGAAGAGGAATTTAAAAAGAATACTAATGCCAAAGAAGATGACCTTGAAAGGATTAAAAACTAGTTAAAAGCAATGCAATAAAATTAATAAAAAATAAAGAGCTTAAAGGACAGATATAAGTAGAATCTTCAATTTATTATGCTTATTGAGTATAAAAAAGCAGCCTTATCTGTGGAAAAAATGTAAGCAGAAATATCTAAGTTGTAAGAAAATTCAAATAAATCAAGCTCACTCCAAGGCAGCTAAAAGTAGATGGGTTCCTCTTCAGAAGCAGTATCATTTTTTATATTAATTTAAAATTTAAATTTAAAATCTTGTAAAAGTAAAATTCAAGTTTGATCGAGAGTCTAAAAAAAGAAATCTAAGATTTAAAATAGCAAATGAATTCTTAATACTACCCAAAATCTTAAATATCTCGCTAAGATTCTCAGGATCAAAAAAGGAAATATTCTGAGAATGAAATTGCTATAATTGAAGATTTAAGAATATAAATGAATAAACTAAAATCCGATTTCGAAAGTAAATACAACGAGTAGTCCAGTAATCTGTCAGCAGAAAATAAAAGCACAATGATAGAATTCATGGAAAAGTTATCATAAATAGAAAAAAATATTATAGACCAAAAGGAGGAAATTCAAAGGCTAGCTTCTAGTTAAAATGATATCCAAAAGTAATTTATGAGCATAAGTCGCACGAGCAACTAATATTTCTCCCCTTTAAGCTAAGATCGTCAATTCAGTAATAACTTTATATAATAAAATTATTTTTAAAATAAATAATTATATTAAGAAAAGTTTAGATATTTTCGAAAATTTATTATTAAATGAAATTATTTTAAAATAAAATTAAATTTAACTCTTAATCAAATATCTACTTAATTTATAACAAAAAATATAATCAAAATGCTCCTAAATTATGTTTGATATAACAGTAAGAGATAAATAAAGGACTAATTTAATTTTCATTTATAAAAGCTTTAAATAAATAAATGTTGTGAATAATAAAATAGTGATTGTAGAATAATTATTTTAGATAAGTAAATAATTATTCAATTTAGATTAATAAGGCTAAATAGTAAAATTATTAGAAATTTAATTTTTTTATATCAATCGATAATGATATTTTTAAAACGCAATATTGAGGTTCAATTTTTCGAGAATTTTGATACTATTAAAAAGAATGAGAAAAAAATTAAAATAAATATAGAAAATTAATATTTCAAAAATATATTATATAAGTTTGATTCATCGAAAAACCAATTTTTTAGAACACTTCAAGTAAATAGGGATGAACTAAGGTTTTGCAACAGCAATCATATTTAAAAATAGGAAAATAATCAAGAAATAAATTAACGATGTCTTTGGAAATATATTATTTAGCTCAAAATATATTTTTAAATTATTGAATTTTATTATTTTAATTTGGTTATTATTATATAATAAATGAAATAGGATAAATATTTAAGATAAGTAAATAAAGATTGATAGTAGAGTTTGTTTTTCCATATTTAATTTTATTATATCGATAGACCGATAACGATATTTGATAAATTTTTTGAAAAAATCAATATTACTAATTATGAATGAGAAAAAAATAAAAATAAATATTATAAAAATCTATTTATTATCTAAGTTCGATATATCGAAAACCAATTTTTTAGAACAACTCTAATAAATAGAAGTTAACAAAGCAAAGATATTTAAAAATAGGAAAATAATTAAGAAATGAATTTGGAAATATATTATTTGGTTCAAGATATGCTTTTTTAATTATAAAATTTTATAAATATAATTTGATTATTGATTGTATAATAAATGAAATAGAATAAATATTTCATAGGGATGATTGATTACCTTTCCTTTATTTTTAGCATAATAAATATATATTTTTATAGAAATAAATGCTTAAAAACAATTTTATAAACAAATTAGACTAAAATAACGAAGATAGAAAGTATGGTCAAGAAACTCATTATTAAGAAAATCCATAAATAAGCCTAATAAAAAATGATAGCTAGAGTGAGCAAGGAGAAGCTGAATTATTCCCTAGGAACGAATTTATAGATAAAACTGAATAGGAACAATCTTAGAATTTTAAGTAAAACCCTATATTTGACGAGAACGAATATAAATCAGTAAGAGGAAGATATAATAATCAGGAAGATGGAGTCAATTTTTTGACCCCTTCTAAATCTTCTCCTGGCATGATGGAGTATTCTCCTATTATTTCTTAAGACTAATAAATAAATCATCATGATTATCGCTCCACTGTAGGTCCAAGATAATAATTTTATTCTCAGTAATAATATTAAACAAATGAAAATACTGCTAAATATTTTTACTAAGGAGACAAAAATAATTAACTGAATTATAGCACAAATAATAGAGAATAAAATCAATACAATCCTGACTAAGTTAACCCATAATAAATTAATTAAGATGAAAATCAAATGAATAACTCTATGCTTAAAAACTTATATGAAAGGACAGCTTCTCATACTTTACTTTATGAATAGAACTAACATTTAAAAAGTATTTATTAAGATCCTTATGTGCTCATGAAAGCTTTTGAAGCTTAAAAGGTATCTTAATTATAATTTTCAAAAGTATAGACTCCTTACGATGTCTATGGGTCTTTCCAAAATAATAGGATATAACAAAGACTGAGGGATTCTGTTTACAGTGGTACGTCTTAAATTTTCAATGAAGCTATAAACTTCTCTATAAACTCGTATAAAGTTAACTATGTTGCTTCTAATTACAACATGGGAGTAAAAAATATAGAAAAATCTTAATTTACAAATTAAATGCTTTCAGAACATGATAGGTAAATAAATATTTTCATTTTTTATACGAGAAACAAAGAAATTAATTATTTGATTTTTTATTTCAAGCTTACAAATTTTATTAAAACAGAACTCTTTTTTCAATTAAATAAATAAATCTATTTATGCTTAAAATTTCAGCCAGACTTTACAATTTTATTTTCACGGTATGACCCTTTTCAAACTTTTGATAAGATAAAATAACGGAAAAATATAAAAGAAAGAAAGTATTTTTTAGATTTTTAAAAGATGCTTTCATGAAATTAAAAAATAAAAATGGAAATAAATTAAAAAATATTGATTAAATATTTTAAATTGATAAACAAATTAAATAATAAAAAAATAACCAATAAAATATTCAAATTAGTCTAAATTCTAATTATCTTATTGAAGAAAAAAATAGTAAATTGCGTTTAAATTTTGATGGCCAAAATAAACCTAAATTTTAAATTTATATGAATCCAATTAGATCATTTTCTTTTAAAAAAAATATCAATTTAGATTATTCTTTTCGCATATATTTTTATTGGAGTTAGCAAAATATTTGTTGATTATTCTAAAATTAATAAAATTAAGAGGTCAAATGAATTATTTTTCTGATTAAAATATTTTGAAATAAATTAGATAATAAAAATATAATTTATTAACAAGCAACATTAAATATTATCAATTAATTAATATCGTTTTTTAATTAAAAAGATATTATGATCCTTTGATCGAACTCGCATAAAAGTAACTAGGAAAGGAATACTTCCCAAATAATGAATGGTTTGAGAAAAATATTAAATAGTTTGTCAATAGAGTAAATATAGAGAAAAGAGTGCTCAAAGATTCAATTGTAAACTAGAATTGTGTTATCCTTGAAACATTTGATTTGCAAGTTTCTGCTAAATATTCTATTGTTAAAACAACAAATAGCTCTGGTAAACCAGATCCTCGCTACCCATCTTAGATTCTGAAAATCTAGCTCACCTATACGAATAAACTAGGAATGAACATAAATAATCTTTTAATAGTTTTAGCATCTGCGAAAGGTAGATTTATTTTCTTAAAATAAAAATAAATACTCTAATAATTTGTATTTTACTGATTAATTAATTAATTTAAATCTTAAAAAAGGCTATGAAACAGTTTTAGCAGACCCTCCTAAAATCATCCAAAATTAATTAAAAGCTTACGAAACAATATACTAAGACGTCTATCTTCCTAATTACAGACCTAATTCCTAAATGTTGATTTCTTAGTTTTCTTATAGGTAATTATTATCAAAATGGATTATTAAATGCTTTAAGCTTAACTTTATTTAACTGACGTACTTTATTAATTTATTTTTTTTTTAATGTATTATAAAAGCACGGGTTTTAAACAATCTAGGGTGAGCGCTTTAATACCAAGCACTCCAAACAAATTCATGGATTTTATTTTTATCAACAAAGAATAATTTAACCAAATGTGGGCTGAAAGTAAAGATACCATGATCTATTGTTCACCAGTTTACTTGAATACCCACATAATCCAATCATGTGAAGATTTCAAAACAATTTATCCTCTTTTAATAGAAATTGTAGAAGCCTTCGAATAATATAAATAGTCTTGGAGAGAATTTGGAGGTTCATTTACCATACTAAATGACCCTTACCCGAATACTACTTATCTTCTTAAAATTTGTTTCTCATAAGATTAAAGAGTTTACTTCTAATTTAGTAGTGTTGGGCAAGACCAAGTCTAATCTTTCAACATTAAAAAAGTACTCTAAAGCATACTTGATTTATTTTACTTCTTATATTGTGAGTGAGTGAGTGAATGAGTGATGAAATCACTGATTTTATAAAATTTAAAACATTTTTCTTCATACTTGTATCTAAATTTATATGTAAATAATTTTATTTTCTAAATCAACTAAACTAAAAAAGTAAACTCTATTTTTTCACTGTTAAATGAATAAAAAATAAATAAAACAGTTCTAATTATTATTAAGAATTTCATGTTTGTTTTTTTAATATTTTGTAAAAATGTAAATTTGTGGTTTGAAAGTAAATAATGTTTTTCATAAGAAAAAGAGTAAAATTAGTTTGAAATGTAAGCACGAACATAATATTTTTAATTAAATAATAATCTGAGCTAATAATTTTATATATTTATTTTTCTTATATTAATAAAATTATTACTGTAATCTAAGTATCCCCATTTATTTATTTATTTATTATTAATTGCTATTTAACTCATTTTTAATTAATTCTGATAAAAAAGATACTTTAATTTTTTTAAAATATGAATAATCATTAACACATTGAAAGAATAATTATCCGTTCTTTTACAATCAGATATTATTTTTTCCAGTTTTCACTAATTATTAGTAAAATTTAAAGAATTTTTAAAATTTTTCAGTGTTTAAATAAAAAATTGACTTTAAAAAGTTAATAAATCAAATAAAAAAAAAACCCTTTTTTTATAAAATTTTTATTAGTGAGAAAAATAATTAACTAGGAATAATTGTCATTGACAAAATTGTTATTGTTAAAAAAATACTCTTATAAACAATACATTAAATACCATTGAAATTATTAATTTGTTTTCTTTTAAACACTTATAGGTATTTTACTCTTGTTAAATTCGATCTTCTACTATACTATTAAATAATCCCTCATTATATGTTTTCATTTAAGTTAAAAGTTTAAAGATAATAAATGCTGATGATTAGTATAATAAATTTTATACATTTCTCTTTATTTAATTTATAGAATTGAAAAGAGATTATTTTGGGTTTAAAAGCCAATAAATTTTATGCTTAATCAAAAATATGTGATTTAGGATTTATAGCAGGTATTTTTATTTAATGTTTTGTGGAAAATAGATAGATGATCAAATATCCAAATTAATCTTTTTTTTAAAAGAATAAAAGGAGTGTGTGGCAATTAATAATAAATAATAAAATAATAACCTTCTATAATAAAGCTATACCTTAAATAAATAGATAGATCAAATTCTCATATAAATAAATATATTTTTAAGATTATAAAAAAGAAAATTTTTCTATTTAAAAAAAGTTTTTCTATTCTGTCAAATAATTAAATGACTACTTGAAATAAGAAGATGAATGAAACATTTAAAATTAGTGTGATTAAATAAATAAATATCTAGTAGACTTGTGAAATTTTATATTTAGATATGATAATATGTTATTAAATTAAGTCTTTCCTAATTTTTTATTGATAAGAGTTTTATAATTAAAGATTTTATATTCAAGAAGATTCTTATTAGAGATTCATAATAAATCTAATTACATAAATTTAAAGGTGGGTGGACAACCAATCATTCGTTTTTTGGATTTAATCTTCAAATTAATCTGTTTTAAATTAAATATTAATATTGGTTAACTTATATCAGAGAATATAAATATAATCTGATTTACATAAATTATTGCTTATTTTTATTGAAATAAAACACTTCTTAAATCTTATAACATCATCAAAAACAAAAAAATTTAAATTAAATAAAATATTCATAAAAAATAAGTTCTTGAACCATTATTGCAGAAGCCCTCCACGGATAGAATTCCTGAAAATTTTCTTGTTTTAAAATAAGAATTTTAATGAAAAAATGAATATTCTCAATGTTCAGAAAAAAAAAATATTTAAACTAAAATATTTACCTAAATAATAAAAAAAATGTGGTTTACTTGAAGATTAATGCTATTTTAATCATAGTCATCAATTACATATCAAATCTTAAAACTCTTTCTTGTAATTAACAAACAATGATTAAATTACAAAATGTAACATAGAGCCATTTAATTCTGTCGAAATTCAGTTGATCAATCATTCTTAAAAACAAATTATTAAAGTGGAAAATTTTCAAGACAATTAAATAGAGCTATTTGCTGAATCTCCTAACATGAGTTCATCTATTTCTAATAAAGACACAATGCTACCTGAAGTTGAGCTAACGCAGAATGATTCTGAAAATTTAGATGATTAATTTGAATAAATATTTGAAGAAGAAGAAAGTAGTTCCTTTTAGAATTCATCTCCAAAATTAAAAGAATAATCGCTATCAAATAATAGTCAATTGGATTTTGTAACTAATCATTAAAATAATAATTATTAAAATTGTATCGATGATTCGCAAAAAGTAAAATATTGTTGCAAGCAAATTAAATCTGGTTACTTAGAAGATTCTTAACAAACTAAAAATCTGATAAAAACATATTTTAGTGAAAATAAAAATCATTTTAAAAATTAAAATACTCCTTCATATAAAATCCTTCCAATAGATTATGATGATCTGCCAAGCAATAAATTTCACTTATATGGAGACATCTTTATTGAGTTAATGAATTCTAAAAAATCTTCAAACTAAGCTTAAGATTACAGTCAAGAAGTCATTCTGAAATGCAACAAATAGATTAATCCTATTTTTGAGTGGAAACACATAAGTCAAATCAAAACTAGTAAAAAAGAATTAATTTTCGATTTAAATAGCAAAACAGAAACGAACAAAGATTTCAATTCTATCATAAAAATTTTAAAAGCTCTTAATTAGCAACAAGAATTAACAAAGCTACTTATAGAAGCTGAGAGCAATTTACCTAGAATATAAAATTCTATAAAAGATAGTTTTAATTTATTGAAATAGAATTAATTGATTGAATTATTTTACTAACGCAGACAGTTGTTTCAAAGTAAATGCCAATTTTTCTTGAAAGAAATATCTGGTTAGAAGAAATACATATTTTTGAAGTTAAACTACAACGAAGATAAACTGGAAATTGAATATTCTTAAATGGGAATTTCTACAAACCTAGTTGAAATTTTATCTGGCTAGCAAATCAATTAAGTTGCATATAAAATAATGAGAGGAAATTATCCAGAGATTTTAGGAAATAAACTTAAAGAAATATGGTCTCAATAAAGTATAATCAGACTTCTTAACTTTGAACAAAATAATTATAAAGAATTAAAATTTGAAAACATCGAGTTAAATACTCTTGATGGGCTATCATTTAAAACTACTATGACAATTAAAAGGGTTTAGTTTAGGTATGATTCTATTTATGAAAACCTTCCTTTAAAAGACTAATTTGTTTATATAGAATTTAATATTAGTCCTAGAGTATTACAGCAGATAAATAAAATGAGAAAAGATATATCTGCTCCTAAATTAGAGTATATTTAATCATAGTCAAGTAGCTTATTTTAAGATTAATAGATTTTATCTCCACCTTCTATTTATGAGTAAGTAGAAGTGAAAAAATCCCAGTCTTAAACAACTATAGATTTTAACACTGAGGATTTACTTAATCAAAGATTTTGCCTGGCTGAATAGATAAAAAATGAAAATGCTTAAACCACCAAATAAGAAAATGATGAATCAGATCTAGAAAAACATAGCTAATTTATATACCAAGCAATTATGTAGTCTTTAAATAAAAATAAAAAATACATCTTAAGTTAAAAAAAATTGTAATCAAAGGCATTTAATTCTCTTAAAAATAAAAAAAGAAGGCAACTTGGGTTTATTGAAGAAAATAATAAAGATTTTTACTATGAGATGCAAACTCAATTACTATTGGATAAGTTTTATAACTATGAGGAAATCAAGGAGCTCATTAAATAATCTTATTAAATTAATAAATAAGGCTCTCCCGAACAAAAACAAACAAATAACTAGTTTTAAATTTAGAATAATTTTTTACAATGAAAAAATTGTTTGCTTGCTTGCTTAAGACTGGTAAGCTAAGCATGATTTTACTTTTAAAATTGATTAGTGATAAAAACCATATAATATTAGCTCAAAAAAAAAAGCTTAACTTAATAACATTTCAATGATAAATAAAGAATAATAATAATCACTTATTTTCTACAATCATCATAACAAATTATATTTTAATCATATATATATCATAATAAACTCTTATTTTTCTTTATATTTAAATAATTATAAAATACTGTAATTTATCCTATAGCTAAATTTAAAATATCACCAACTCTATTGGTACAGATAACAATATATATTTGGAAGAATAATATTCCTGAGTTGGTTTGTTTTTATTTATGAAAAATTATAGTATCTGAATTTATATTTTTGTAACAAATTTCTATGGTATTTATTATTTATTGGAGTTATTAAACAACATATTAAGTAATTAATTTTAACAACAATTAAAAAAATTTTATTATTTTAGTAAATGAACATATTTTAATTACTTTAGACCTGATTGAGTATGTATGTAAAAATTATTATGTCCATATTAAAAATATATCTTGTATGTTTAATGTTAGTTTTTATTTTGCCATTTAAAAATAATGTAATAATATACTTTTTAAGGTGTAAATATGTATTAAAGATACTTTATTTTTAGCTTCTAGATAATTCAATTATTTTTTTAAGCTTAACTTTTTAGATTACAATTTACAGAAGTTTATATTTATTTAGGCAATCAAAACTATTTTTGATTATATTGTTACATCCTTTATTTGCATTTAATTAAATCTATTTTCAAAATTATGAATTAATTTTGTATTTATTAAATTTTTAAGAAAGTAATTAATTATCAATTTATATTATTTTCATTAATATTTGGTCATTTATTAATTACAAACTATACTTTTATAAATAAATAAATATTTATTTATTCTTTTTTATTAGGTTGAACTTATTTATTCTTTTTTATTTAAGAAACTAATAGATTACAAATTACAGATATTTCTATTTTAATTTAAGACCTGCTTAAATATTGATAACTATTTAATATTTTAATATGGGTTGAATTATACTGACAACTATTTTAATCTATAAAGTTATGATCGTTTTTTATATAGTAAAAAAATAAGTGAGTGAGTGGCTGAGCTTTTATAATCAAAAGTAAATCTTACTATGAATATTTAATAGCCATACTTATACTTCAACTATATTATATTTGCAAAATCATAATCATCAAAAACAAAAAAATAATTTAAGTGTTTTTGTAAAAGGAAATCTTCCAAAAATTTAATTTAATAAATAGGTAACAAAAATAGTACTATTTTAATTTCGATATTAATCCAAAATCATACATTTTGTTAATGAACACTTGCAGTGCTTAAAAGAAAAAAATATGTAAGCCTAAAAAGTCATCAACCTCATAGCTCAAAAGTAAAAAATCATTGCTAACAAAAGATGATAAATTTAAGTCTACTGATAAATAGGATGCTAAAGAAGTTGAGTGGCCTTTTTAGGTTAGGTACCTTCAAAATCATGATTAAGAATTATTTAATCAAAATTAAAGTGAGGATTCTCTAAATTCTTCTTTAAAATTGCCATATTATTAATAAATTAAAACAAATTTAATTCAAAAAAATCAACAAATCACTGGATATCATAATATTTGCTCTTTTTCTTCCAAGGAAGAAGACAAATTAACTTGTTAACTTTAGTATGATTCAAATAAAATTGATAAATTAGATTTAGAGAATGAATCCCCTGTTGAGCAAGAGGAAGAAGAAGTATAAATAGAAGGCGGTGGCTCATCATAAAGTTCTTCACCTTTATTAATTTACTAATTTTAAAATGGAAAATTAGTAGAAAATGACAGGAATTTGTTAATCGAAAGTTATTAAAATTCTTAAATAAATGATGATAGAAATCTATAATAACCCTGTTAGCAATAGGAGCCTTTATTTTCTGAAAAATATTATTAAACTGATTCTTAGACAGTAGCAAAATCATTTAAAAATAAATCTAAAAAAAGTATGATCTTAGATAAACTAAAATAAATTCCTTCATACAAAATTCTTCCTATTGACTTTGATGACTTACCAATAAATGAATTTCACTTATATGGAGATATTTTTATTAGCTTGGAGAACACGAAATAACTCATTCAAAATTAAAATCACACTTAGTAAGTAGTACCTAACAATAATAAATAGATTAATGCTATTTTTTAATGGAAACACATACAAGAAATGAAAAATAGTAAGAGAGAATTAATATTCAACTTTAGCAACAAGACAGAAACTAAAAAAGATTTTAATACAATTATAAAAATTATAAAGGCTCGTAACTAAAATCGTAACTTAGGAATGCTCTTATTAGAAGCAGAAAATAGAGTAAATAATATCTAAAATTATATAAAAGAAGGATTTACTCTAATGAGATAGAATGGATTAATCGATTTATTCTTTTAGCGTAGATAGTTGTTTGAAACCAAGTGCGAATTCTTCTTGAGAGAACTTTCTGGCTAAAAGAAATATATTTATTTGAAGTCTTATTATAATGAAGATAAGCTAGAAATAGAAGATTCTTAAATGGGAATTTCAGCTAATTTTGTTGAAATTCTATCAGGTCAATAAGTAAATTAAGTTGTTTATAAAATAATGAGAGGCAATTATCCTGAAATATTTGGTAGTAAATTAAAAGAGTTATTCTCTCATTAGAGCATTATTAGGCTTCTTAATTTAGAATACAATGATTACTAAGAGTTGACATTTGAAAATATGGAATTAAATTCACTCGATGGCTTAACATTTCCAGCAACAATGACAGTTAAAAGAGTATAATTCAAATTTGATCCTGTGTTTGAGAATCTTCCTTTACAAGATAAATTTGTTTTCATAGAATTTAACATTAGTCCTAAAGTCTAATAACAATTAAACAAAATAAGAAAAGAAGCATAAACTCCTAAATTAGAAAGCTTATTTTGTGAATCTACTCCTTTATAAAAATAATTTTCTCTATAATCTAAAGACATAGAGGAGTTGAAAAAATGTTAACCCTTATCTAATAAAGAAATTTAAGGGTAAAATAATTATGAGGAATCTGAAAAAGTAAAAGAAAACCTCCTCTTAAACTTAAATTAAAAAGAGTAAAGCAGTAAATAAGCAGAGGATCTTATCAAATAAGACACATAAAAATTGAATGAATAAAAATTGAAGTTAAATGCATTTAATTCTATCAAAAACAAAAGAAGAAAACAAAGAGGAATAATAGAAGAAGATGAAAAAGATTTTTATTATGAGATGTAAACTCAAATACTCTTGGATAAATTTTATGACTACGAGGAGATCAAAGAATTGATCAAGCAATCAGATTAAATTATTGATTAAAGTTCACAATTACAATAACCAAATGATAGTTCGTGCTAAGACAAAAACTTCTTTCAAATATGAAATAAAATTTTCATTCAAAGAGTAACAAACGTAATTCAATTTAAAGCAATAAAAATCAAAATTTATTCAAAACAAATAAATAAATAATTAAAGCTAATTTATAAAAATACCACTTATCTATCATTCATTATATTAAATTAATGATGTAATTTATTTATTTCATCGTTATTTATACTAATTATAATCTAAAAAATCTATAAATTAATTAATTTTATTACTGCACAAAATCCATTATTTTTTTTCTTTGAAGACTTTTTTCCTATTCTATTTTAGTACTTTTTTTAATTGTTGCTTGAAATAATATGTTAATCTGTTTTTAGATTAAGATAGGTAGCATTATATTATTAAATTATTTATATTAAGTAAGCATATGAAAATAAATAAATAAGTAGTTTATAAGTAAGTGTATATATGTATGTATACTTTTAGTAACTTTAAATCCTCATCAAATATATTTTATGAGTAAATTTCTAGTAAAAATTAACATAAGAGTTTTTATTTGTTTGAAGAAAAATATACATTTACATATTATCTAAATTGCTTACTAACCTTAGAATACTATTTTTTCGATTTAAGCTTGCTTGGTGATGTATTATTTTAGTTAGATATTGCAATTTTAAATATTTAGAAATAATTATTAAAAATAGATTGAAATTAAAAATATTAAGTTAATTAATTTAGGTCCACTCAATTTGCAATAATTTATAGACTTTTTTTTGCTAACTATCTATATTGATTTTTAAATCTTTACAAAGATAAATTAAAAATTATGCTTCTCATTTTCTGGTACACCAAATATATCATTCTTAAAAAAGTTTCAAAGCCATTTTATTTAAAATTTAAATCAGATAAAATGATGGATAAAGTAATATTTTTAAATATATATTTTAGTGAAATTAATTTTTAAGTTTTGGAAAGCAAATTAATTAAATATGTAAATTATAAATTCAGCATAAAATATAAATATTATCTTTTTAAGTTTTTCAAAATAATTTATTCAAGAGTTATTAAATAGAAAGCTTGAGGTGAGAGATTGGTTTATTCATTTTTTAATTTAAATAGAAATATGAATAATAACTATAAATTCAAATTAAATTAAAAATACTCTTTTGATAAAGGGAAAAAAGAGGTATTAAAGTTAATTTAAAAATAATTATTTTCTAATTTATTTTATAAATAATTTCATATTTAATACTAATTGATGATTATGAAAATTTTCCTGAGAACTGCTTCAATATTTTTAAAACATTTCTTATCAATTTCTACATTTTTTAATAAATAAATTATAAATATAAAATTTTGCTCTGAGAATTGATGAACCAAAAAAAAAAATAGATTATTTTTTTCATTAATAATCTATTTTTTTTCATTATAAATATGATAAATTGCTTTATTTTTTTATCAATTTTATATTTGATTTCATTCTGATGCTCATTCATCAAAGTAAATATAGAGAAGAAATGATTCAATATTATTAAACATTTCTTATCAGTTTTTTTATTTTTGAACAAATAAATATCAAATCTAGCATTTTTTTTTGTTTTTTGAGGATAATCAACTCAAATAAATAAATAAAAATAATGATTTAAAGATTGATTTTTGATAAATGTGACAATTAATTAAGAAGATATATATAATTTTAAGAGTATTCATAAAAAATGATTAAATCATTAAAAATCGAGCTTATACAATAGATATTTGTTTGGTGTTATTTATTTATGTTTGTTTGTTTGTTTTTATAAATTATTTCAATATTTCAGTTAAAATTTTGAAAAATGTTAAATATTATATGATTAACAAATAATTTGTTAAAATAAGAAAGTAACTAAGTCAATAAATAAATAATATTTTAGCACTACAAATTTTTCTCAAAGATCAAAATTTATAATCATATTTAAATAGGTTGATATTATTTAGTATAATTAAGATCATTTAATATTTTATTTAAATCTACTAAAATCATATTCTTAATTCAAGATATTCATAGCTAGCTGTTGCGAAATATGAAAAAGCAGTCATCATGTAATTTGCTATTAAAAAATCATGTTTTTACTTTCTTTTATACATCATTTTATATTAAATAGCATCAGAAAAATTCTAAAAAGATAGAGAATTATGGCTGACAAACAATGCTTAAGAGGATATTACTCTAAGCAGTTTTAGTAAAAATGTAGATAAAGTAAAATAAAATAATTATAGATAAAACGGCTTAGTTACTGGGACTATATTCTTTAATGAGACTTCAGCATAGAAATAATTACAAAATTAGATCAATTAAAACATGGTTAAGAATTGCTAATTGAATTAGAATGCTTCGCCATCAAGCTACGTATTTTAAAAGAAATAAAATAAATTAGAAGAAGAAATCATAAAAAATGGAGTAAGAACATCAATTAGTAGTTCTGAAAATTAGCAGGATTAAGATGATACTATTAGGAATATAGTTCATAAAGTTGAAATCGACTCTGAAGGTATCATACAAGAAAAAACATATAAGCAAGTGATTGATTAGCAGATTTAAAGAGAAAATCATCTCAAGAATTTATAAAATAAATACAGATAAAATCATATTAAGGTAGAAGATAATGAAGATGAAAAAAGCTCACTTAAGTTGCTAAAGTCAGCACAATTTAATAAAATCACAGAAAGCGATAATTGCAAAACTTAAAATAAAATGTAAGTCAAAAGTAAAGCTCAATAAGATTTGCAGTTAAACTATAGTTATGTTTCCTTTGATGATAATGGAGAAAATTTTATGACCAATCAGACAGAAGAATAGAGTGAATTTAATACCAAGTAGAGTTGTAACAATAAAAATAAGTTTTCTTCGATTTCATCATCTTCTACAGGCATTTATCAGAAGAAAATAGAGGAGGTTCAATAAGAGTTAAAAGAAAAGATAAGTTTTTTGATTGCCTTAGAAGAGGAGCTGCTTGAAACAAAAACTTAGCTAAATATGCAAAAATTAGAAAATTCATCTCACAAAGAAAGAATTAACAAATTATAAAAAGACAATCATTTAATGCAAAAATAGATAACCCAAATGGGTGAAACAATAAAGAACCTTGAGAAAGCCAGCAATTCGTTAGTTAATTAAATTTTGCTGATCAAAAATAATAACGAATTTAATGTCAGCAAAGAACATTAGAGTAGTGTCAATAATTTAAATGATAGTTGTGTTAACTCTTTAGCTAATTATCAAGAATATCTAAACGATATAGTAAAAAGTAATATAAATTTAAGAATAAGTCTAGAAGAATTAAACTAAAAGTACGGTTAGCTTAAAAGTTAAATCAATTCAACAGTCTTTACTCACAGTTCTCCCGTTTCAACTAGAACTTAAAATCTTTAGCTTGAATCAACTCTCAGCACTGTAATAGATTTATTATTTTTTTAAATAATTTTGGTATTTTTATTTCTATTTTAGAATAATTATTTTGGAGCAGTAGTTTTATATTTAATAGAATAATAAATATTATATAGTGAATTATTTTAAATTTTATTAAATAATATTTATTTCCTATTATATTTCTATTTCTGAATCGAGAAATGATTATTCACAAATATTCTAACAAAATTGTGTTATTTTAACTAAAAAGAAATTTAAAAAGAAGTTTTATTTTTATATTTTTAATATTTTAAATAAAAAAAAGAATAAATACAGAAGTAGCTTTTTAAAGGATATGTAAGATAGTCTTGAATGCAGAAGAAGTGTATCACCCTCAAATATCTCTAGTAAGAGTAGAACTAGTATGAGTCCTATTCAAGGAGGAATGAATATTGAGGAATTTGAAAAAAATTTGAGCTACAGTAAGTAGCAAGCATAGTTTAGTTTGCAAGGAAGGGTTAGAGAAATAAAGGATTCGTGTGATAAGTTTGTGAATAAATATCTCAAGAATAAAAGAAGAAACTGCTCTGATGAAAAAGAAAGATAGTTTTTTGTTGAATTAGATAACGAATTTTAATTGATTAATAACAATATCTAGAAAATGGAATCTTATTTGGAGGAGGTTAAATTTGAAAATGAATCAAGAGTAAAAAATGCTAGATAATAATTTGAAACAACTTTAAAAGAAATAGAATAAATTAAGAAGATTGCTGAGGAAAGAAATAAAATATTAATAGATCAAGTTAAATAGATTGAGCAACAGAATATCAGTCTGAATAAAACAGTTGAGAATTATAAAGGTTCGTTAATGGAGAATGAGAAGGGATTAGATGAATCACGTCTTAAATTAGAGACTTATTAAAAGAGTACTGAAGATTACTAAATAATGCTAAAACAAGTTAATGAGACTTTGGCACTTAAAAATGAAGAACTAGTTTAAATGAAGGTGTATAGAGATAATCTGGAGTAAGATTTAAACTAGAAGGTTTTAAATATTAAAGAACTAAAATTAGAAAACAATGAGAACAGCTAGTTTATTAGAAAACTTCAAGAACAAATTATAGCATTATAAAAGGAGATATAAGATAAGCAGGAAGCTCTCTCTAAATCTTAGGAGTTTGCTTAGCAGCTTAGAGAAGAGACTGAACGAAAAGCGAGCTCAATTTAAAGAGACAATTACTAAATTCAAAATAAAGAGAAAGAGTTTCTTGAAAAGGAAATCAAATTTAAGGAAAGAGAAAATTAACTTCTAAATGAGTTATCTCAAAGGGATTAAATTATTTCTAATCTACAGGATTAAATAAATGAATTAAATCAATCTCACTTAATTAATAAAATAGAATCTGAAAATTAATGCCTTAAAACTGAATTAGATAACCTCAAATAAATAAAATCTGAATTCGAGAACAATTTTAACATTTTATAAACACAAATCACAGCATTAAAATCAGAAAACAAGGAATTAAAAAATGTAAATTTTTTATTACTTACAAATTAAATTTTCTTTTTAGATTTAAAAATTGACATTAATTTTTTGATTTTTATTTCAATATTAAGGATGAAGTAGAAAGAAAACTATTGCAATATGAAAAATATATTTAGCTTGAGGTAAATAATAATTCTGATATAATTTATCTTAAGTTGTCTTTTATTAAAGCAAAAGCTAGGTTTACAGTAAACTGATATTTTACTTTTGGTAGAGAAGTTGCCTTTGGCTGAACAAGAACTTCAAAATATTGTTGCCTTAAATGAAAAACTATAAAACGAGATAAGTAAATTAAAATAAGAAAAAACAGATAGTGAAAAGGGATAAAAAGATTGGAAAAGTAAATATGAAAAGAGTAATTAAGAAGTTAAACATATCCAAGAACAATTTAATCAAGAAAGAGATTTGCTGAAGGAAAATATAAAGCAGCAGGTACAAATGAATTAACAGTTATAGAAGTAGAATTAGACAATTATGAAAAACTGTGAAATCACTAAGTAAGGCTAAATTAATTTAGAGACTTAAATTAAGAATCTAACTGAAGAAAATGAGCTGCTTTCTTAAAAGTGCATTAAACTTGAAGATTGTTTACAGTTATTAGTTAAGGAAAGGGAGCTAATTAAGAAATAATAGAATGAAAATAAATTAAAAGAACTTTCATCTTCTGAACAAAATGTAATTTAGAGTATTGGCAGTGCTTCTTAAAAATAAGTTCTTTAAAAAAATCCATAAAAAAATGATAAAAAAGACTAATTAAGAATCAGCACATCAAAAGATTAAGTTAATCATGTTGAAAGATTGTAAACAAGTGTTTCACCATCTAATTCAAGAAGCTCTAAGCAATCAACGAAAGTGATTAAAAATTTAAATTAAAACTCTTCAAATGGGAGTGCAAATAATAATTTAAACTAGGCTAACAATACTAAACAAATAAACTAGCAACCTGTTAGCAGCAGCATTACCAAATAGAAACAATCCCAAAATAGTTAAATTTTATCCAATAGCATTCAAAGCTAATCTTCAGCTAAAAGTTTTATCAATACTAACAGAAGCTAATAACAATTGACATCTTCTTAACAAATTAAGTAAATGCAATAGTTTCATGCTATGCAAGGTATATAGCAGCATTAGCTTGCCTCTTTAAGCCCTATGTCTTAATAAAAATATTAATAAGCTAACAATTAATCAATTTAATCTAACTCTAGTGGTAAAAACAGTAATCTTGCCTTATAATCAATTTCGCCTAAAAATATTTTAAGAAGTCAAGAATTGAAATCAAAACAATTTACTGAAAAAGAAAATAATTCCTGTTTGTAATAGGAATAAAGTATTAAAATTTCTTAACTGATATAAAGCAATTAATTCAATAACAATAGCAACAGTTTAATTCAGTCTCTTTCTGGAAATTCGTTCACTCCTAACAATAAGAATTCAAATAATTTCAATGGACCTTAAAATTTATTAAATAGTTAACATTTTAGGTAAACTAATTAAAACAGTAACTGTGAATACGCCAAAGAAAATTCTAATAGAATTCTTAATACTAATTAATTAAGTAATTACCAATAAGATGATGAAAATTAGGAAAATTAAAAATATTTTGCTTAAGAAAATGAAAATACCTATAATGTTGAAGAGAGTGGAACTATTTACACTAATAGAATCCAAGAAAAGCCATCTTACTCACATAATGAAGACTGTAAGATAACATCAGATGAAGGATATTCAAATACTATGCATACAATAAACTTTTATGAAGACTCAAATAATTAACAATGGAAAATTAAATCTCTGAGAGATCACCCATATGAGATAGTAAAAAAGAATGATAAAAATATGAACCAAACATTTGCAGAGGCTGACTAATATGAAGATTTTGAGGAGAGAAAAGATTTTGATCCTATTTAATAACAACAATAGGAGAGGTTTGAGAGAGAGATTAATCTAAGAGAACAAGAGCAAAGAGAGCTTTTCTAAAACAAATTGAATGATTAAAAATATACCCAGCATCATCAAAATAATAATTAAATTTAGGATATTGAATAAAATTAAATTTGGAATGAGTAATAAATTAGATAAGATTTATAATAAAAAGATACGTTCGAAAATTAATCAGAAAACGACAGCTATTAATAGTAATTGCTCGAATAAGGTTAATAGTAAATAAGATAGATCCATGAAGGTTTCAGTTTTAATAACGAAATGTAACGTGGCAAATTCATGTTCTAGCAATAACTTAATAATATCAATTTTAGTGATGAAGCATTCTAAACAGAACAGTATTCTTTTAATTGATACCATGTTTCTTTATAAGTCTAAATATAGCAAGCACATATAATTCACTCAAAGCTGTCAGAATATTTAGAAATTGCAATTAATTTTCTATCAATAACTTAATAATATCAATTTTAGTGATGAAGCATTCTAAACAGAACAGTATTCTTAAATTGATAGCATGTTTCTTTATAAGTCTAAATATAGCAAGCACATATAAAGAGTTCACTTAAAGCTGTCGAATATTTAGAAAGTGCATTAACAAAATTTAATTAAATTTATATTAAAAATAATCAATTTACTCTAAATACTGCTTTATACTTACATTTATTTGTATTTAGTAATTAAAGTAAAATAAACAAAATAAATTTTTAAAATCTAAATATTTATTTTTCTATTTTTTTTAATTTTATTATAAAAATTTAAAAACTTTTTGAAAATCTGATAAAACTAATTATGTTTATTGCTATTTTTAACCATTATCATCAGTAAAAAATGAGGATATAAAAAAATTATCAAAATGAAAAACAAAAATTATTATTTAGGAATTTTGTTAGAAACAAATTTAAAATTTTATTTTTCTTTTATTTTTAATGAATTCAATAATAAAAACCATTTTCTATTTTGAAATAATTGGCATTAACTTTAGTTAAATAAAATAATATTAGCAATAAAGTAAAATTCAAAAAAGATTTATTTTAGATAAATATCAAAATCAAAGCTAGTAAAAAAAAAACAAATAAGTATTTCTAGCTTATATTACATTTAGCCATGCTAAATTATGCTGTCTAGTATATTATTTTAAAGAAATATTGTATATTTATTATTTTATTTAAGTAATCTATTTAGAAAAGCATAGCAAATGCAGTAGTTTTACCATAATAAAAAAATCTATTTATAGTATAGAAAAATACAAGCAAGCATCTAGGCAATAAGGAATAAAAAATGATATCGCTAAAATGAATGCATAAATAAAAAGAATAGAGATAAACCCTAAGCTATTTATAAAAGATAAATAAATTAACTATGTGCTAAAGATTTGCTTGATATTGGGACATCTAAATAAGAAGAAAGAGTTAATCCATATTAATCATTCTATGAATCATTGTAATTAAATTGTATTCTGACTCCAAAAGCTGAAAAGTATGTCATCAATTTGTAAAATGAAAATAAATGCAATTATCTATCCATTGTTTTTATAATTATTTGATGATTTATAATGCTTATTAGCAGTATCTATTTAAATATATTATTTCTAATTAATAAAAAATATTTATTGTTTCATCCATATAACATTTAAGCAAGTAAAACAAAACAAAAAATAACAATAAGAAGATCAGACACAAATTAACTAGCAAAAAAACAAACAAACAAACATAATCCTATTATACAAATTTAAAGGCTTAATAAATATTTGAAATCCCTATAAAAGAGCTTTAAATATTAAAAACAAGAACACAATCATCAACCTAAATTATACAAAAAATAGATAAATAGTAAGTTATGAGTACAACAAACGGCGTTCATTAGCAGCATCGCACTGGCTAATAGTTCATAGTTTATCTAGACTAGAATGGTTCATTCCCAAATTCTCACGAAAAGTAGTATATAGTACACGCAAATGACTCAGTTACAATTACTTTAGATTCTAGCTGGCTTGAGCAGAAGACTCCTATCCTGTTAACCAACTACCCAGAGTTTGATAAGACCAAAAACTCATATATTCATCCTATAGCCCCTGAGATCACAGAAAGTTCAAGCATGACTATTTAAGAATCTGAATTGCTTAAAAAATATAAAATATTTACTGGATTTTATAATTCAGAAGGTTCTTGGCAAGTAGACTTGCAAATACAAGATTTTGATGGATCTTTGTTTCTCCAGGTCATTTTTATTCAAGGTGATTATTTACCTGGCTAAAGAGAGCCTCTTACCATTAAGAATTTCGGAGCTCCTGAATGGCTTATGATCTAGCCCAGGTTAACAGTTAATAAAAATCAGATAGGAATGGATTAAATAATTATTCAAACTGTTTTACCTTTTAGCTTAGGACATTCAAGCAAATGGTTAGAAATACTTAGAACCCAGACTAATTTAGGCTATAATGGTTTCCACTTCCCTCCCATCTAAAAGCTTGGTTTCTCTGGCTCTTATTATTCAATTAATGACTAGCTCAAGCCCAATCCTGATTTATTTGATTAAAATGAAAAGGAGCCCTTCGCAGCCATGAAACAAATTGTAAATACAATAGAAACAGAAATGAACGCTCTCTCGTTCGTAGATATTTTACTTAACCACACATCATTCGATAGTGAATGGCTGCTTTAACTCCCTGAAGCAGTGTATAATCCTGAGAATACTCCATAATTGGCTGTAGCTTTATAACTTGATGAAGCTATCTAAAATTTTAGTGATAAACTAGCAACCCATCAAGTAAAGGAGTACTACAATGGTTCAAATAGGATAGAAAATGAAGAACAGCTTAGCGTGTTGATCGAAATCATGAAAACTAAAATCTTCTATGGCATGAAGCTTGAAGAGTACTTCCTTTTGGATAAACAAGCCATTTCTACCAAGTTTTAGGAAGCAGTCAAAGGAA